>NC_135232.1:213075729-213388229 GCF_051348905.1 Ranitomeya variabilis | reverse complement strand
TACATAATGAAAGCATATACCTAGGACAAAGATGTACACAAGAAGTTATAAAATATGCACATACGTATGTATACAAACAATGACATTTTGTGAATTGAAATCTAAGGAAAGAGTTGAAGCAAATAGTTAAATAATTATATAAAATTGCAGAAGAAGAATCTACACGGGATGAACACAGCAGCCACATTACGGGAGAGTCACATGGCTGTATAACGCGGGCAAGGATCACAACACAAGGATTGGACTGGCAGTCGACAATCCCAACCCGAGCATGACAGCTGCTTAGAACTAAATGCTGTCACGCTGCAGTCAGGAGAGCTGACGGCCAGTCCGACCATTTTGTTGCGTTCCTTTTTTTAGTTATATGGCAGTGTGACTCTCCCCTGACTGAGATAAAAGCAGGGCGACTAGGACTTCCTCTCTTATGGGCCCCTGTGCAGCTTAAATGGCCTCACATACTGTATGTCGGCCCCTGTGTTATACTCATGTATTTATTTGCCTTTATTAACATACCATACTGACTAAATTATACTAGTTCATCCTTGGGAGGACAGTAATGAAGATGTAGCTTTAACATAGCCTGGTGGTTGCTTTTTTTAAGAAGTATAAAATAAGCCAAATAGTGATGGAGATTATAAGATAAGATGTGTTTAGGGACAGAAGGAAATGACTGATTTATCTAATTAACTAGCTTCTTCGTCCAGACACAAGAGTCCTACAGACTAACATGTCTGCGTGGTTTAACTAGAATAGATTTTGCTCTCTCCTTCAAGTCATCTAATGAATATAAATCCCTTTTGCACATTCGATGTGTTCCAAATAGTGATATATGGATTGTGGACTGGAAATCTGTAAATATAAATACAATTAATCATGTCTGTATGTATGGCACATTACCCAGAAACACTTGACTGTGCTTTCTTCTCTGATGCTATCTGCTCACCATGTCTGAACAAGTGAAGCGAAATGATATATATCCCAATGTTCTGAACAAACTGCACATTGTCGTTGAATTATTAACTTGAAAATAAAGACAAAGAATCATGGGACGTGTTATACAGAGCTGCTGGAAATGCTTTTCTGCTAGTGACTTGGCACTGAATGCATAACTGCTGAAGGTTTCATAACCCCACTAGAAGAAAACTCGTAAAAAGAGAAGGCAATAATTAGTTGAGTGGTACACCTCAACATAAATAAATAATTGACAGTTGTGGATGAGATAAGTACTTCATTTGGCAAAATACGACCTATTAAAGTGTAATTTATGGTTTTATATAGGGCTGAAGTTAATGAAGTAACATTCCATAAGACTTCAATTTATAAATAATGGCAAATTTATGTCTTTCACTCTATAATTAGGTTATACACTGAATTATGTTTTATTTTCAGAACATTCTCATATATCTCAAATTTTTTGTTTAGCATCATATTTGGGGTGTTTAAATAATCAACCTACCTATGTAGTTACTGAATGTTAACATAGTGAACCGGAAAATATAGATTTAGAATGTGTCAAATTTTCACTTTTAATGGGGTTTTCCCATCTGTGACACTTATGGCATATTCACAAGATGTGCTATTGTGATCAATAGATGTGAGGTTAGCTGCTGAAAATGGGGTCCCGTTGTGCACTGTTGTAAATAGAAGTCCTGGAAACCTAAAGGTGTAGGACCCTCCAGAGGCTTCTAATTATGCATAAACCTACTATTCGGCCACCCCTAAGCAGAAATGGTTGTAGTTTGCTCAAACATACATGAAAACTTACTTAAAGACGGTCTTGATTACTGATAAGGGCAGTGCAACCTTGGATGGTCCAGATAGATAGAGTTGTGAATAATTGTTGGATGGCCACTAGGGTTGAGTGACTTTTACTTTTTTGGGGTCGAGTCGGGTTTTGCGAAACCCGACTTTGTCAAAAGTCGAGTCGAGTGAAGTCGGCCGATTATCGCGAAAAGTCGGGGATCGACCGAAACATGAAACCCAATGCAAGTCAATGGGGAAGCATAGTCGGCAGTGAGTGGAGGCCAGGAAAACACCTACAGTGCCCATTTTAATGACAAAAACATCCATTCTTGTTACTGAAGCTTGTCAATATTAATTTACTTTATAATAATAGTTAGGCATTGGAAATGGGGGGTCATTTGGCTAAAGTTGTGGGGGGTAGGGCTGGTTAAAGTTTTTAGTGGGCCCAGGAAACGTGGACTACATCACGGCGGTGGAGCAGGGAGAGGTAAGTATTTCAACATTGCAAGTGCTGTGATCCTGAGCAAGCAGGGGGGGCCCACTCGTTCGCATTGGCACTGGCACAGGGCCCCTCACAGTACGGCGGTGTGTTTGCACGGCGGGGGCACCTCCCACCGGCAGCGACACTTTTGTGCACTATGAGGGGCCCTGTGCCAGTGATGTCGCTAACGAGTATGCCCCCCCACCTGATGAAGGAACCTGCACTTTCACCTGCACCTTCCTCTTTGTCCCCGTGTAAGGTGGTATAGTATGCGGGAAGAGGAACCTGACTTTCAGCAGGGTCAGATTCTGGCTGTGTAGAGTGCAAGGGGAATGTAGTGGTCTGGGTCAATGTACCAGTGGACTCATCTAGCAGTGGCTGGGCAATGGGCAGGATGAGGAGGAAACACAGATCTAGGCCCAAATAATAAAGTGGGCTAAATGCAGTTCAAAATTGGTAACAGGACTAACTGTTATGATTTTCCCAATGGCAGGGAAATCAAAATAACAACGGACTAGCTCTCGGGTGATGGGAACTAAAGTGACCGTGACCTGAACCTGACACGACACTGGAAGTAGCCGGGGAGTGTTTCCTACGATGCCCTAGACACCACGCGCCAGCCGGAGATCTAACTACCCCTATCAGAGGAATATACAGGCCTGCCTTACCTCCAGAGATGAACCCCAAAAGGAGATAGCAGCCCCCCACAGATATTGACGGTGAGTCAAGAGGAAAAGACATACGTAGGATGAACAGCAGATTTAGCACAGTGAGGTCCGCTTACTAGATAGCAGAAGTACAGGAAAGAGTCACTTCACGGTCAACTTCAAAACACTACTCAAAAACACCATCCTGAAATTACTTTAAAACTCCAGTGACAACTCATGCCACTGGAGTGGCAATTTCAGTCCACGAGAGCTTCCAGCTACAGAGAGTCACATTGCAAATAGCTGGACAAAAATAGCATTAACTAGAAACAAAATTCAACTTAGCTGAACAGGATCTTGAGGCAGGAGAATGCAACAGAATGCTACTGATACATTGTTGGCCGGCATCGGACCAGCAGCCAAGCAGCCTTAAATAGGAAACTCCCCTAATGGGTGTCAACAGGTGATCAAGGATAGAAGAAGGCAAATAAGTGGCACTACCATAAAACACCACCGGGGGAGCCCACAAACAGAATTCACAACAGTACCCCCCCCTTAAGGAGGGGGCACCGAACCCTCACCAGAACCACCAGGGCGATCTGGATGAGCACTATGAAATGCACGAACCAAATCAGGAGCATGAACATCAGATGCTGTCACCCAAGAATTATCCTCCTGACCATAGCCTTTCCACTTAACCAGATACTGAAGTTTCCGTCTGGAAACACGGGAGTCCAAGATCTTTTCCACCACATACTCCAACTCACCCTCAACCAGCACAGGAGCAGGAGGATCAGCAGACGGAACAACCGGCACCTCATACCTCCGCAACAATGACCGATGAAAAACATTATGAATAGTAAAAGATGCTGGGAGGTCCAAACGAAAGGACACAGGATTGAGAACCTCCAGAATCCTATAAGGGCCGATAAACCGAGGCTTAAACTTAGGAGACGAGACCTTCATAGGAACAAATCGAGAAGACAACCAAACCAGGTCCCCAACACAAAGACGAGGACCGACACGCCGATGACGATTAGTGAACTGTTGAGTCTTCTCCTGGGACAACTTCAGATTGTCCACAACCTGTCCCCAAATCTGATGCATTCTATCAACCACAGCATCTACTCCAGGACAATCCGAAGACTCCAATTGACCGGACGAAAAGCGAGGGTGAAACCCTGAATTACAAAAAAATGGAGAAACCAAAGTGGCAGAACTGGCCCGCTTGTTAAGGGCAAACTCTGCCAATGGCAAAAAATCAAGCCAATCGTCCTGATCAGCGGACACAAAACACCTCAAGTAAGTCTCCAAGGTCTGATTAGTACGCTCAGTCTGGCCATTAGTCTGAGGATGGAATGCAGACGAAAAAGACAAGTCGATGCCCATCCTGGCACAGAACGCCCGCCAAAATCTAGACACAAACTGAGTACCCCTGTCAGACACTATATTCTCAGGAATACCATGCAAACGCACAACATTCTGAAAAAACGAGGGACCAGCTCAGAGGAGGAGGGCAATTTGGGCAAAGGTACCAAGTGAACCATCTTGGAAAAACGGTCACACACCACCCAGATGACGGACATCCTACGAGACAGGAAGGTCAGAAATAAAGTCCATAGAGATGTGCGTCCAAGGCCTCTTAGGAATAGACAAGGGCAACAACAACCCGCTGGCCCGGGAACAGCAGGGCTTAGCCCGAGCACAAACATCACAAGACTGCACAAAAATACGTACATCTCGAGACAAGGAAGGCCACCAGAAGGACCTAGACACCAGATCCCTGGTGCCAAAAATTCCAGGATGACCTGCCAACGCGGAAGAGTGAACCTCCGAAATAACTCTACTGGTCCAGTCATCAGGGACAAACAGTCTACCAGGCGGACAGCGATCAGGCCTATCCACCTGAAACTCCTGCAAAGAGCGCCGCAGGTCTGGGGAGACAGCTGACAATATCACCCCATCCTTCAGGATGCCAGTAGGTTCGGAATCACCAGGCGAGTCAGGCTCAAAACTCCTAGAGAGGGCATCCGCCCTCACATTCTTAGACCCAGGCAGATATGAAACCACAAAGTTAAATCGAGAGAAAAACAACGACCAGCGCGCCTGTCTAGGATTCAGACGCCTGGCTGACTCAAGATAAATTAGATTTTTGTGGTCAGTCAAGACCACCACCTGGTGTCTAGCACCCTCAAGCCAATGACGCCACTCCTCAAATGCCCACTTCATGGCCAAGAGCTCCCGATTTCCAACATCATAATTTCGCTCAGCGGGCGAAAACTTTCGAGAGAAAAACGCACATGGTCTCATTACTGAGCAGTCAGGACCTTTCTGCGACAAAACTGCACCTGCTCCGATCTCGGAAGCATCTACTTCAACCTGGAACGGGAGTGAAACATCAGGCTGGCGCAACACAGGAGCAGAAGAAAAGCGGCACTTAAGCTCCCGAAAGGCCTCCACAGCCGCAGAGGACCAATTAGCAACATCAGCACCCTTCTTGGTCAAATCAGTCAAAGGTTTAGCAATGGCAGAAAAACCCGCTATGAATCGGCGATAGAAATTAGCAAATCCCAAGAATTTCTGAAGACTCTTTAGAGAAGTAGGTTGTATCCAATCACAAATAGCCTGAACCTTAACAGGGTCCATCTCCATAGATGAAGGGGAAAAAATATATCCCAAAAAGGAAATTCTCTGAACCCCAAAAATACACTTTGAGCCCTTCACAAATAGAGAATTAGCTCGTAAAACCTGAAAAACTCTCCTGACCTGTAGAACATGAGATTCCCAGTCCTCCGAAAAAATCAAAATATCATCCAAATACACAATCATAAATTTATCCAGATATTCACGGAAAATATCGTGCATAAAGGACTGAAAAACGGAAGGGGCATTCGCGAGACCGAAAGGCATTACCAAATACTCAAAATGGCCTTCAGGCGTATTAAATGCGGTCTTCCACTCATCCCCCTGCTTAATCCGCACCAAATTATACGCACCACGTAGATCGATCTTAGTGAACCACTTCGCCCCCTTTATGCGAGCAAAAAGATCAGTCAGTAAAGGTAACGGGTACTGGTATTTAACTGTAATCTTATTCAGAAGTCGATAGTCGATACAAGGTCTCAATGAACCATCCTTTTTACCCACAAAGAAAAACCCTGCCCCCAGTGGAGACAAAGAGGGGCGAATATGACCCTTTTCCAAAGATTCTCTGATATACTCCCGCATAGCAGTATGTTCAGGTACAGACAAATTAAACAAGCGACCCTTAGGAAATTTACTACCGGGAATCAACTCAATAGCGCAGTCACACTCTCTGTGAGGGGGGAGAGAATCAGTTTTAGGCTCCTGAAAGACATCATAAAAATCTGACAGAAATGCTGGGATCTCAGAGGGAGTAGATGAAGAAATGGGAACCAAAGGTGCATCCCCATGAATCCCCCGACATCCCCAGCTCAGCACAGACATTGATCTCCAGTCCAAGACTGGATTATGAATTTGTAACCATGGTAATCAAAGTACTAATACGTCATGTAGATTATATAACACAAGGAAACGAATAATCTCCTGATGGTCTGGGGAAAGATGCATAGTCACTTGTGTCCAATATTGTGGTTTATTGCTAGCCAAAGGTGTAGAATCAATACCCTTTAAGGGAATAGAAACCTCCAGAGGCTCTAAATCAAACCCACAACGCTTGGCAAAGGACCAATCCATGAGACTCAGAGCGGCGCCAGAATCCACATAAGCATCCACAGTAACAGATGATAAAGTACAAATCAATGTCACGGACAAAAGAAATTTAGACTGCAAGGTACCCATAGAAAAAGATTTATCAACCTTTTTATCAACCTTCTTTATGCGTTTAGAGCATGCTGATATAACATGAGCTGGATCTCCACAATAGAAGCACAACCCATTTTTGCGCCTGTAATTCTGTCGTTCGCCTCTAGACAATACACTATCGCATTGCATATGCTCTGGTGCCTTTTCAGAGGTCACCGCCAAATGATGCACAGGTTTTTGCTCAGAAGATATCGCCATATGGTGCACAGGTTTTTGCTCAGAAGATACCGCCATATGGTGCACAGGTTTTTGCTCAAAAGATACCGCCATATGGTGCACAGATTTTTGCTCAGAAGATACCGCCATATGGTGCACAGATTTGCGCTCCCGTAAACGCCGATCAATCTGGATAGCCAATTTCATGGCATCATTCAGACCTGTAGGCACAGGGAACCCCACCATGACATCCTTCACGGCATCAGAGAGACCTTCTCTGAAATTAGCTGCTAGAGCGCACTCATTCCATTTAGTAAGCACCGACCATTTACGAAATTTTTGGCAGTATATCTCAGCTTCATCTTGCCCTTGGGAAAGAGCTATCAAGGCTTTCTCAGCCAAAATCTCTAAATTAGGTTCTTCATAAAGCAACCCCAAAGCCAGAAAAAACGCATCTACATTTAATAACGCAGGATCCCCTGGCGACAATGCAAATGCCCAACTTTGTGGGTCACCCCGCAATAGAGAAATAACAATTTTAACCTGTTGCGCAGGATCACCAGCAGAGTGAGATTTCAGAGACAAAAACAATTTACAATTCTCTCTGAAATTCAAAAAACGGGATCTGTCTCCGGTAAAAAATTCAGGTATAGGAATCTTAGGTTCAGACATTGGAGCACGTATAACAAAATCTTGTAAGTTCTGGACCTTTGTAGCCAGGTTATTCAGACCTGCAACCAAACTCTGTGGATCCATGATTCAAACAGGTGTAACCAAAGCCATTCAGAGATTAAGAGGAGAGGAAAAAAAAGAAAAAAAAAAAGGCTGAAGACTGCAATTTAAGCAAGGAGTACAAATAAGCACTAAGGTGCACTTTCCAAACACAGAAGGAAAAAAAAAACCTTTTCATATCCTTTCCTACTTTAGTGCATAGTTTAAACACATGTGGGCCGGCCAAACTGTTATGATTTTCCCAATGGCAGGGAAATCAAAATAACAACGGACTAGCTCTCGGGTGATGGGAACTAAAGTGACCGTGACCTGAACCTGACACGACACTGGAAGTAGCCGGGGAGTGTTTCCTACGATGCCCTAGACACCACGCGCCAGCCGGAGATCTAACTACCCCTATCAGAGGAATATACAGGCCTGCCTTACCTCCAGAGATGAACCCCAAAAGGAGATAGCAGCCCCCCACAGATATTGACGGTGAGTCAAGAGGAAAAGACATACGTAGGATGAACAGCAGATTTAGCACAGTGAGGTCCGCTTACTAGATAGCAGAAGTACAGGAAAGAGTCACTTCACGGTCAACTTCAAAACACTACTCAAAAACACCATCCTGAAATTACTTTAAAACTCCAGTGACAACTCATGCCACTGGAGTGGCAATTTCAGTCCACGAGAGCTTCCAGCTACAGAGAGTCACATTGCAAATAGCTGGACAAAAATAGCATTAACTAGAAACAAAATTCAACTTAGCTGAACAGGATCTTGAGGCAGGAGAATGCAACAGAATGCTACTGATACATTGTTGGCCGGCATCGGACCAGCAGCCAAGCAGCCTTAAATAGGAAACTCCCCTAATGGGTGTCAACAGGTGATCAAGGATAGAAGAAGGCAAATAAGTGGCACTACCATAAAACACCACCGGGGGAGCCCACAAACAGAATTCACAACAACTAATCAGGCGGCATTGCTTTGTTCAGTGGAGGACAACTGTAATTAGAGGCTGACACAGTGAGTAGGGCCAAATAAGTAACTAGGCTAAATGCAGTTCTAAATTGGTAACAGTAGGAAACAGGCGGCACTGCTTTGTTCAGTGGAGGAGAACACCAAGCAGAGGCAGACACCGTTACTAGGCCCCAACTGCAGTGTTACATTAACAACTACCTAATGAGAGCCTGAAGGTTGAAGCTCAAGAAAAACAAACAGGAGGAAACCCAGGAGCGGCAGACACCGTTAGAAGGCCCCAACCAAACTAGTAAGCCTGATGCAGTGTTATCTAAACAACTACTTAATGAGAGCCTGAAGGTTGAAGCTCAGACAAGGAAACCTGGAGGAGAACACAAAGGAGCGGCAGACACCGTTACTAGGCCCCAACCAAAGTAGTAGGGCAACTGCAGTGTTACATTAACAACTACTTAATGAGAGCCTGAAGGTTGAAGCTCAGACAAGGAAACCTGGAGGGGAACACCAAGGAGCGGCAGACACCGTTACTAGGCCCCAACCAAAGTAGTAGGGCAACTGCTGTCTTATATAAACAACTACTTAATGAGAGCCTGAAGGTTGAAGCTCAGCTTTTTCAGTGGAGGACAGCATGATTGAGTGGCGCAGACAGACAAAGGTAGTATGTGTTAACTAAAAAAGTTGGCTCTATGCATTTTTAAATTTGTTACAGGGGTACACAGGCAACATTGGTGTGGTCAGCGGAGGACAATTGGAAGGAGGGACCGCAGACAGACTTCCTAGGCCTAAAATAATAAAATAGGCTCTATGCAGCTTCCATTATGTGGCAGGGGTACACAGGCAGCATTGGTGTGGTCAGCGGAGGACAAATGAAAGGAGGGACCGCAGACAGACTTCCTAGGCCCAAAATACTAAAATAGGCTCTATGCAGCTTCCATTATGTGGCAGGGGTACACAGGCAACATTGGTGTGGTCAGCGGAGGACAATTGGAAGGAGGGACCGCAGACAGACTTCCTAGGCCTAAAATAATAAAATAGGCTCTATGCAGCTTCCATTATGTGGCAGGGGTACACAGGCAGCATTGGTGTGGTCAGCGGAGGACAATTGGAAGGAGGGACAGCAGACAGACTTCCTAGGCCTAAAATAATAAAATAGGCTCTATGCAGGTTCCATTATGTGGCAGGGGTACACAGGCAGCATTGGTGTGGTCAGTGGAGGACAATTGGAAGGAGGAAGCGCAGACAGACTTCCTAGGCCTAAAATAATAAAATAGGCTCTATGCAGCTTCCATTATGTGGCAGGGGTACACAGGCAGCATTGGTGTGGTCAGCGGAGGACAATTGGAAGGAGGGACCGCAAACAGACTTCCTAGGCCTAAAATAATAAAATAGGCTCTATGCAGCTTCCATTATGTGGCAGGGGTACACAGGCAGCATTGGTGTGGTCAGCGGAGGACAATTGGAAGGAGGGACCGCAGACAGACTTCCTAGGCCCAAAATAATAAAATAGGCTCTATGCAGCTTAAATTTGGCTACAGGGGTACACAGGCAGCATTGGTGTGGTCAGCGGAGGACAACTGGAAGGAGGGACTGCAGACAGACTTCCTAGGCCCAAAATAATAAAATAGGCTCTATGCAGCTTCCATTATGTGGCAGGGGTACACAGGCAACATTGACGTGGTCAGCGGAGGACAATTGGAAGGAGGGACCGCAGACAGACTTCCTAGGCCTAAAATAATAAAATAGGCTCTATGCAGCTTCCATTATGTGGCAGGGGTACACAGGCAGCATTGGTGTGGTCAGCAGAGGGCAATTGGAAGGAGAGACAGCAGACAGACTTCCTAGGCCTAAAATAATAAAATAGGCTCTATGCAGGTTCCATTATGTGGCAGGGGTACACAGGCAGCATTGGTGTGGTCAGCGGAGGACAATTGGAAGGAGGGACCACAGACAGACTTCCTAGGCCCAAAATACTAAAATAGGCTCTATGCAGCTTCCATTATGTGGCAGGGGTACACAGGCAACATTGGTGTGGTCAGCGGAGGACAGTTGGAAGGAGGGACCGCAGACAGACTTCCTAGGCCTAAAATAATAAAATAGGCTCTATGCAGCTTCCATTATGTGGCAGGGGTACACAGGCAGCATTGGTGTGGTTAGTGGAGGACAATTGGAAGGAGGGACCACAGACAGACTTCCTAGGCCCAAAATACTAAAATAGGCTCTATGCAGCTTAAATTTGGCTACACGAGTACACAGGCAGCATTGGTGTGGTCAGCGGAGGACAATTGGAAGGAGGGACCGCAGATAGACTTCCTAGGCCTAAAATAATAAAATAGGCTCTATGCAGCTTCCATTATGTGGCAGGGGTACACAGGCAGCATTGGTGTGGTCAGCGGAGGACAATTGGAAGGAGGGACTGCAGACAGACTTCCTAGGCCTAAAATAATAAGATAGGCTCTATGCAGCTTCCATTATGTGGCAGGGGTACACAGGCAGCATTGGTGTGGTCAGCGGAGGACAATTGGAAGGAGGGACCACAGACAGACTTCCTAGGCCTAAAATAATAAAATAGGCTCTATGCAGCTTCCATTATGTGGCAGGGGTACACAGGCAGCATTGGTGTGGTCAGCGGAGGACAATTGGAAGGAGGGACCGCAGACAGACTTCCTAGGCCCAAAATACTAAAATAGGCTCTATGCAGCTTAAATTTGGCTACAGGGGTACACAGGCAGCATTGGTGTGGTCAGCGGAGGACAATTGGAAGGATTGTCTGACACAGTAAGTACTCCGAGTCCCAAAAATTAAATTGATGTTAATGTATCCCAAAAAAAAGCAAAACCACAAAAAATAAAAAGGGTGGCATACTTAGGTACAGGGGTGTGCTCCTATGCTGACTTTCAGACATTGTAATTTGGCGCAAAGTATTTACTGGTGTAAATGTAGGACAGGGCCCCGGACTATTTTAACTAGCATCATACATGTCAACAAATTGTTATTGTCTGTGCCAGCCATTGAAGGATTTCAGCGCATAGACTAAACAGTGGTGAAGCAGCGACAGATAATTTTGCAAGTGGTAGAGCACTGTTTGACCTGGGGGGGACACTCTCTCCTGGCCGGCGGTACAAGCCCAGGGCCCCTCATGTTACAACGGTGTGTCTGACGTTGGGTGCGCGCCACCACCGCCAGACACTTCATTGTACTATGAGGGACCCAGTGCCAGTGCCGTCGACCAAAAGTGGGCACACCCACCTCTTCAGACAAACGGCACTCTGACGGGTGCTTGCGACAAGTGGCGAGACCACGGCCCCGTGGGGGGAGATAGGCCATTTAGGGAGGTGTAAACATGTCGTATGATGGACAAACAGCAGCTGCAAATTAAGAGATTGGAACAGTCAGTAACACCAGTCCCAAAGCAAGACCTTTTCACAGGAAAGCTAGGTGTCAGCCGGGAAAGGTGGGGCAAAATAATTTGAAATCCATGAGTGGTTCATTTTAATGAAGGTTAGATCATCAACATTTTGGGTAGCCAGACGAGTCCTTTTTTCGGTCAGTATTGAACCAGCAGCACTGAATACTCTTTCTGATAGCACACTAGCTGCTGGGCAAGCATGCTCCTGCAATGCATATTCGGCCAATTCAGGCCAGGTGTCTATTTTGGATGCCCAGTAATCAAAGGGGAATGACGGTTGAGGGAGAACATCGGTAATGGAGGAAAAATAGTTAGTAACCATACTGGACAAATGTTGTCTCCTGTCACTTTGAATTGATGCTGCTGTACCTGTCGTGTCTGCAGTCATTGCGAAATCACTCCACAACCTGGTCAGAAAACCCCTCTGTCCTACACCACTTCGGATGTGTGCACCTCTAACACCTCTGCCCTGTTGCCCCCTGCAGCTCGTGTGAGAACCATCACCGGCGCTGTGTGCTGGGAATGCCTGAATCAAACGGTCTACAAGAGTAGCTTGTTTGGTTGCCAATATCTGTTCGAGGTTCTCATGTGGCATGATATTTTGCAATTTGCCTTTATAGCGAGGATCAAGGAGGCAGGCCAACCAGTAATCGTCATCGGTCATCATTTTTATAATGCGTGGGTCCCTTTTGAGGATACGCAAGGCATAATCCGCCATATGGGCCAATGTTCCAGTTGTCAAGTCAGTGCATATGCTGGGTTGAGGAGCACTTTCTGGCAAATCAACGTCACTTGTCTCCCTCAAAAACTCTGAACCCGGCCTTGCAACGCCAGCAGTTTCTATTGGCCCCTGAGAAGCTTCCTCATCCAAAAAATACTCATCCCCATCATCCTCCTCGTCCTCCTCCTCTTCACCCGCCACCTCTTCCTGTAGACTTCCCTGAGCAGACAATGGCTGAATATCATCAAGGCTTCCCTCGTCCTCGGCTGCAGACACCTGCTCCTTTATGTGCGTCAAAGTTTGCATCAGCAGACGCATTAGGGGGATGCTCATGCTTATTACGGCGTTGTCTGCACTAACCAGCCATGTGCATTCCTCAAAACACTGAAGGACTTGACACAGGTCTTGTAGCCTTGACCACTGCACAGCTGACAACTCCATGTCTGCCATCCAACTGCCTGCCCGTGTATGTGTATCCTCCCACAAATACATAACAGCACGCCTCTGTTCACACAGTCTATGAAGCATGTGCAGTGTGGAGTTCCACCTTGTTGCAACGTCGATGATTAGGCGATGCTGGGGAAGGTTCAAAGACCGCTGATGGTTCTGCATACAGATGGAGTGTACGGGCGAACGGCGGATGTGAGAGCAAAGTCTGCGCACTTTCAGCAGCAGGTCGGGTAACCCCGGATAACTTTTCAGGAAGCACTGCACCACCAGGTTTAAGGTGTGAGCCAGGCAAGGAATGTGTTTCAGTTGTGAAAGGGCTATGGCAGCCATAAAATTCCTTCCGTTATCACTCACTACCTTGCCTGCCTCAAGATGTACAGTGCCCAGCCATGACTGAGTTTCTTTCTGCAAGAACTCGGACAGAACTTCCGCGTTGTGTCTGTTGGCGCCCAAACACTTCATTGCCAATACAGCCTGCTGACGCTTGCCACTAGCTGTTCCATAATTGGACACCTCGTGTGCAACAGTGGCAGCTGCGGATGGAGCGGTCATGTGACTGCGGTCTGTGGACGAGCTCTCGCTTCAGCTGGAGGATGAGGAGGAGGAGGGGTGATGAACACCTACAGCCAACTGTTTCCTAGACCGTGGGCTCGGCAGAACTGTCCCAATATTACTGTCCCCTGTGGACCCTGCATCCACCACATTAACCCAGTGTGCCGTGATGGAGACGTAACGCCCCTGGCCATGCCTACTGGTCCATGCATCTGTTGTCAGGTGCACCTTTCTACTCACAGATTGCCTGAGCGCATGGACAATGCAGTCTTTTACATGCTGGTGGAGGGCTGGGATGGCTTTTCTGGAAAAAAAGTGTTGACTGGGTAGCTCGTAGCGTGGTACAGCGTAGTCCATCAGGGCTTTGAAAGCTTCGCTTTCAACTAACCGGTAGGGCATCATCTCTAACGAGATTAGTCTAGCAATGTGGGCGTTCAAACCCTGTGTATGCGGATGAGAGTATGAGTACTTCCTTTTCCTAACGAGAGTCTCATGTTGGGTGAGCTGGACTGGAGAGCTGCATAGGGTGGAACTAGAGGGGGTGCCAGTGGACATGGGTGACTGAGAGAGGGTTGGTGATGGTATTCTTGCTGGTGATTCCCTGACTGCTTTGGCCTTGCGACGAAACCGCCACATTACCTGCAGGTGGTGTGGTAAACGGTGGGCTTACAGTGAGGGAAGGGATGTCGCGTTGCTGACTAGCTTCATTGTGAGAGGGTGCTACAACGTTAAGGGACGTTTGGTAGTTTGTCCAGGCTTGCAAGTGCATGGTGGTTAAATGTCTACGCATGCAACTTGTATTTAGATTTTTAACATTCTGACCTCTGCTGAAGGTCCTTGAGCATTTCTTACAGATGACTTTGCACTGATCATTTGGATCTTGGTTAAAAAAATGCCAGACTGCACTCTTCCTACTATCGGATACCTTTTCAGTCATTGCACACTGAGCTACTTTAACCGGATGGCCACGCTGTCCTACAACTGGTTTTGGTTTTGCCACATGTTTTTGGCCAGATACGGGCCTGCCAGATGGAACCTGTTGCGATGTTGATGCCTGCTGCGGCTCCTCCTCCTCCGCTTCAGGGCTACTGCCACCTGCACCCTGTTCCCCCAATGGCTGCCAATCGGGGTCAACAACTTGGTCATCTATGACCTCCTCTTCTATGTCCTGTGCACCTTCCTCTGGGTCACCGTGTAAGCCGGTGCTATAGCGTTCGTGACGGGGCTCCATAGTCTCATCGGGGTCAGATTCTGGATCAGTACACTGCGAGGGCAATGTTCTGATCTGAGTCAAAGGAACAGCATAATAATCTGGCTGTGGCTGTGCATCTGTGCACTCCATGTCCGATTCATCTTGTAATGGGCATGACCTGTTAACAATTTCCCTTTCTAAACCAAGCATGGTATGTGTAAACAGCTCCATGGAGTAACCTGTTGTGTCGCCTGACGCATCCTTCACTGTTGTTCTGGGTGAAGGACACAAGGAAGCGACTTGTTCCTGACCGGGAGCATCCACTGACGATGCACTGCTCTGACATTTGGCACTTTCCGAGAAGGAGGCGAAAGAGCTGGAGGCAGAGTCAGCAATGAAAGCCAATACATGTTCCTCCTGCTCCGGCTTCAAAAGCGGTTTTCCTACTCCCAGAAAAGGGAGCCTTCGAGGCCTTGTGTAGCCAGACGATGACGCTGGCTCAACAACTCAAGACTTAGGGGCTATATTGCTTTTCCCACGACCACCTGATGCTCCACGAACACCACCACTACCATCATTACCAGCTGGCAATGAACGCCTATGGCCACGACCTCTTCCACCAGACTTCCTCATTCTTGGAAAAATGTTACCAAACTAACAACCGTTATGTGGTCCTGTAAAACCAGGTAGAAGGTGTACGTGAACTTGTTGTGAATGTAAATCTCCCTTTTTTATGTGTGGGAGAATGCAGGAAAATATCAGGCCCACTGTATTACACTACACATTTTGATTGGCAGAAAGAGGCTGGCAGATATGGCACTAACAGGACTGACGCAGATGCACACACTGGCAATAGAAATGTCCCTCTTTATGTGTGAGAGAATGCAGGGAAAAATCAGGCCCACTGTATTACACTACACAGTTTGATTGGCAGAAAGAGGCTGGCAGATATGGCACTAACAGGACTGACGCAGATGCACACACTGGCAATAGAAATGTCCCTCTTTATGTGTGGGAGAATGCAGGGAAAAATCAGGCCCACTGTATTAGACTACCCAGTTTGATTGGCAGAAAGAGGCTGGAAGATATGGCACTAACAGGACTGACTCAGATAAACACACTGGCAATAGAAATGTCCCTCTTTATGTGTGGGAGAATGCAGGGAAAAATCAGGCCCACTGTATTACACTACACAGTTTGATTGGCAGAAAGAGGCTGGCAGATATGACACTAACAGGACTGACGCAGATGCACACACTGGCAATAGAAATCTCCCTCTTTTTTTTATTTGTGAGACAAGGGATTTAATCAGGCCCACTATATCACAGTATAGTTCCTGTGGCACAAAATGACTGACAGATACCACAGACAGCACTGTCTTTTTTTGGATATGGGAGACAAGTGATTTAATCAGGCCCACTGTTATACTGTAGCAGAAAAACAAAGACAGATGCCTCACACAGGACTGGCACTGATGCAGATTTGCCAATCTTAATCTCCCACTTGTTTTATTTTTTCTGGAAGAATTGTGAAGAAATCAGGCCCACTGTTATACTGTAGGTTTTCTGTGGCAGAAAAACAAAGATAGATGCCACACACAGGACTGGCACTGATGCAGATTTGCCAATCTTAATCTCCCACTTGTTTTATTTTTTCTGGGAGAATTGTGAAGAAATCAGGCCCACAGTTATACAGTAGGTTTTCTGTGGCAGAAAAACAAAGATAGATGCCACACACAGGACTGGCACTGATGCAGATTTGCCAATCTTAATCTCCCACTTGTTTTATTTTTTCTGGGAGAATTGTGAAGAAATCAGGCCCACTGTTATACAGTAGGTTTTCTGTGGCAGAAAAACAAAGACAGATGCCACACACAGGACTGGCGCTGATGCAGATTTGCCAATCTTAATCTCCCACTTGTTTTTTTTTTCAGGGAGAATTGTGAAGAAATCAGGCCCACTGTTATACTGTAGGTTTTCTGTGGCAGAAAAACAAAGACAGATGCCACACACAGGACTGTGTTATGATTTTCCCAATGGCAGGGAAATCAAAATAACAACGGACTAGCTCTCGGGTGATGGGAACTAAAGTGACCGTGACCTGAACCTGACACGACACTGGAAGTAGCCGGGGAGTGTTTCCTACGATGCCCTAGACACCACGCGCCAGCCGGAGATCTAACTACCCCTATCAGAGGAATATACAGGCCTGCCTTACCTCCAGAGATGAACCCCAAAAGGAGATAGCAGCCCCCCACAGATATTGACGGTGAGTCAAGAGGAAAAGACATACGTAGGATGAACAGCAGATTTAGCACAGTGAGGTCCGCTTACTAGATAGCAGAAGTACAGGAAAGAGTCACTTCACGGTCAACTTCAAAACACTACTAAAAAACACCATCCTGAAATTACTTTAAAACTCCAGTGACAACTCATGCCACTGGAGTGGCAATTTCAGTCCGCGAGAGCTTCCAGCTACAGAGAGTCACATAACAAATAGCTGGACAAAAATAGCATAAACTAGAAACAAAATACAACTTAGCTGAACAGGATCTTGAGGCAGGAGAATGCAACAGAATGCTACTGATACATTGTTGGCCGGCATCAGACCAGCAGCCAAGCAGCCTTAAATAGGAAACTCCCCTAATGGGTGTCAACAGGTGATCAAGGATAGAAGAAGGCAAATAAGTGGCACTACCATAAAACACCACCGGGGGAGCCCACAAACAGAATTCACAACAGTACCCCCCCCTTAAGGAGGGGGCACCGAACCCTCACCAGAACCACCAGGGCGATCTGGATGAGCACTATGAAATGCACGAACCAAATCAGGAGCATGAACATCAGATGCTGTCACCCAAGAATTATCCTCCTGACCATAGCCTTTCCACTTAACCAGATACTGAAGTTTCCGTCTGGAAACACGGGAGTCCAAGATCTTTTCCACCACATACTCCAACTCACCCTCAACCAGCACAGGAGCAGGAGGATCAGCAGACGGAACAACCGGCACCTCATACCTCCGCAACAATGACCGATGAAAAACATTATGAATAGTAAAAGATGCTGGGAGGTCCAAACGAAAGGACACAGGATTGAGAACCTCCAGAATCCTATAAGGGCCGATAAACCGAGGCTTAAACTTAGGAGACAAGACCTTCATAGGAACAAATCGAGAAGACAACCAAACCAGGTCCCCAACACAAAGACGAGGACCGACACGCCGATGACGATTAGTGAACTGTTGAGTCTTCTCCTGGGACAACTTCAGATTGTCCACAACCTGTCCCCAAATCTGATGCATTCTATCAACCACAGCATCTACTCCAGGACAATCCGAAGACTCCAATTGACCGGACGAAAAGCGAGGGTGAAACCCTGAATTACAAAAAAATGGAGAAACCAAAGTGGCAGAACTGGCCCGATTGTTA
The DNA here is from genome assembly GCF_051348905.1 of Ranitomeya variabilis. Classification (NCBI taxonomy): domain Eukaryota; kingdom Metazoa; phylum Chordata; class Amphibia; order Anura; family Dendrobatidae; genus Ranitomeya; species Ranitomeya variabilis. Next base: position 213,369,913 of record NC_135232.1, on the reverse strand, counting down.
AGGGCAAACTCTGCCAGTGGCAAAAAATCAAGCCAATCGTCCTGATCAGCGGACACAAAACACCTCAAGTAAGTCTCCAAGGTCTGATTAGTACGCTCAGTCTGGCCATTAGTCTGAGGATGGAATGCAGACGAAAAAGACAAGTCGATGCCCATCCTGGCACAGAACGCCCGCCAAAATCTAGACACAAACTGAGTACCCCTGTCAGACACTATATTCTCAGGAATACCATGCAAACGCACAACATTCTGAAAAAATAGAGGGACCAGCTCAGAGGAGGAGGGCAATTTGGGCAAAGGTACCAAGTGAACCATCTTGGAAAAACGGTCACACACCACCCAGATGACGGACATCCTACGAGAAACAGGAAGGTCAGAAATAAAGTCCATAGAGATGTGCGTCCAAGGCCTCTTAGGAATAGGCAAGGGCAACAACAACCCGCTGGCCCCGGAACAGCAGGGCTTAGCCCGAGCACAAACATCACAAGACTGCACAAAAATACGTACATCTCGAGACAAGGAAGGCCACCAGAAGGACCTAGACACCAGATCCCTGGTGCCAAAAATTCCAGGATGACCTGCCAACGCGGAAGAGTGAACCTCCGAAATAACTCTACTGGTCCAGTCATCAGGGACAAACAGTCTACCAGGCGGACAGCGATCAGGCCTATCCACCTGAAACTCCTGCAAAGAGCGCCGCAGGTCTGGGGAGACAGCTGACAATATCACCCCATCCTTCAGGATGCCAGTAGGTTCGGAATCACCAGGCGAGTCAGGCTCAAAACTCCTAGAGAGGGCATCCGCCCTCACATTCTTAGACCCAGGCAGATATGAAACCACAAAGTTAAATCGAGAGAAAAACAACGACCAGCGCGCCTGTCTAGGATTCAGACGCCTGGCTGACTCAAGATAAATTAGATTTTTGTGGTCAGTCAAGACCACCACCTGGTGTCTAGCACCCTCAAGCCAATGACGCCACTCCTCAAATGCCCACTTCATGGCCAAGAGCTCCCGATTTCCAACATCATAATTTCGCTCAGCGGGCAAAAACTTTCGAGAGAAAAACGCACATGGTCTCATCACTGAGCAGTCAGGACCTTTCTGCGACAAAACTGCACCTGCTCCGATCTCGGAAGCATCTACTTCAACCTGGAACGGGAGCGAAACATCAGGCTGGCGCAACACAGGAGCAGAAGAAAAGCGGCGCTTAAGCTCCCGAAAGGCCTCCACAGCCGCAGAGGACCAATTAGCAACATCAGCACCCTTCTTGGTCAAATCAGTCAAAGGTTTAGCAATGGCAGAAAAACCCGCTATGAATCGGCGATAGAAATTAGCAAATCCCAAGAATTTCTGAAGACTCTTTAGAGAAGTAGGTTGTACCCAATCACAAATAGCCTGAACCTTAACAGGGTCCATCTCCATAGATGAAGGGGAAAAAATATATCCCAAAAAGGAAATTCTCTGAACCCCAAAAATACACTTTGAGCCCTTCACAAATAGAGAATTAGCTCGTAAAACCTGAAAAACTCTCCTGACCTGTTGAACATGAGATTCCCAGTCCTCCGAAAAAATCAAAATATCATCCAAATACACAATCATAAATTTATCCAGATATTCACGGAAAATATCGTGCATAAAGGACTGAAAAATGGAAGGGGCATTCGCGAGACCGAAAGGCATTACCAAATACTCAAAATGGCCTTCAGGCGTATTAAATGCGGTCTTCCACTCATCCCCCTGCTTAATCCGCACCAAATTATACGCACCACGTAGATCGATCTTAGTGAACCACTTCGCCCCCTTTATGCGAGCAAAAAGATCAGTCAGTAAAGGTAACGGGTACTGGTATTTAACTGTAATCTTATTCAGAAGTCGATAGTCGATACAAGGTCTCAATGAACCATCCTTTTTACCCACAAAGAAAAACCCTGCCCCCAGTGGAGACAAAGAGGGGCGAATATGACCCTTTTCCAAAGATTCTCTGATATACTCCCGCATAGCAGTATGTTCAGGTACAGACAAATTAAACAAGCGACCCTTAGGAAATTTACTACCGGGAATCAACTCAATAGCGCAGTCACACTCTCTGTGAGGGGGGAGAGAATCAGTTTTAGGCTCCTGAAAGACATCATAAAAATCTGACAGAAATGCTGGAATCTCAGAGGGAGTAGATGAAGAAATGGGAACCAAAGGTGCATCCCCATGAATCCCCTGACATCCCCAGCTCAGCACAGACATTGATCTCCAGTCCAAGACTGGATTATGAATTTGTAACCATGGTAATCCAAGTACTAATACGTCATGTAGATTATATAACACAAGGAAACGAATAATCTCCTGATGGTCTGGGGAAAGATGCATAGTCACTTGTGTCCAATATTGTGGTTTATTGCTAGCCAAAGGTGTAGAATCAATACCCTTTAAGGGAATAGAAACCTCCAGGGGCTCTAAATCAAACCCACAACGCTTGGCAAAGGACCAATCCATGAGACTCAGAGCGGCGCCAGAATCCACATAAGCATCCACAGTAACAGATGATAAAGTACAAATCAATGTCACGGACAAAAGAAATTTAGACTGCAAGGTACCCATAGAAAAAGATTTATCAACCTTTTTATCAACCTTCTTTATGCGTTTAGAGCATGCTGATATAACATGAGCTGGATCTCCACAATAGAAGCACAACCCATTTTTGCGCCTGTAATTCTGTCGTTCGCCTCTAGACAATACACTATCGCATTGCATATGCTCTGGTGCCTTTTCAGAGGTCACCGCCAAATGATGCACAGGTTTTTGCTCAGAAGATACCGCCATATGGTGCACAGGTTTTTGCTCAGAAGATACCGCCATATGGTGCACAGATTTTTGCTCAGAAGATACCGCCATATGGTGCACAGATTTGCGCTCCCGTAAACGCCGATCAATCTGGATAGCCAATTTCATGGCATCATTCAGACCTGTAGGCACAGGGAACCCCACCATGACATCCTTCACGGCATCAGAGAGACCTTCTCTGAAATTAGCTGCTAGAGCGCACTCATTCCATTTAGTAAGCACCGACCATTTACGAAATTTTTGGCAGTATATCTCAGCTTCATCTTGCCCTTGGGAAAGAGCTATCAAGGCTTTCTCAGCCAAAATCTCTAAATTAGGTTCTTCATAAAGCAACCCCAAAGCCAGAAAAAACGCATCTACATTTAATAACGCAGGATCCCCTGGCGACAATGCAAATGCCCAACTTTGTGGGTCACCCCGCAATAGAGAAATAACAATTTTAACCTGTTGCGTAGGATCACCAGCAGAGTGAGATTTCAGAGACAAAAACAATTTACAATTCTCTCTGAAATTCAAAAAACGGGATCTGTCTCCGGTAAAAAATTCAGGCATAGGGATCTTAGGTTCAGACATTGGAGCACGTATAACAAAATCTTGTAAGTTCTGGACCTTTGTAGCCAGGTTATTCAGACCTGCAACCAAACTCTGTGGATCCATGATTCAAACAGGTGTAACCAAAGCCATTCAGAGATTAAGAGGAGAGGAAAAAAAAAAAAAGGCTGAAGACTGCAGTTTAAGCAAGGAGTACAAATAAGCACTAAGGTGCACTTTCCAAACACAGAAGGAAAAAAAACCTTTTCATATCCTTTCCTGCTTTAGTGCATAGTTTTAACACATGTTGGCCGGTCAAACTGTTATGATTTTCCCAATGGCAGGGAAATCAAAATAACAACGGACTAGCTCTCGGGTGATGGGAACTAAAGTGACCGTGACCTGAACCTGACACGACACTGGAAGTAGCCGGGGAGTGTTTCCTACGATGCCCTAGACACCACGCGCCAGCCGGAGATCTAACTACCCCTATCAGAGGAATATACAGGCCTGCCTTACCTCCAGAGATGAACCCCAAAAGGAGATAGCAGCCCCCCACAGATATTGACGGTGAGTCAAGAGGAAAAGACATACGTAGGATGAACAGCAGATTTAGCACAGTGAGGTCCGCTTACTAGATAGCAGAAGTACAGGAAAGAGTCACTTCACGGTCAACTTCAAAACACTACTAAAAAACACCATCCTGAAATTACTTTAAAACTCCAGTGACAACTCATGCCACTGGAGTGGCAATTTCAGTCCGCGAGAGCTTCCAGCTACAGAGAGTCACATAACAAATAGCTGGACAAAAATAGCATAAACTAGAAACAAAATACAACTTAGCTGAACAGGATCTTGAGGCAGGAGAATGCAACAGAATGCTACTGATACATTGTTGGCCGGCATCAGACCAGCAGCCAAGCAGCCTTAAATAGGAAACTCCCCTAATGGGTGTCAACAGGTGATCAAGGATAGAAGAAGGCAAATAAGTGGCACTACCATAAAACACCACCGGGGAGCCCACAAACAGAATTCACAACAGGACTGGCACTGATGCAGATTTGCCAATCTTAATCTCCCACTTGATTTTTTTTTCCGGGAGAATTGTGAAGAAATCAGGTCCACTGTTATACAGTAGGTTTTCTGTGGCAGAAAGTGAAAGACAGATGCCACACACAGGACTGGCACTGATGCAGATTTGCCAATCTTAATCTGCCCCTTTTTTTTTTTTTTTTTTTTTTTAGGGAGACTAGTGAATAACTCTGGGCCACTGTATTAGAGTATATTTTCTGTGGCAGAAAGTGGCTTGAAGAGATACAGTACAGACCAAAAGTTTGGACACACCTTCTCATTTAAAGATTTTTCTGTATTTTCATGACTATGAAAATTGTACATTCACACTGTAGGCATCAAAACTATGAATTAACACATGTGGAATTATATACTTAACAAAAAAGTGTGAAACAACTGAAATTATGTCTTATATTCTGGGCTCTTCAAAGTAGCCACCTTTTGCTTTGATGACTGCTTTGCACACTCTTGGCATTATCTTGAGGAGTTTCAAGAGGTAGTCACCGGGAATGGTCTTCCAACAATCTTGAAGGAGTTCCCAGAGATGCTTAGCACTTGTTGGCCCTTTTGCCTTCACTCTGCGGTCCAACTCACCCCAAACCATCTCGACTGGGTTCAGGTCTGGTGACTGTGGAGTCCAGGTCATCTGGCGTAGCACCCCATCACTCGCCTTCTAGGTCAATTAGCCCTTGCACAGCCTGGAGGTGTGTTTGGGGTCATTGTCCTGTTGAAAAATAAATGATGGTCCAACTAAACGCAAACCGGATGGAATAGCATGCCGCTGCAAGATGCTGTGGTAGCCATGCTTGTTCAGTATGCCTTCAATTTTGAATAAATCCCCAACAGTGTCACCAGCAAAGCACCCCCACACCATCACACCTCCTCCTCCATGCTTCACAGTGGGAACCAGGCATGTAGAGTCCATCCGTTCACTTTTTCTGCATCGCACAGACACTGTGGTTGGAACCAAAGATCTCAAATTTGGACTCATCAGACCAAAGCACAGATTTCCACTGGTCTAATGTCCATTCCTTGTGTTCTTAAGCCCAAACTAGTCTCTTCTGCTTGTTGCCTGTCCTTAGCAGTGGTTTCCTAGCATCTATTTTACCATGAAGGCCTGCTGCACAAAGTCTTCTCTTAATAGTTGTTGTAGAGATGTGTCTGCTGCTAGAATTCTGTGTGGCAGTGACCTGGTCTCTAATCTAAGCTGCTGTTAACCTGCGATTTCTGAGACTGGTGACTCGGATAAACTTATCCTCAGAAGCAGAGGTGACTCTTGGTCTTCCTTTCCTGGGGCGGTCCTCATGTGAGCCAGTTTCTTTGTATCACTTTATGGTTTTTGCCACTGCACTTGGGGACACTTTCAAAGTTTTCCCAATTTTTGGACTGACTGACCTTCATTTCTTAAAGTAATGATGGCCACTCATTTTTCTTTACTTAGCTGCTTTTTTCTTGCCATAATACAAATTCTAACAGTCTATTCAGTAGGACTATCAGCTGTGTATCCACAAGACTTCTGAACAACAAAGATAATGGCCCCAACCCCATTTATAAGGCAAGAAATCCCACTTATTAAACCTGACAGGGGACATCTGTGAAGTGAAAACCATTCCCGGTGACTACCTCTTGAAGCTCATCAAGAGAATGCCAAGAGTGTGCAAAGCAGTCATCAAAGCAAAAGGTGACTACTTTGAAGAACCTAGAATATAAGACATAGTTTCAGTTGTTTCACACTTTTTTGTTAAGTATATAATTCCACATATGTTAATTCATAGTTTTGATGCCTTCAGTGTGAATGTACAATTTTCATAGTCATGAAAATACAGAAAAATCTTTAAATGAAAAGGTGTGTCCAAACTTTTGGTCTGTACTGTATAACAAAAAAAAAAAAAAAGGGACTGTACTACAATTACTATCTCCCTACAGTAATCTCAGAAAAGTATGTCAGGCAGCAATAAAAAGGACTGCTGCACACAAAAGTCAAAAGTGTGGACAAACAAACAAGATAGCTGTGCAGAAAGGAAGGAGAAACAGGATTTGTGCTTTGAAAAAAGCAGTTGGTTTGTACAGCGAGGTACACACAGCAACGCAGCTATCAGGGAGCCTTATAACCTATAGAGCTGTTGCACAGAAATCTAGCCTCCACTGTCCCTGCAAAGAAAAGGTGGTGTTGGACAGTGGAAATCGCAACAGCACAAGCGGTTTGGGGGTTAATTTACCCTGCCTAACGCTATCCCTGCTTCTGACGAAGCGGCAGCATCCTCTCCCTATGCTCAGATCAGCAGCAGTAAGATGGCGGTCGGCGGGAACACCCCTTTATAGCCCCTGTGACGCCGCAGAAAGCAAGCCAATCACTGCCATGCCCTTCTCTATGATGGTGGGGACCAGGACCTATGTCATCACGCTGCCCACACTCTGCATGCACCTTCATTGGCTGAGAAATGGCGCTTTAAGCGTCATAGGAAATGCGACTACAAATACCAGCCCGCAGCCGCCTGTAAGATGCGCCAGTTCCTGCACTTAGCCCCTCTCTTCCCACTCCCGAGTAGCGGTGGGATATGGGGTAATAAGGGGTTAATGTCACCTTGCTATTGTAACGTGACATTAAGCCGGGTTAATAATGGAGAGGCATCAAAAAGACGCCTCTCCATTATTAATCCTAGTGTAGTGAAAGAGTTAAAAAAAATAAAGATACAGCCAGAAAAAAAGTATTTTAATATTCTTAATTTAGCCATACACCATACTCGATCACCTGCAAAAAATAAAAAATAATAAACCGTATAAACATAGAAACGCGATATAAATCTGGTATTACTGTGATCGCACCGTCCCAAAGAATAAAGTTGTCTCATCACTTATACCACATGAGGAACAGTGTAAAAAATAAATAAAACCAATTCTTCACCAGTTGTTGATTTGTTCATTCTGCCTCGCAAAGATCGGAGTAAGGCTTGGCTCACATTTACCCTATGCTATGGGCAGCACGGTGGCGCAGTGGTTAGCACAGCAGCCTTGCAGCACTGGAGTCCTGGGTTGCAAGCCCCACTAAGGACAACATCTGCAAAGAGTTTGTATGTTCTCTCCGTGTTTGCGTGGGTTTCCTCCGGGCACTCTGGTTCTTCCCACATTCCAAAGACATACTGATAGGGAATTTAGATTGTGAGCCCCAACGGGGACAGTGATGAATGTGTGCAACCTGTAAAGCGCTGCGGAATATGTTAGCGCTATATAAAAATGAAGATTATTATTATGCTATATGCTGAGTACTTACATTGGGGTTTCCATGTAAATCTCTGAAATACATGATTCAGATGGAACCCTGGGCAGAAGATTACCTATAATGAGGCAGATGGAGACAATGTGGATGTCATCTGGCCTATGATCCCGCGGTGTCCGTCTTTTTAGGCTTGTATAAAAGTGGAGCTGGCCACAGTTTTGTGATTTCTCCAAAGAAGGACACCACTGAACAGAGGCCAGACTGAGTGCAGAGTAACTCTACTGCCTCATTATAGTGAATGAATGCCTCAGGGGTTTCATCTAAATAACGTCATTCAGAGATTTAAATAGAAACCCCAATGAAAGTGCTCAGCGTAGAACGCAGGATAAATGTGATCCCAAACGTTATGTAAAATATTCCCAATAAAAGCTTCAACTCAATTCACACAAAAAAGCAAGTCTCCGCTCAGCTCCATCATGTGTTAACCTGAATATAGGGAGCTTAGGTGTAACTGGTAGTGCAAAGACAATGGATATTCAGCAAATTCTGCGCTCCCAAATCCAAATGCCCCCTCCCTTCTGAGACCCAGTGTGCCTAAATCATATATAGCATCCACACGTTTAGCATTTCTGTAGTAATGAGAGCCTGCCTAATTTATGGGTGGGTGTCTCCAAAAGCATTAGCTGGGAATAATGTACTAGTCACTATAATGTACAGGTAACTACAGCATACTGGTCGCTACAACGGTAGTTTGAAATTTTCACTCAGCAACATCCACTGCTGCTTGTTTCTGGAAAACACCTATGGAGTCAAAGTCATTACTACACCTGTAGATAAATTCCAGAAGGGGTGTAATTTCCAAACTTGAGTCACTTGAAGGAAGGATTCTGCTCATCTAGCACAAAGTCGCTCTGAATATGGAGTCCACAAACTATACTAGGAAAATCAGTGCTTCGTCTCTCCAGAGTCTCGCCAAGTAGTACTGCACAGCCACATATAGGGTATTGCCACGTTCAGGAGAAATTTTGGGAGAAAATATGGTGCCATTTTTTACCCACTTCTTGTGTGAAAATGTAAAATATGGGTCTAAAGCTAAATTTTTGTGGCAAAAATGTAATTATTTTATCTTCACTGCACAATGGTATAAAATTTTGTGTCACACCTGTGGTGTCTATATGATCACTGCAACCCTAAATGAATTTGATCAAAGGTGTAGTGTGTAAAATGGGGTCACTTATGGGGGTTTTGCAGTGCTGGCACCTCAGGGGCTCTCCCAGTAGGTCATGGCACCCACAAACCATACCAATAAAATCTGCACTTTGATATGGTGCTCCTTCCCTTCTGAGCTTTGCACTGTGCCTGAAAAGTATTTCTCTATTATGAGTAGGGTATTTGGCGCACTAAGGAAAAAATGGACCTCAGTTTGCTGTGCAAACTTTTCCTATTAACCTTAGAAAATTAACCCCTTAATCCCATATGACGTACTATCCCGTCGAGGTGGGGTGGGCCTTAATTCCCACAGACGGGATATTACGTCATATGCGATCGGCCGCGCTCATGGGGGGAGCGCGGACAATCGCGGCCGGGTGTCAACTGACTATCGCAGCTGACAAGGAGCGGTCATGGACGGCACATCATCAAACATGATTGCAGCGTTCCGGTGGTATAGGGAAGCATCGCGCAGGGAGGGGGCTCCCTGCGTGCTTACCTGAGACCCCCGGAGCAACGCGATGTGATTGCGTTGCTCCGAGCGTCTCTTACCTCCTCTCCCTGCAGTCACCGGATCCAAAATGGCCACGGGGCTGCATCCGGGTCCTGCAGGGAGGTGGCTTACCAAGCGCCTGCTCAGTGCAGGCTGGTAAGCCTGCAGCGCTGTAAGTCAGATGGCTGATCTGACAGAGTGCTGTGCAAACTGTCAGATCAGCGATCTGTGATGTCCCCCCCCCCCCTGGGACAAAGTAAAAAAGTAAAAAAAGAAATTTCCACATGTGTAAAAAAAAAAATAAAAAATCCTAAATAAAGAAAAAATATATATATATTATTCCCATAAATACATTTCTTTATCTAAATAATAAAAAGAAAACAATAAAAGTACACATATTTAGTATCGCCGCGTCCGTAACGACCCAACCTATAAAACTGTCCCACTAGTTAACCCCTTCAGTGAACACCGTAAAAAAAAAAAAAACAGGCAGAAAACAATGCTTTATTACCATACCGCCAAACAAAAAGTGGAATAACACGTGATCAAAAAGACAGATATAAATAACCATGTCTCGCAAAAAACGAGCCGCCATACAGCATCATCAGCAAAAAAGTTATAGTTTTCAGAATGAAGCGATGCCAAAATAATTATTTTTTCTATAAAATAATTTTTATCGTATAAAAGCGCCAAAACAGAAAAAAATTATATAAATGAGGTATCGCTGTAATCGTACTGACCCGAAGTATAAAACTGCTTTATCAATTTTACCAAATGTGGAACGGTATAACCCCCCCCCCCAAAAGAAATTCATGAATAGCTGGTTTTTGGTCATTCTGCCTCACAAAAATCGGAATAAAAAGCGATCAAAAAATGTCACATGCCCGATGTTACCAATAAAAACGTCAACTCGTCCCACAAAAAACATGACCTCACATGACTCTGTGAACCAAAATATGGAAAAATTATAGGTCTCAAAATGTGGAGATGCAAAAACTTTTCTGCTATAAAAAGCGTCTTTTAGTGTGTGACAGCTGCCAATCATAAAAATCCGCTATAAAAAACGCTATAAAAGTAAATCAAACCCCCCTTCATCACCCCCTTAGTCATGGAAAAATAGTAAAATTAAAAAATGTATTTATTTTTATTTTCCCATTAGGATTAGGGCTAGGGTTAGGGCTAGGGTTAGGTCTAGGGTTAGGGTTAGGGCTAGGGTTAGGGCTAGGGATAGGGTTAGGGTTAGGGCTAGGGTTAGGGTTAGGGCTAAGGTTAGGGTTAGGGCTAAGGTTAGGGTTAGGGTTGGAGCTAGGGTTGGAGCTAAAGTTAGGGTTAGGGTTGGGGCTAAAGTTAGGGTTAGGGCTAAAGTTAGGGTTAGGGTTGGGGCTAAAGTTAGGGTTAGGGTTGGATTACATTTACGGTTGGCATTAGGGTTGGGATTAGAGTTAGGGGTGTGTCAGGGTTAGGGGTGTCGTTAGGGTTACCGTTGGGATTAGGGTTAGGAGTGTGTTTGGATTAGGGATGCAGTTAGAATTGCGGAGTTTCCACTGTTTAGGCACATCAGGGGCTCTCCAATAGCGACATGGCGTCCAATCTCAATTCCAGCCAATTCTGCGTTGAAAATGTAAAACACTGCTTCTTCCCTTCCGAGCTCTCCCGTGCGCCCAAACAGGGGTTTACCCCAACATATGGGGTATCAGCGTACTTGGGACAAATTTGACAACAACTTTTGCGGTCCAAGTTCTCTTGTTACCCTTGGGAAAATAAAAATTTGGGGCGCTAAAAATCATTTTTGTGGGAAAAAAAGATTTTTTATTTTCACGGCTCTGCGTTGTAAACTGTAGTGAAACACTTGGGGGTTCAAAGTTCTCACAACACATCTAGATAAGTTCCTTGGGAGGTCTAGTTTCCAATATGGGGTCACTTATGGGGGTTTCTACTGTTTGGGTACATCAGGGGCTCTGCAAATGCAATGTGATGCCTGCAGACCAATCCATCTAAGTCTGCATTCCAAATGGCGCTCCTTCCCTTCCGAGCTCTGCCATGCGCCCAAACAGTGGTTCCCCCTCACATATGGGGTATCAGCGTACTCAGGACAAATTGTACAACAACTTTTGGGGTCCAATTTCTCCTGTTTTCTTGGGAAAATACAAAACTGGGGGCTAAAAAATAATTTTTGTGGAAATGTTCTAATGTTTAGGCACATCAGGGGCTCTCAAAACGCAACATGGTGTCCCATCTCAATTCCAGTCAATTTTGCATTGAAAAGTCAAATGGTGCTCCTTCCCTTCTGAGCTCTGCCATGCGCCCAAACAGTGGTTTACCCCCACATATCGGGTATCAGCGTACTCAGGACAAATTGCACAACAACTTTTGTTGTCCAATTTCTTCTCTTACCCTTGGGAAAATAAAAAATTGGGGGCAAAAAGATCATTTTTGTGAAAAAATATGATTTTTTATTTTTACGACTCTGCATTATAAACTTCTGTGAAGAACTTGTTGGGTCAAAGTGCGCACCACACATCTAGATAAGTTCCTTAAGGGGTCTACTTTCCAAAATGGTGTCACTTGTGGGGGGTTTCAATGTTTAGGCACATCAGGGGCTCTCCAAATGCAACATGGTGTCCAATCTCAATTCCAGTCAATTTTGCATTGAAAAGTCAAATGGCGCTCCCTCCCTTCCGAGCTCTGCCATGCACCCAAACAGTGGTCTACCCCCACATATGGGGTATCATCATACTCAGGACAAATTGTACAACAACTTTTGGTGTCCATTTTCTCCTGTTACCCTTGGTAAAATAAATCAAATTGGAGCTGAAATAAATTTTGTGTGAAAAAAAGTTAAATGTTCATTTTTATTTAAACATTCCAAAAATTCATGTGAAATACCTGAAGGGTTAATAAACTTCTTGCATGTGGTTTTGAGCACCTTGAGGGGTGCAGTTTTTAGAATAGAGTCACACTTGGGTATTTTCTATCATATAGACCCCTCAAAATGACTTCAAATGAGATGTGGTCCCTAAAAAAAAATGGTGTTGTAAAAATGAGAAATTGCTGGTCAACTTTTAACCCTTATAACTCCCTAACAAAAAAAATTTTGGTTCCAAAATTGTGCTGATGTAAAGTAGACATGTGGGAAATGTTACCTATTAAGTATCTTGTGTGACATATCTCTGTAATTTAAGGGCATAAAAATTCAAAGTTGGAAAATTGTGAAATTTTCAAAATTTTCAACAAATTTGTTTTTTTCACAAATAAACGCAAGTTATATTGAAGAAATTTTACAACTATCATGAATTACAATATGTCACGAGAAAACAGTGTCAGAATCTCCAAGATCCGTTGAAGCGTTCCAGAGTTATAACCTCATAAAGGGACAGTGGTCAGAATTGTAAAAATCGGCCCGGTCATTAACATGCAAACCACCTTCGGGGCTTAAGGGGTTAAACTTGGGACTAAAACAACATTTTAGTGGTAAAAATGAACAGTGGGGAAAAAGTTTTTAGTCTGCCACCTGTGCATGTTTTCTCACTTAAAGAGATGAGAGATGCATGTAATTGACATCTTAGGTAGACCACAACTTTGAGAGTCATAATGAGAAAACAAATCCAGAAAATCACCTTTTCTGATTTAGCAAGATTTATTTAGCAAATTATGGTGGAAAATAAGTATTTGGTCACCTAAAAACATGCAAGATTTCTGGCTCTTACTAGGGTTGAGCGACTTTCATTTTTTTAAGATCGAGTCGGGTTTTGCGAAACCCGACTTTGTCCAGATTCGAGTCGAGTGCAGTCGGCCGATTATCGCTAAAAGTCGGGGATCGACCGAAACACGAAACCCAATGCAAGTCAATGGGGAAGCATAGTCGACAGTGAGTGGAGGCCAGGAAAACACCTATAGTGCCCATTTTAATGCAAAAAACATCCATTCTTGTTTCTGAAGCTTGTCAATCTTAATTAACTTTATAATAATAGTTGGGCATTGGAAATTGGGGGTCATTTGGCAAAAGTTGTGGGGGGTAGGGCTGGTTCAAGGTTTTAGTGGGCCCAGGAAACGTGGACTACGTCACGGTGGTGGAGCAGTGAGAGGTAAGTATGTCAAGTTTGCAAGTGCTGTGATCCTAAGCAAGCAGGGGGGGCCCACTCGTTGGCATTGGCACTGGCACAGGGCCCCTCAAAGTACAGTGGTGTGTTTGCACGGCGGGGGCGCCTCCCACCAGCAGCGACACTTTTGCGTACTCTGAGGGGCCCTGTGCCAGTGACGTTGCCAACGAGTATGCCCCCCCACCTGATGAAGGAACCTGCACTTTCATCTGCACCTTCCTCTTTGTCCCTGTGTAAGGTGGTATAACATGGGGAACCTTACTTTCAGCAGGGTCAGATTCTGGCTGTGAAGAGTGCAAGGGGAATGTAGTGGTCTAGGTCAATGTACCAGCAGACTCATCTAGCAGTGGCTGGGCAATGGGCAGGATGAGGAGGAAACACAGATATAGGGCCAAAGAAAAAAGTAGGCTAAATGCAGTTCAAAATTGGTAACAGGACTAAACAGGCGGCATTGCTTTGTTCAGTGGAGTTGCAAACCCAGGAGCAGCAGACACTGTTTTAAGGGCCCAACCACACTAGTAGGCCAAATGCAGTTTAATATCTGCTACTATAGGCCAAAAGCCTAAAGACTGAAGCTCAGCTTTATACAGTGGAGGACAACACCATGGAGCGTCAGACACCGTTAGTAGGCCCTAACCACCAATTTTTTGTTAAAAAAGCACTTAATAAGAGCCAGAAGGTTGAAGCTCAGACAAGGCAACCTGGAGGAGAACACCAAGGAGGAGGAGAAAACTCAGGAGGAGGACAACACCAGGGAGTGGCAGACACCGTTAGTAGGCCCTAACCACCAATTTTTAGAAAAACAACACTTAATGAGAGCCAGAAGGTTGAAGCTCAGCTTTATACAGTTGAGGACAAACACCAGGGAGCTGCAGACACTGTTAGTAGGCCGTAACCAAAGTTTAAGGCCAAATGCTGTTTAATATCTGATACTATAGGCCGAAAGCCAGAAGGATGAAGCTCAGCTTTATACAGTTGAGGACAAACACCAGGGAGCGGCAGACAGAGTTATTAGGCCCCAACCATCAATTTTTAAAAAAAAAGCACTTAAGGAGAGCCAGAAGGTTGAAGCTCAGCTTTATACAGTTGAGGACAAACACCAGGGAGCGGCAGACACCGTTAGTAGGCCATAACCAAAGTTGAAGGCCAAATGCAGTTTAATATCTGATACTATAGGCCGAAAGCCAGAAGGTTGAAGCTCAGCTTTATACAGTTGAGGACAAACACCAGGGAGCGGCAGACAGAGTTATTAGGCCCCAACCACCAATTTTTTTTAAAAAAGCACTTAAGGAGAGCCAGAGGGTTGAAGCTCAGATTTAGAGAGTGGAGGACAATTTGAATTAGGGACTGCAGACAGACTTAGTAGGCTGTCCCCTGTGGACCATGCATCCACCACATTAACCCATTGCGCCGTAATGGACACGTAACCTTCCGTGGCCATGCCTACAGGTCCATGCGTCTGTTGTCAGGTGCACCTTTGTACTCACAGATTGCCAGAGTGCATGGACAATGCGGTCTTTTACATGCTGGTGGAGGGTTGGGATGGCTTTTCTCACAAAAGAAGTGTCGACTGGTTAGCTTGTAGCATGGTACAGCGTAGTCCATCATGGCTTTATTAATATTAAATAAAATATATAAATAGGCTCTATGAACTTTTAAATAGGTTCCAGGGGTACACGGGCAGCATTAGTGTGGTCAGCGGAGGAGGATTGAAAGGAGGGCCCGCAGACAGGCTAACGAAGGCCTAAAATAACAAAAAATAGGCTCAAGGCAGTTTAAAATCGGTTACATGGATACACAGGCAGCATTGTGGTCAGTGGAGGAGTATTGCAAGGAGGGACCGCAGACAGGCTAACGAAGGCCTAAAATAAATAAAAATAGGCTCAAGGCAGTTTAAAATCGGTTACATGGATACACAGGCAGCATTGTGGTCAGTGGAGGAGTATTGCAAGGAGGGACCGCAGACAGGCTAACGAAGGCCTAAAATAACAATAAATAGGCTCAAGGCAGTTTTAAATCGGTTACATGGATACACAGGCAGCATTGTGGTCAGTGGAGGAGTATTGCAAGTAGGGACCGCAGACAGGCTAATGAAGGCCTAAAATAAATAAAAATAGGCTCAAGGCAGTTTAAAATCGGTTACATGGATACACAGGCAGCATTGTGGTCAGTGGAGGAGTATTGCAAGGAGGGACCGCAGACAGGCTAACGAAGGCCTAAAATAACAAAAAATAGGCTCAAGGCAGTTTTAAATCGGTTACATGGATACACAGGCAGCATTGTGGTCAGTGGAGGAGTATTGCAATGAGGGACCGCAGACAGGCTAACGAAGGCCTAAAATAAATAAAAATAGGCTCAAGGCAGTTTAAAATCGGTTACATGGATACACAGGCAGCATTGTGGTCAGTGGAGGAGTATTGCAAGGAGGGACCGCAGACAGGCTAACGAAGGCCTAAAATAACAAAAAATAGGCTCAAGGCAGTTTTAAATCGGTTACATGGATACACAGGCAGCATTGTGGTCAGTGGAGGAGTATTGCAAGTAGGGACCGCAGACAGGCTAATGAAGGCCTAAAATAAATAAAAATAGGCTCAAGGCAGTTTAAAATTGGTTACATGGATACACAGGCAGCATTGTGGTCAGTGGAGGAGTATTGCAAGGAGGGACCGCAGACAGGCTAACGAAGGCCTAAAATAACAAAAAATAGGCTCAAGGCAGTTTAAAATCGGTTACATGGATACACAGGCAGCATTGTGGTCAGTGGAGGAGTATTGCAAGGAGGGACCGCAGACAGGCTAACGAAGGCCTAAAATAACAAAAAATAGGCTCAAGGCAGTTTTAAATCGGTTACATGGATACACAGGCAGCATTGTGGTCAGTGGAGGAGTATTGCAAGGAGGGACCGCAGACAGGCTAACGAAGGCCTAAAATAACTAAAAATAGGCTCAAGGCAGTTTAAAATCGGTTACATGGATACACAGGCAGCATTGTGGTCAGTGGAGGAGTATTGCAAGGAGGGACCGCAGACAGGCTAACGAAGGCCTAAAATAACAAAAAATAGGCTCAAGGCAGTTTTAAATCGGTTACATGGATACACAGGCAGCATTGTGGTCAGTGGAGGAGTATTGCAAGGAGGGACCGCAGACAGGCTAATGAAGGCCTAAAATAAATAAAAATAGGCTTAAGGCAGTTTAAAATCGGTTACATGGATACACAGGCAGCATTGTGGTCAGTGGAGGAGTATTGCAAGGAGTGTCTGACATAGTTAGTACTCACAAAAAATAAATAGATGTTAATGTCTCTCAAAACAACAAAAAAAAAAAGTGTGGCATACTTAGGTACAGGGGTGGGCTCATCTGCTGAGTTTCTGACAAAGTAATTTGGCAGTAAGTATTTACTGGTGTCAATATAGGACACTGACCCAGACTACTTTAACTAGCATCATAGATGTCAACAAATTGGTATTGTCAGTGCCAGGCATTGAATGATGTCAGCGCATAGACTAAACATTGGTGGAGCTGTGCGAGATAATTTTGCACGTGGTAGAGCACAGTTTGAGCTGGGGGGGGAACTCTCTTGTGGCCGGCGGTACCGTCCCAGGGCCCCTCATGTTACAACGGTGTGTCTGACGTTGGCTGCGCACCACCACCGCCAGAGACACTTCATTGTACTATGAGGGACCCAGTGCCAGTGCCGTCGACCAAAAGTGGGCACACCCACCTCTTCAGACAAACGGCACTCTGACGGGTGCTTGCGACAAGTGGCGAGACCACGGCCCCGTGGGGGGAGATAGGCCATTTAGGGAGGTGTAAACATGTCGTATGATGGACAAACAGCAGCTGCAAATTAAGAGATTGGAACAGTCAGTAACACCAGTCCCAAAGCAAGACCTTTTCACAGGAAAGCTAGGTGTCAGCCGGGAAAGGTGGGGCAAAATAATTTGAAATCCATCAGTGGTTCATTTTAATGAAGGTGAGATCATCCACATTTTGGGTAGCCAGACGAGTCCTTTTTTCGGTTAAAATTGAACCAGCAGCACTGAATACTCTTTCTGATAGCACACTAGCTGCTGGGCAAGCAAGCTCCTGCAATGCATATTCTGCCAATTCAGGCCAGGTGTCTAATTTGGATGCCCAGTAATCAAATGGGAATGACGGTTGAGGGAGAACATCGATAAGGGATGAAAAATAGTTAGTAACCATTCTGGACAAATGTTGTCTCCTGTCACTTTGAATAGATGCTGCAGTACCTGTCCTGTCTGCGGTCATTGCGAAATCACTCCACAACCTGGTCAGAAAACCCCTCTGTCCAACACCACTTCTGATCTGTGCACCTCTAACACCTCTGCCCTGTAGCCCCCTGCAGCTTGTGTGAGAACCATCACCGGCGCTGTGTGCTGGGAATGCCTGAATCAAACGGTCTACAAGAGTAGCTTGTTTGGTTGCTAATATTTGTTCGAGGTTCTCATGTGGCATAATATTTTGCAATTTGCCTTTATAGCGAGGGTCAAGGATGCAGGCCAACCAGTAATCGTCATCGCTCATCATTTTAATAATGCGTGGGTCCCTTTTGAGGATACGTAAGGCATAATCCGCCATGTGGGCCAAAGTTCCAGTTGTCAAATCTGCGGTTGTGGTGGTTTGAGGGGCAGTTACAGGCAAATCTACGTCACTTGTCTCCCTTAAAAAAACAGAACCTGGCCTTGAAACGCCACTAAATTCTGTTTGCCCAGGAGAAGCTTCCTCATTAAAAAAGTACTCATCCCCATCATCCTCCTCGTCCTCCTCCTCCTCTTCGCCCGCTACCACGTCCTCTACACGGCCCTGACCAGACAATGGCTGACTGTCATCAAGGCTTTCCTCTTCCTCGGCTGCAGACGCCTGCTCCTTTATGTGCGTCAAACTTTGCATCAGCAGACGCATTAGGGGGATGCTCATGCTTATTACAGCGTTGTCTGCACTAACCAGCCGTGTGCATTCCTCAAAACACTGAAGGACTTGACACAGGTCTTGTAGCTTCGACCACTGCACACCTGACAACTCCATGTCTGCCATCCAACTGCCTGCCCGTGTATCCTCCCACAAATACATAACAGCACGCCTCTGTTCGCACACTCTCTGAAGCATGTGCAGTGTGGAGTTCCACCTTGTTGCAACGTCGATGATTAGGCGATGCTGAGGAAGGTTCAAAGAACGCTGATAGTTCTGCATACGGCTGGAGTGTACGGGCGAACGGCGGATATGCGAGCAAAGTCTGCGCACTTTGAGGAGCAGGTCGGGTAACCCCGGATAACTTTTCAGGAAGCACTGCACCACCAGGTTTAAGGTGTGAGCCAGGCAAGGAATGTGTTTCAGTTGGGAAAGGGCTATGGCAGCCATGAAATTCCTTCCATTATCACTTACTACCTTGCCTGCCTCAAGATGTACAGTGCCCAGCCATGACTGAGTTTCTTTCTGCAAGAACTCGGACAGAACTTCCGCGGTGTGTCTGTTGTCGCCCAAACACTTCATTGCCAATACAGCCTGCTGACGCTTGCCACTAGCTGTCCCATAATGGCACACCTGGTGTGCAACAGTGGCAGCTACGGATGGAGTGGATGTGCGACTGCGGTCTGTGGACGAGCTCTCGCTTCTGCAGGAGGAGGAGGAAGTGGAGGAGGGGGGGCGAACGCCTAAAGCCAACTCTTTCCTTGACCGTGGGCTAGGCAGAACTGTCCCAATATTGCTGTCCCCTGTGGACCCTGCATCCACCACATTCACCCAGTGTGCCGTGATGGACACGTAACGTCCCTGGCCATGCCTACTGGTCCATGCATCTGTTGTCAGGTGCACCTTTGTAGTCACAGACTGCCTGAGTGGATGGACGATGCGGTCTTTAACATGCTGTTGGAGGGCTGGGATGGCTTTTCTAGAAAAGAAGTGCCGACTGGGTAGCTCGTAGCGTGGTACAGCGTAGTCCATCAGTGCTTTGAAAGCTTCGCTTTCAACTAACCGGTAGGGCATCATCTCTAATGAGATTAGTCTAGCAATGTGGGCGTTCAAACCCTGTGTACACGGATGCAAGGATGAGTACTTCCTTTTCCTAACAAGAGTCTCATGTAGGGTGAGCTGGACTGGAGAGCTGGAGATCGTGGAACTAGCGGTGGTGCCGGTGGACATGGGTGACTGAGAGAGGGTTGAAGATGGTATTCTTGCCGGTGCCCTACATGCAGTGTTTCCTACTACGAACCTGGTGATTCCCTGACTGCTTTGGCCTGGAGACAAAAGCTGCACAGATACTGCAGGTGGCGCGGGAAATGGTCGGCTTACAGGGAGGGAAGGGATGTAGCTTTGCTGACTAGCTTCATTGGCCAAGGGTGCTGCAACCTTTAGGGACGTTTGGTAGTTAGTCCAGGCTTGCAAATGCATGGTGGATAAATGTCTATGCATGCAACTTGTATTTAGACTTTTAAGATTCTGACCTCTGCTTAAGGTAGTTGAACATTTTTGACAGATGACTTTGCGCTGATCATTTGGATGTTGTTTAAAAAAATGCCAGACTGCACTCTTTCTACTATCGGATACCTTTTCAGGCATTGCAGACTGAGCTTCTTTAACCGGATGGCCACGCTGTCCTCCAACTGGTTTTGGTTTTGCCACGCGTTTTTGGCCAGATACGGGCCCGGCAGATGGAACCTGTTGTGATGTTGATGCCTGCTGCGGCTCCTCCTCCTCTGCTTCAGAACTACTGCCGCCTACACCCTGTTCCCCCAATGGCTGCCAATCGGGGTCAACAACTGGGTCATCTATGACCTCCTCTTCTATGTCGTGTGCAACTTCGTCTGTGTCACCGTGTAAGCCGGTGGTATTGCGTTCGTGACGGGGCACCATAGTCTCCGCTGGGTTTGATTCTGCCTCAGTACACTGCGAGGGCAATGTTCTGGTCTGAGTCAAAGGAACAGCATAGTAATCTGGCTGTGGCTGTGCATCTGTGCACTCCATGTCCGATTCAACTTCGAATGGGCATGGCCTGTTAACTGTTTCACTGTCTAACCCAGGAACGGTATGTGTAAAGAGCTCCATGGAGTAACCTGTTCTATCGACTGACGCATCCTTCACTGTTGTTCTGGGTGAAGGACACAAGGAAGCGACTTGTTCCTGACCGGGAGCATCCACTGACGATGCACTGCTCTGACATTTGGCACTTTCCGAGGAGGAGGCGAAAGAGCTAGAGGCAGAGTCAGCAATGAAAGCCAATACTTGTTCCTCCTGCTCCGGCTTCAAAAGTGGTTTTCCTACTCCCAGAAAAGAGAGCGTTCGAGGCCTTGTGTAGCCAGACAACGAACCTGGCTCAACAACTCGAGACTTAGGTGCTGTACTGCTTTTACCACGACCACCTGATGCTCCACCACCACTACCATCATTACCAGCTGACAATGACCCCCCACGGCCACGACCTCTTCCACTAGACTTCCTCATTGTTTGCAAAACGTAACCAAAGTAACGGTATTTGTTACTGTAAAACAACTTATAAGGTGAACTCAAACTTCTGTAGGATTTATATATACCTTTATAGGTGCCTGACACTGAAAGGAAAATCAGGCCCAATGTTACACACTAGGTTTTCTGTGCCCCACTAATTTGAGACAGATGCCACACACAGGACTGGCACAGAGGCAGACTTGCCAATCTTTATCTCCCACTAATTATTTTTTTTTTACAGGGAGAATTTACCCCCAAAAAATAAATGGCCAAGTATTACACAGTGGTTTTCGGTGGCACACAATGAGAGACAGATGCCACACACAGGACTGGCACAGAGGCAGACTTGCCAATCTTTATCTCCCACTAATTATTTTTTTTTTTTACAGGGAGAATTTACCCCCCCAAAAAAATGGCCAAGTATTACACAGTGGTTTTCGGTGGCACACAATGAGAGACAGATGCCACACACAGGACTGGCACAGAGGGAGACTTGCCAATCTTTATCTCCCACTAATTATTTTTTTTTTAAAGGGAGAATTTACCCCCCCAAAAAAAATGGCCAAGTATTACACAGTGGTTTTCGGTGGCACACAATGAGAGACAGATGCCACACACAGGACTGGCACAGAGGCAGACTTGCCAATCTTTATCTCCCACTAATAGTGTTGAGCATTCCGATACCGCAAGTATCGGATATCGGCCGATACTTGCGGGTATCGGAATTCCGATACCGAGATCCGATACTTTTGTGATATCGGGAATCGGTATCGGGATTAATATCAATGTGTAAATTAAAGAATTAAAATAAAAAATATTGCTATACTCACCTCTCCGATGCAGCCTGCACCTTACCGAGGGAACCGGGAGCCTTCTTTGCTTAAAATGCGCGCGTTTACTGCCTTTCGTGACGTCACGGCTTCTGATTGGTCGCATGCCGCCCATGTGATGGCGACGTGACCAATCACAACAAGCCGTGACGTAATTTCAGGTCCTGAATGCCTAATTCTAGGCATTCAGGATTTGAAAATTACGTCACGGCTTGTGATTGGTCGCGTGCCGCCCATGTGACCGCGACGCGACCAATCACAAGCCGTGATGTAATTTCCAAATCCTGAATGCCTAGAATTAGGCATTAAGGACCTGAAATTACGTCACGGCTTGTTGTGATTGGTCGCGTCGCGGTCACATGGGCGGCACGCGACCAATCACAAGCCGTGACGTAATTTTCAAATCCTGAATGCCTAGAATTAGGCATTCAGGACCTGAAATTACGTCACGGCTTGTTGTGATTGGTCGCGTCGCCGTCACATGGGCGGCACGCGACCAATCAGAAGCCGTGACGTCATGGAAGACAGTAAACGCGCGCATTTTAAGCAAAGAAGGCTCCCGGTTCCCTCGGTAAGGTCCAGGCTGCGTCTGAGAGGTGAGTATAGCAATATTTTTTATTTTAATTCTTTATTTTACACAGTAATATGGATCCCACGGCCTGAAGGAGAGTTTCCTCTCCTTCAGACCCTGGGAACCATCAGGATACCGTCCGATACTTGAGTCCCATTGACTTGTATTGGTATCGGGTATCAGTATCGGATTAGATCCGATACTTTGCCGGTCTCGGCCGATACTTTCCGATACCGATACTTTCAAGTATCGGACGGTATCGCTCAACACTACCCACTAATTATTTTTTTTTTACAGGGAGAATTTACCACCCCAAAAAAATGGCCAAGTATTACACAGTGGTTTTCGGTGGCACACAGTGAGAGACAGATGCCACACACAGGACTGGCACAGAGGCAGACTTGCCAATCTTTATCTCCCACTAATTATTTTTTTTTTTACAGGGAGAATTTACCCCCCCCAAAAAATGGCCAAGTATTACACAGTGGTTTTCGGTGGCACACAATGAGAGACAGATGCCACACACAGGACTGGCACAGAGGCAGACTTGCCAATCTTTATCTCCCACTAATTATTTTTTTTTTAAAAGGGAGAATTTACCCCCCCCCAAAAAAATGGCCAAGTATTACACAGTGGTTTTCGGTGGCACACAATGAGAGACAGATGCCACACACAGGACTGGCACAGAGGCAGACTTGCCAATCTTTATCTCCCACTAATTATTTTTTTTTTACAGGGAGAATTTACCCCCCCCAAAAAATGGCCAAGTATTACACAGTGGTTTTCGGTGGCACACAATGAGAGACAGATGTCACACACAGGACTGGCACAGAGGCAGACTTGCCAATCTTTATCTCCCACTAATTATTTTTTTTTTTACAGGGAGAATTTACCCAAAAAAAATAAATGGCCAAGTATTACACAGTGGTTTTCGGTGGCACACAATGAGAGACAGATGCCACACACAGGACTGGCACAGAGGCAGACTTGCCAATCTTTATCTCCCACTAATTTTTTTTTTTTTTACAGGGAGAATTTACCCCCCCAAAAAAATGGCCAAGTATTACACAGTGGTTTTCGGTGGCACACAATGAGAGACAGATGCCACACACAGGACTGGCACAGAGGCAGACTTGCCAATCTTTATCTCCCACTAATTATTTTTTTTTTAAAGGGAGAATTTACCCTCCCCCAAAAAATGGCCAAGTATTACACAGTGGTTTTCGGTGGCACACAATGAGAGACAGATGCCACACACAGGACTGGCACAGAGGCAGACTTGCCAATCTTTATCTCCCACTAATTTTTTTTTTTTTAAAGGGAGAATATAGAAAAAAAAAAAATATTACACACTAGGTTTTCTGTGGCACAAAATGAGAGACAGATGCCACACACAGGACTGGCACAGAGGCAGACTTGCCAATCTTTATCTCCCACTAATTATTTTTTTTTTTACAGGGAGAATTTACCCAAAAAAAATAAATGGCCAAGTATTACACAGTGGTTTTCGGTGGCACACAATGAGAGACAGATGCCACACACAGGACTGGCACAGAGGCAGACTTGCCAATCTTTATCTCCCACTAATTATTTTTTTTTTTACAGGGAGAATTTACCCCCCAAAAATAAATGGCCAAGTATTACACAGTGGTTTTCGGTGGCACACAATGAGAGACAGATGCCACACACAGGACTGGCACAGAGGCAGACTTGCCAATCTTTATCTCCCACTAATTATTTTTTTTTTACAGGGAGAATTTACCCCCAAAAAATAAATGGCCAAGTATTACACAGTGGTTTTCGGTGGCACACAATGAGAGACAGATGCCACACACAGGACTGGCACAGAGGCAGACTTGCCAATCTTTATCTCCCACTAATTTTTTTTTTTTTAAAGGGAGAATATAGAAAAAAAAAAATATTACACACTAGGTTTTCTGTGGCACAAAATGAGAGACAGATGCCACACACAGGACTGGCACAGAGGCAGACTTGCCAATCTTTATCTCCCACTAATTATTTTTTTTTTTACAGGGAGAATTTACCCAAAAAAAATAAATGGCCAAGTATTACACAGTGGTTTTCGGTGGCACACAATGAGAGACAGATGCCACACACAGGACTGGCACAGAGGCAGACTTGCCAATCTTTATCTCCCACTAATTTTTTTTTTTTAAAGGGAGAATTTAGAAAAAAAATAAATAAATATTACACACTAGGTTTTCTGTGGCACACAATGAGAGACAGATGCCACACACAGGACTGGCACAGAGGCAGACTTGCCAATCTTTATCTCCCACTAATTATTTTTTTTTTACAGGGAGAATTTACCCCCAAAAAATAAATGGCCAAGTATTACACAGTGGTTTTCGGTGGCACACAATGAGAGACAGATGCCACACACAGGACTGGCACAGAGGCAGACTTGCCAATCTTTATCTCCCACTAATTATTTTTTTTTTTAAAGGGAGAATATAGAAAAAAAAAATATTACACACTAGGTTTTCTGTGGCACACAATGAGAGACAGATGCCACACACAGGACTGGCACAGAGGCAGACTTGCCAATCTTTATCTCCCACTAATTATTTTTTTTTTTACAGGGAGAATTTACCCAAAAAAAATAAATGGCCAAGTATTACACAGTGGTTTTCGGTGGCACACAATGAGAGACAGATGCCACACACAGGACTGGCACAGAGGCAGACTTGCCAATCTTTATCTCCCACTAATTTTTTTTTTTTAAAGGGAGAATTTAGAAAAAAAATAAATAAATATTACACACTAGGTTTTCTGTGGCACACAATGAGAGACAGATGCCACACACAGGACTGGCACAGAGGCAGACTTGCCAATCTTTATCTCCCACTAATTATTTTTTTTTTTACAGGGAGAATTTACCCCCCCAAAAAAAATGGCCAAGTATTACACAGTGGTTTTCGGTGGCACACAATGAGAGACAGATGTTACACACAGGACTGGCACAGAGGCAGACTTGCCAATCTTTATCTCCCACAAATTTTTTTTTTTTTTTTTTTTAAAAGGGAGAATTTAGAAAAAAAAAAAGGCCCAGTATTACACAGTGGTTTTCGGTGGCACACAATGAGAGACAGATGCCACACACAGGACTGGCACAGAGGCTGACTTGCCAATGTTTATCTCCCTGCAGTGATCTCAGAAAAGTATGGCAGGCAGCTATAAAAAGGACTGCTGCACACAAAAGTGGGGACAAACACACAAGATAGCTGTGCAGAAAGGAAGGAACAACAGGATTTGTGCTTTGAAAAAAGCACTTGGTTTGCACAGCGCACGGCGTACACACACAGCAACGCAGCTATCAGGGAGCCTTCTAGGGCAGCCCAATGAGCTACAGCGCTGAGGAAAAAAAAATGTAGCTTCCACTGTCCCTGCAAACAAAAGGTGGTGTTGGACAGTGGAAATCGCTACAGCACAAGCGGTTTGTGGCTTTATGTACCCTGCCTATCACTATCCCTGCTTCTGAAGAAGTGGCAGCAACCTCTCCCTACGCTCAGATCAGCAGCAGTAAGATGGCGGTCGGCGGGAACGCCCCTTTATAGCCCCTGTGACGTGGCAGAAAGCAAGCCAATCACTGCAATGCCCTTCTCTAAGATGGTGGGGACTGAGATCTATGTCATCACGCTGCCCACACTCTGCGTCCACCTTCATTGGCTGAGAAATGGTGCGTTTAGCGTCATTGAAACGCGACTTTGGCGCGAAAGTCGCGTACCGCATGGCAGACTCCACACAGGGATCGGGTCGGTTTCATGAGACGCCGACTTTGCCAAAAGTCGGCGACTTATGAAAATGAACGATCCGTTTCGCTCAACCCTAGCTCTTACAAATGGTGGCTGACTAAATACTTTTTTCCCCACTGTAATTTAGTCTTTCTTAACCACTCAATTGTATAAAATTCTGTGAGGTACATGTGGTGTCAATATGATTACTACACCCCTAAATAAATTCATTGGGGGTGTAGTTTGTAAAAATGAGTTCAAACATGGGGAATATCTGTTGTTCAGGCACCTCAGAGGCTCTTGCAATGTGACATGGCACCCTCAAACCATTGCAGCAAAATCTGAACTCCAATATGGCTTCTTCCCCTCTGAGCTTTGCACTGTGTCTCAAAAGTATTTTTCTCCCACATATGGGGTATCGGCATACTCAGGAGAAATTGCACAACAAAATGCATGGTGCAATTTCTACTGTTACCCTTGCAAAAATGCAAAATTTAGGGAAATAAATCATTTTTGTGGGGAAAATGTGATTTTTTTTTCTTTTCATGGCTTATTGTTATAAACTTCTGTGAAGCACCTGAGTGTTCAAGGTGCTCATCACACATCTAAATACATTCATTGAGGGGTCTAGATTCCAAAGTGGGGTCTGTCATGATCTCAATGGCAAGAGAACATAGCATAAGCATATATAGGAACTAGCTCTTGGAAGATGGGAACTGAGCTGACCATGAACTAAACCTAACGCACAACTAGCAGTGGCCGGGTAGCATGCCTACGTTGATTCTAGATGCCCAGCCCAGCCGGAGGACTAAATAAAGCTAGCAGAGGAAAATATTAGTCCTAGCTCACCTCTAGAGAAATACCCCGAAAGGAGACAGAGGCCCCCCACATGTATTGGCGGTGAGTTGAGATGAAATAACAAACGTAGTATGAAAATAGGTTTAGCAAATTTGAGGTCCACTTACTACATAGCAGAAGACAGAAAGGACACTTTCATGGTCAGCTGAAAACCCTATCAAAAAACACCATCCAGAAATTACTTTAAAACTCTGGCATTAACTCATAACACCAGAGTGGCAATTCCCGTTCACAAGAGCTTTCCAGACACAGTAACGAAACTACAGCTGTGAACTGGAACAAAATGCAAAAACAAACATGGACAAGAGTCCAACTTATCTAGTAGTTGTCTAGGAGCAGGAACAAGCACAGAGAGGCTTCTGATAACATTGTTGACCGGCAAGCAACTAACAGAGCAGCAAGGTTATATAGCGACTCCCACATCTTGATGGGAACAGGTGAACAGAGAAGATGAAGACACCAGTTCAATTCCACCAGTAGCCACCGGGGGAGCCCAGAATCCAAATTCACAACAGTACCCCCCCCTCAAGGAGGGGGCACCGAACCCTCACCAGAACCACCAGGGCGATCAGGATGGGCCCTATGAAAGGCACGAACCAGATCGGAGGCATGAACATCAGATGCATTCACCCAAGAATTATCCTCCTGGCCGTATCCCTTCCACTTGACCAGATACTGGAGTCTCCGTCTGGAAACACGAGAGTCCAAGATTTTCTCCACAACGTACTCCAACTCACCCTCAACCAACACCGGAGCAGGAGGCTCAACGGAAGGCACAACCGGTACCTCATACCTGCGCAATAATGACCGATGAAAAACGTTATGAATAGAAAAGGATGCAGGGAGGTCCAAACGGAAGGAAACAGGGTTAAGAATCTCCAATATCTTATACGGGCCGATAAATCGAGGCTTAAACTTAGGAGAAGAGACCCTCATAGGGACAAAACGAGAAGACAACCACACCAAATCCCCAACAGAAAGCCGAGGACCAACACGACGGTGGCGGTTGGCAAAAAGCTGAGTCTTCTCCTGGGACAACCTCAAATTGTCCACCACCTGCCCCCAGATCTGATGCAATCTCTCCACCACAGCATCCACTCCAGGACAATCCGAAGATTCCACCTGACCAGAGGAAAATCGAGGATGAAACCCCGAATTACAGAAAAACGGGGACACCAAAGTGGCAGAGCTGGCCCGATTATTGAGAGCGAACTCCGCCAATGGCAAAAAAGCAACCCAATCATCCTGGTCAGCAGACACAAAACACCTCAGATATGTCTCCAGGGTCTGATTAATCCGCTCGGTCTGGCCATTCGTCTGAGGATGGAAAGCGGACGAAAAAGATAAATCTATGCCCATCCTAGCACAGAATGCCCGCCAAAATCTAGACACGAATTGGGTCCCTCTGTCAGAAACGATATTCTCAGGAATACCATGCAAACGAACAACATTTTGAAAAAACAGAGGAACCAACTCGGAAGAAGAAGGTAACTTGGGCAGAGGAACCAAATGGACCATCTTAGAAAAACGGTCACACACCACCCAGATGACAGACATCTTCTGAGAAACAGGCAGATCTGAAATAAAATCCATCGAGATGTGCGTCCAAGGCCTCTTAGGAATAGGCAAGGGCAACAATAATCCACTAGCCCGAGAACTACAAGGCTTGGCCCGAGCACAAACGTCACAAGACTGCACAAAGCCTCGCACATCTCGTGACAGGGAAGGCCACCAGAAGGACCTTGCCACCAAATCCCTGGTACCAAAAATGCCAGGATGACCTGCCAACGCAGAAGAATGAACCTCAGAGATGACTCTACTGGTCCAATCATCAGGAACAAACAGTTTATCAGGTGGGCAACGATCAGGTCTCTCCGCCTGAAACTCCTGCAAGGCCCGCCGCAGGTCTGGAGAAACGGCTGACAATACCACTCCATCCTTAAGGATACCTGTGGGCTCAGAGTTACCAGGCGAGTCAGGCTCAAAACTCCTAGAAAGGGCATCCGCCTTAACATTCTTAGAACCCGGTAGGTATGACACCACAAAATTAAACCGAGAGAAAAATAATGACCAGCGCGCCTGTCTAGGATTCAGGCGCCTGGCGGTCTCAAGATAAATCAAATTTTTGTGGTCAGTCAATACCACCACCTGATGTCTGGCCCCCTCAAGCTAATGGCGCCACTCCTCAAAAGCCCACTTCATGGCCAAAAGCTCCCGATTCCCAACATCATAATTCCGCTCAGCGGGCGAAAATTTACGGGAAAAGAAGGCACAAGGCCTCATCACGGAGCAGTCAGAACTTTTCTGCGACAACACTGCCCCAGCTCCGATCTCAGAAGCGTCGACCTCAACCTGAAAAGGTAGAGCAACATCAGGCTGACGCAACACAGGGGCAGAGGAAAAACGGCGCTTAAGCTCCCGAAAGGCCTCCACAGCATCAGGGGACCAATCAGCAACATCAGCACCCTTCTTAGTCAAATCGGTCAATGGCTTAGCAATATCCGAAAAACCAGCAATAAATCGACGATAAAAGTTAGCAAAGCCCAAAAATTTCTGAAGACTCTTAAGAGAAGAGGGCTGCGTCCAATCACAAATAGCTTGAACCTTGACAGGATCCATTTCAATGGAAGAGGGGGAAAAAATATATCCCAAAAAGGAAATCCTCTGTACCCCAAAAACACACTTAGAACCCTTCACACACAAAGAATTAGACCGCAAAACCTGAAAAACCCTCCTGACTTGCTGGACATGAGAGTCCCAGTCATCCGAAAAAATCAGAATATCATCCAGATACACAATCATAAATTTATCCAAATAATCGCGAAAAATATCATGCATAAAGGACTGGAAAACTGACGGAGCATTAGAAAGACCAAAAGGCATCACTAAATACTCAAAGTGGCCCTCGGGCGTATTAAATGCGGTTTTCCACTCATCCCCCTGCCTGATTAGCACCAAATTATACGCCCCACGAAGGTCAATCTTAGAGAACCACTTGGCCCCCTTTATGCGAGCAAACAAATCAGTCAGCAACGGCAATGGGTATTGATATTTAACAGTGATTTTATTCAAAAGCCGATAATCAATACATGGTCTCAAAGAGCCGTCTTTTTTTGACACAAAGAAAAAACCGGCTCCTAAGGGAGATGACGATGGACGAATATGTCCCTTTTCCAAGGACTCCTTTATATATTCTCGCATAGCAGCATGTTCAGGCACAGACAGATTAAATAAACGACCCTTTGGGTATTTACTACCCGGGATTAAATCTATGGCACAATCGCACTCTCGGTGCGGAGGTAACGAACCAAGCTTGGATTCTTCAAAGACGTCACGATAGTCAGACAGGAACTCAGGAATTTCAGAGGGAATGGATGATGAAATGGAAACCACAGGTACATCCCCATGAGCCCCCTTACATCCCCAGCTCAACACAGACATAGCTCTCCAGTCGAGGACTGGGTTGTGAGATTGCAGCCAAGGCAATCCTAGCACCAAATCATCATGTAGATTATACAGCACCAGAAAGCGAATAATCTCCTGGTGATCCGGATTAATACGCATAGTTACTTGTGTCCAGTATTGTGGTTTATTATTAGCCAATGGGGTGGAGTCAATCCCCTTCAGAGGAATAAGAGTCTCCAAAGGCTCTAAATCATACCCACAGCGTTTGGCAAAGGACCAATCCATAAGACTCAAAGCGGCGCCAGAGTCGACATAGGCGTCCGTGGTAATAGATGACAAAGAGCAAATCAGGGTCACAGATAGAATAAATTTAGACGGTAAGGTGCAAATGGAAACAGATTTACCAAGCTTTTTAGTGCGCTTAGAGCATGCTGATATAACATGAGTAGAATCACCACAATAGAAACACAACTAGTGTTGAGCGATACTTTCCGATATCGGAAAGTATCGGTATCGGAAAGTATCGGCCGATACCGTCAAAATATCGGATCCAATCCGATACCGATACCCGATCCCAATGCAAGTCAATGGGACGAAAATATCGGAATTAAAATAAACCCTTAATAAACTTGTAGGTTCATTCTACATGAAGGAAAACAACTAAGAATAATGTAGGATGTATTGGGGGACGTGGCGGAGATATTAAAGGGACAGAGGTTTAGCCCAATGTAATAGAATAGCAGGATTTTTTATTTTTTTTTATGAAGTTCGGCGTTAGAAAGAATTTGACTATGTTATTTTTTTTTTTTTTTATGTCAGATATTGATGTTTCACTACTTCCACGCCCTTCACCTTCTTTTTTACTTCTCCCACGCTTTCTTCTTAATTATCCTCATCATCAGCTTCTTTGACATCAACTTCTTCACCTTATTCATCTTCTTCTTCATCTTCTACCTATTATTTTTTGGGTTACATTGTTCATATTCTTTTTATTTTACTATTATCTTCATCATATTCAACTTCTTCATCATATTCTTATTTGTGACAGGCATTCCCGTAGTTGTTATCTATAAAAGTTTGAAGATTACACCTTCCGTTCTGCCTGTCACAAACCAGTTACATTTGTCCGCGTTCAGTTTGGCCTGCAGCATCAGGCTTTATCCAGGGGCACCACGAGGAGGAACGGACTCACCCCCATACACTGCTTAGTCTTCTTCTGCTTATAATTTACATAATATTTTTTTGCTCTGATATTTTGTGTTATGCTTAATGTCCTTCTGCTCTTTGTTCTGCAGCCTCTTGTTCTTCTGCTTCTCGGTCTTCCAGGTCGTCGTCGTCTCCAGGGTCGTCGTCTCCGGGGTCGTCGTCATCGGGGTGGTCTCCGGGGTCGTCGTCATCGGGGTGGTCTTCAGGGTCATCGTCTCCAGGGTCGTCGTCATCACGGTGGTTGTCGTCTCTGGTGTCGTCGTCATCTTAGGGGTGTTCTTCCGGGTCATCGTGTTTAGTCTCTTGAACTTGGAAATGTAGCAGAAGGTACAAGAAGGCTGAGAAAATGCCGAGAACCAGCTGATGGAACTGGAACTCGGATGGCTACCCGAAGGTCCAAGAGCCAATGGAACTACCGAGGACCAGCTGACGTTACTGGAACCCGGTTACTAAGCAGGAGGTACCCGTGCCTGAAAGCACTACCAAGGACCACCTGACGTTGGTGGAACTCGGATACCCAGAGGGAGGCACCTAAGCCAAAGGCTCTGCCCGGAACCAGCTGACGGTACTGGAACCAGGATGGGGAGCAGAAGGTACAAGAGCAAAAGACACTGCCGAGAACCAGCTGACGGTGCTGGAACCCGGATGGGTAGCCGAAGGTCCAAGAGCCAATGGAACTACCGAGGACCAGCTGACGTTACTGGAACCCGGTTACTAAGCAGGAGGTACCCGTGCCTGAAAGCACTACCAAGGACCACCTGACGTTGGTGGAACTCGGATACCCAGAGGGAGGCACCTAAGCCAAAGGCTCTGCCCGGAACCAGCTGACGGTACTGGAACCAGGATGTGGAGCAGAAGGTACAAGAGCAAGTGTCTGCGTGGCTTTTGCAGGACACGTTGCCGGCTGCACAGCAGGGGAACAGCTGGCGGTGCTGGACCCCACTGACACATTGGCGAGGTGTTTGGCTCTGTGCAGCCAGCACTTCCGGACAGCAACGAGCGGTGTTGTAGCCCGGGCTCTGCAGGGGGAGCAGAGTGTAGGCCGAAGCCTACTTGAACCAATTTCAAAGGTAACCTTTAACCCCCCCTCAGGGGTTAGAAAGTAGAAGAGCCACAGCTTATGCAGCAGTAGTGCTGCACAAGTCAAAGGTTGCTCTTTTAATTTCGCTCCTTGCACACGCTGAATGAAACACGTATAACATTTAGCCCTTTATACAGTCAAACTGTGTTGGAGGCGCGAGTTCCCTTTGTAATGAGACGCAGCACAGATGTCAAGAATCCCACCTTGGTGCTGGGTGCAGCCTCCTGAGCGTTGTTATTTGCTGTACAGGAGTCTGCGCTGTCGTGTTATCCCCTGGCCTAGCGCCGTTAGCGCTGCCCATCTTCTGACCTCATTTAATGTTGGCCGGTGCGGTTCGCGATGCCCATGAATCACAGCCCCGCAGTGTATTGACATAGTTTAAACACTGCGGGGCTGGGATTCATGGCCTGGCGCAG
Organism: Ranitomeya variabilis; assembly: GCF_051348905.1. Taxonomy (NCBI): domain Eukaryota; kingdom Metazoa; phylum Chordata; class Amphibia; order Anura; family Dendrobatidae; genus Ranitomeya; species Ranitomeya variabilis. The sequence continues at coordinate 213,336,876 of NC_135232.1, read as the reverse complement.
TACATATGTTCGCCTCTCGCTTGGGTTCTTACACCCGCTTCAGACTATGCGGCGTCATCTGATCCCTTATCGCATGCCACGGCCATGAAGCCGCACAGTCCGAAGAAGGCGGAAGGAGAGGAGGGACAGGCGAACTGATGCACTGATCCTGCCCATCAATCACACCCTCGCAGTCCCAATAAATAAGACACCGAGGGGCGTTGTGTGGGTCAGGGCGGCCGCAGAGGCGCAGGCAGCCAAACCATGATGCCAGAAGACGGGCAGCGCTACCAAGGGGGTTGCAGCGTGTCATTACAAAGGAAAGTCACACCACCGGGACGGTTAAATGGTCACACAGAGGACACATTGCAGACGTGTTTTCAGTTCCACATGTGCGAGGAGAATACGTTTCTGAGCCACCTTGCACACATGCAGCATTACCGCTGTACAAGGTGGCTGGATAACGTAAAAACGCCTGGGGGAGGGGGGACAGGTTCCCTTCAATTTCAGTTCTTGTGTCTGCGTGGCTTTTGCAGGACACGTTGCCGGCTGCACAGCAGGGGAACAGCTGGCGGTGCTGGACCCCACTGACACATTGGCTGGTGTTTTTCTCTGTGCAGCTAGCACATCTGGGCAAAAACTGGCGGTGTGTTAGAGCCCAGGGACAGCAGGAGGAGGAGCAGGAGGAGGAGGAGCAGGGGGAGGGGAGTGTAGGCCGAAGCCTGCACAGGCGGCAGCTTTGGGTGTGTTGTGTCTGCGTGACTTTTGCAGGACACGTTGCCGGCTACACAGCAGGGGAACAGCTGGCGGTGCTGGACCCCACTGACACATTGGCGAGGTGTTTGGCTCTGTGCAGCCAGCACTTCCGGACAGCAACTAGCGTTGTTGGAGCCCGGGCTCTGCAGGTGGAGCAGAGTGTAGGCCGAAGCCTAATTGAACCGATTTCAAAAGTCACCTTTAACCCCCCCTCAGGGGTTACAAAGTAGAAGAGCCACAGCTTATGCAGCAGCAGTGCTGCGCAAGTCAAAGGTTGCTCTTGTAATTTTTCTCCTTGCACACGCTGAATGGAACACGTATAACATTCAGCCCTTTAGACAGTCAAACTGTGTAATGGAGGCGAGAGTTCCCTTTGTAATGAGACGCAGCACAGGTGTCAAGAATCCCACCTTGGTGCTGGGTGCAGCCTCCCGAGCGTTGTTATTTGCTGTACAGGAGTCTGCGCTGTCGTGTTATCCCCTGGCCTAGCGCCGTTAGCGCTGCCCATCTTCTGGCATCATGTAATGTCGGCCGGTGCGGTTCGCGATGCCCATGAATCCCAGCCCCGCAGTGTCTTAACATTGTTAAAACACTGCGGGGCTGGGATTCAGGGCCTGGCGCAGCACATATGTTCGCCTCTCACACTCGGGTCCTTACACCCGCTTCAGACTGTGCGGCGTCATCTGATCCCTTATCGCATGCCACGGCCATGAAGCCGCACAGTCCGAAGAAGGCGGAAGGAGAGGAGGGACAGGCGAACTGATGCACTGATCCTGCCCATCAATCACACCCTCGCAGTCCCAATAAATAAGACACCGAGGGGCGTTGTGTGGGTCAGGGCGGCCGCAGAGGCGCAGGCAGCCAAACCATGATGCCAGAAGACGGGCAGCGCTACCAAGGGGGTTGCAGCGTGTCATTACAAAGGAAAGTCACACCACCGGGACGGTTAAATGGTCACACAGAGGACACATTGCAGACGTGTTTTCAGTTCCACATGTGCGAGGAGAATACGTTTCTGAGCCACCTTGCACACATGCAGCATTACCGCTGTACAAGGTGGCTGGATAACGTAAAAACGCCTGGGGGAGGGGGGACAGGTTCCCTTCAATTTCAGTTCTTGTGTCTGCGTGGCTTTTGCAGGACACGTTGCCGGCTGCACAGCAGGGGAACAGCTGGCGGTGCTGGACCCCACTGACACATTGGCTGGTGTTTTTCTCTGTGCAGCTAGCACATCTGGGCAAAAACTGGCGGTGTGTTAGAGCCCAGGGACAGCAGGAGGAGGAGCAGGAGGAGGAGGAGCAGGGGGAGGGGAGTGTAGGCCGAAGCCTGCACAGGCGGCAGCTTTGGGTGTGTTGTGTCTGCGTGACTTTTGCAGGACACGTTGCCGGCTACACAGCAGGGGAACAGCTGGCGGTGCTGGACCCCACTGACACATTGGCGAGGTGTTTGGCTCTGTGCAGCCAGCACTTCCGGACAGCAACTAGCGTTGTTGGAGCCCGGGCTCTGCAGGTGGAGCAGAGTGTAGGCCGAAGCCTAATTGAACCGATTTCAAAAGTCACCTTTAACCCCCCCTCAGGGGTTACAAAGTAGAAGAGCCACAGCTTATGCAGCAGCAGTGCTGCGCAAGTCAAAGGTTGCTCTTGTAATTTTTCTCCTTGCACACGCTGAATGGAACACGTATAACATTCAGCCCTTTAGACAGTCAAACTGTGTAATGGAGGCGAGAGTTCCCTTTGTAATGAGACGCAGCACAGGTGTCAAGAATCCCACCTTGGTGCTGGGTGCAGCCTCCCGAGCGTTGTTATTTGCTGTACAGGAGTCTGCGCTGTCGTGTTATCCCCTGGCCTAGCGCCGTTAGCGCTGCCCATCTTCTGGCATCATGTAATGTCGGCCGGTGCGGTTCGCGATGCCCATGAATCCCAGCCCCGCAGTGTCTTAACATTGTTAAAACACTGCGGGGCTGGGATTCAGGGCCTGGCGCAGCACATATGTTCGCCTCTCACACTCGGGTCCTTACACCCGCTTCAGACTGTGCGGCGTCATCTGATCCCTTATCGCATGCCACGGCCATGAAGCCGCACAGTCCGAAGAAGGCGGAAGGAGAGGAGGGACAGGCGAACTGATGCACTGATCCTGCCCATCAATCACACCCTCGCAGTCCCAATAAATAAGACACCGAGGGGCGTTGTGTGGGTCAGGGCGGCCGCAGAGGCGCAGGCAGCCAAACCATGATGCCAGAAGACGGGCAGCGCTACCAAGGGGGTTGCAGCGTGTCATTACAAAGGAAAGTCACACCACCGGGACGGTTAAATGGTCACACAGAGGACACATTGCAGACGTGTTTTCAGTTCCACATGTGCGAGGAGAATACGTTTCTGAGCCACCTTGCACACATGCAGCATTACCGCTGTACAAGGTGGCTGGATAACGTAAAAACGCCTGGGGGAGGGGGGACAGGTTCCCTTCAATTTCAGTTCTTGTGTCTGCGTGGCTTTTGCAGGACACGTTGCCGGCTGCACAGCAGGGGAACAGCTGGCGGTGCTGGACCCCACTGACACATTGGCTGGTGTTTTTCTCTGTGCAGCTAGCACATCTGGGCAAAAACTGGCGGTGTGTTAGAGCCCAGGGACAGCAGGAGGAGGAGCAGGAGGAGGAGGAGCAGGGGGAGGGGAGTGTAGGCCGAAGCCTGCACAGGCGGCAGCTTTGGGTGTGTTGTGTCTGCGTGACTTTTGCAGGACACGTTGCCGGCTACACAGCAGGGGAACAGCTGGCGGTGCTGGACCCCACTGACACATTGGCGAGGTGTTTGGCTCTGTGCAGCCAGCACTTCCGGACAGCAACTAGCGTTGTTGGAGCCCGGGCTCTGCAGGTGGAGCAGAGTGTAGGCCGAAGCCTAATTGAACCGATTTCAAAAGTCACCTTTAACCCCCCCTCAGGGGTTACAAAGTAGAAGAGCCACAGCTTATGCAGCAGCAGTGCTGCGCAAGTCAAAGGTTGCTCTTGTAATTTTTCTCCTTGCACACGCTGAATGGAACACGTATAACATTCAGCCCTTTAGACAGTCAAACTGTGTAATGGAGGCGAGAGTTCCCTTTGTAATGAGACGCAGCACAGGTGTCAAGAATCCCACCTTGGTGCTGGGTGCAGCCTCCCGAGCGTTGTTATTTGCTGTACAGGAGTCTGCGCTGTCGTGTTATCCCCTGGCCTAGCGCCGTTAGCGCTGCCCATCTTCTGGCATCATGTAATGTCGGCCGGTGCGGTTCGCGATGCCCATGAATCCCAGCCCCGCAGTGTCTTAACATTGTTAAAACACTGCGGGGCTGGGATTCAGGGCCTGGCGCAGCACATATGTTCGCCTCTCACACTCGGGTCCTTACACCCGCTTCAGACTGTGCGGCGTCATCTGATCCCTTATCGCATGCCACGGCCATGAAGCCGCACAGTCCGAAGAAGGCGGAAGGAGAGGAGGGACAGGCGAACTGATGCACTGATCCTGCCCATCAATCACACCCTCGCAGTCCCAATAAATAAGACACCGAGGGGCGTTGTGTGGGTCAGGGCGGCCGCAGAGGCGCAGGCAGCCAAACCATGATGCCAGAAGACGGGCAGCGCTACCAAGGGGGTTGCAGCGTGTCATTACAAAGGAAAGTCACACCACCGGGACGGTTAAATGGTCACACAGAGGACACATTGCAGACGTGTTTTCAGTTCCACATGTGCGAGGAGAATACGTTTCTGAGCCACCTTGCACACATGCAGCATTACCGCTGTACAAGGTGGCTGGATAACGTAAAAACGCCTGGGGGAGGGGGGACAGGTTCCCTTCAATTTCAGTTCTTGTGTCTGCGTGGCTTTTGCAGGACACGTTGCCGGCTGCACAGCAGGGGAACAGCTGGCGGTGCTGGACCCCACTGACACATTGGCTGGTGTTTTTCTCTGTGCAGCTAGCACATCTGGGCAAAAACTGGCGGTGTGTTAGAGCCCAGGGTCAGCAGGAGGAGGAGCAGGAGGAGGAGGAGCAGGGGGAGGGGAGTGTAGGCCGAAGCCTGCACAGGCGGCAGCTTTGGGTGTGTTGTGTCTGCGTGACTTTTGCAGGACACGTTGCCGGCTACACAGCAGGGGAACAGCTGGCGGTGCTGGACCCCACTGACACATTGGCGAGGTGTTTTTCTCTGTGCAGCTAGCAGTACCGGGCCCCAACTGGCGGTGTTGGAGCCCAGGGTCAGCAGGAGGAGCAGGGGGAGCGGAGTGTAGGCCGAAGCCTGCACTCGAGCAAGTTGAAAGGAAACCTTTAACCCCCCCCCCCCCAGGCGTTTGTAGCTGAAAGAGCCATTGTGTACAGCACTAATGCTGGAAAAGGTAAACTTAGCTCTTTTAATTATGGTCCTTGCACATGCGGAACCTAACAGTTATGAAATGTGTCCCCTCACAGCGTTAAACCGTCCGGTAGGTGGAACTTTCCTTTGTCGTGTGACGCAGCACAGCCATCATTTTTACCCCCTTGGCGCCGTGCGCCGCCTCCTCAGCGTTGTTTTAATCTGTCCCGGAGCCTGGGCTGTTAGGTTAGCCCTTGGCCATGCACACATTTTGCGCTGCCCGTCTTCTGACATCATTTGGTGTCAGGCTGGCTGCGCCTGTGCGGGTGCGCTGGCCGAGATCCCGCCTCGCAGTGTCGTCTAATGTAATCCCACCGCGGGCCTGTGATCCGTGCCCGTGCGCAGTGCATATCCTCTCCTCTCACTCCCCTCCCTACGGCTTTTTCAGACTGTGCGGTGTCACGGCCGTGGCATGCTATTAGGGACCAGCTGACATCGCACAGTCTGAAGAAGCCGTAGGGAGGGGAGTGAGAGGAGAGGATATGCACTGCGCACGGGCACGGATCACAGGCCCGCGGTGGGATTACATTAGACGACACTGCGAGGCGGGATCTCGGCCAGCGCACCCGCACAGGCGCAGCCAGCCTGACACCAAATGAGGTCAGAAGACGGGCAGCGCAACATGTGTGCATGGCCAAGGGCTAACCTAACAGCGCAGGCTCCGGGACAGATTAAAACAACGCTGAGGAGGCGGCGCACGGCGCCAAGGGGGTAAAAATGATGGCTGTGCTGCGTCACACGACAAAGGAAAGTTCCACCTACCGGACGGTTTAACGCTGTGTGGGGACACATTTCATAAGTGTTTGGTTCAGCATGTGCAAGGAGCATCACGAAAAGAGGCACTTTTTCCCTTTGCATCATTACTGCTGCACAAGGTGGCTCCTTCAGTAACAAACGCCTGGGGGGGGGGGGGGGTCAGGTTCCCTTACATTTAACTTGTTGTGCCTGCGTGGCGGTCGCAGTACACGTTGCCGTATACACAGCAGGGGAACAGCTGGCGGTGCTGAACCCCACTAACACATTGGCGAGGTGTTTGGCTCTGTGCGTACAGCACTTCTGGACGGCAACTGGCGGTGTTGGAGCCCAGGGGCAGGTGGAGGAGGAGGAGGTTGGAGGAGGTAGGAGGAGGTAGGAGGGATTGCCACACACACAGCAGGGGAACAGCTGACGTTACTGAACCCCAATAACAGAGGAGGGACTGTTGACTGTGCGTACAGCACTTCTGGACGGCAACTGGCGGTGTTGGAGCCCAGGGGCAGGTGGAGGAGGAGGAGGTTGGAGGAGGTAGGAGGAGGTAGGAGGGATTGCCACACACACAGCAGGGGAACAGCTGACGTTACTGAACCCCAATAACAGAGGAGGGACTGTTGACTGTGCGTACAGCACTTCTGGACGGCAACTGGCGGTGTTGGAGCCCAGGGACGGGTGGAGGAGGAGGAGGTTGGAGGAGGTAGGAGGGATTGCCACACACACAGCAGGGGAACAGCTGACGTTACTGAACCCCAATAACAGAGGAGGGACTGTTGACTGTGCGTACAGCACTTCTGGACGGCAACTGGCGGTGTTGGAGCCCAGGGACGGGTGGAGGAGGAGGAGGTTGGAGGAGGTAGGAGGGATTGCCACACACACAGCAGGGGAACAGCTGACGTTACTGAACCCCAATAACAGAGGAGGGACTGTTGACTGTGCGTACAGCACTTCTGGACGGCAACTGGCGGTGTTGGAGCCCAGGGACGGGTGGAGGAGGAGGAGGTTGGAGGAGGTAGGAGGGATTGCCACACACACAGCAGGGGAACAGCTGACGTTACTGAACCCCAATAACAGAGGAAGGACTGTTGACTGTGCGTACAGCACTTCTGGACGGCAACTGGCGGTGTTGGAGCCCAGGGGCAGGTGGAGGAGGAGGAGGTTGGAGGAGGTAGGAGGAGGTAGGAGGGATTGCCACACACACAGCAGGGGAACAGCTGACGTTACTGAACCCCAATAACAGAGGAGGGACTGTTGACTGTGCGTACAGCACTTCTGGACGGCAACTGGCGGTGTTGGAGCCCAGGGGCAGGTGGAGGAGGAGGAGGTTGGAGGAGGTAGGAGGAGGTAGGAGGGATTGCCACACACACAGCAGGGGAACAGCTGACGTTACTGAACCCCAATAACAGAGGAGGGACTGTTGACTGTGCGTACAGCACTTCTGGACGGCAACTGGCGGTGTTGGAGCCCAGGGACGGGTGGAGGAGGAGGAGGTTGGAGGAGGTAGGAGGGATTGCCACACACACAGCAGGGGAACAGCTGACGTTACTGAACCCCAATAACAGAGGAGAGACTGTTGACTGTGCGTACAGCACTTCTGGACGGCAACTGGCGGTGTTGGAGCCCAGGGACGGGTGGAGGAGGAGGAGGTTGGAGGAGGTAGGAGGGATTGCCACACACACAGCAGGGGAACAGCTGACGTTACTGAACCCCAATAACAGAGGAGGGACTGTTGACTGTGCGTACAGCACTTCTGGACGGCAACTGGCGGTGTTGGAGCCCAGGGACGGGTGGAGGAGGAGGAGGTTGGAGGAGGTAGGAGGGATTGCCACACACACAGCAGGGGAACAGCTGACGTTACTGAACCCCAATAACAGAGGAGGGACTGTTGACTGTGCGTACAGCACTTCTGGACGGCAACTGGCGGTGTTGGAGCCCAGGGGCAGGTGGAGGAGGAGGAGGTTGGAGGAGGTAGGAGGAGGTAGGAGGGATTGCCACACACACAGCAGGGGAACAGCTGACGTTACTGAACCCCAATAACAGAGGAGGGACTGTTGACTGTGCGTACAGCACTTCTGGACGGCAACTGGCGGTGTTGGAGCCCAGGGACGGGTGGAGGAGGAGGAGGTTGGAGGAGGTAGGAGGGATTGCCACACACACAGCAGGGGAACAGCTGACGTTACTGAACCCCAATAACAGAGGAGGGACTGTTGACTGTGCGTACAGCACTTCTGGACGGCAACTGGCGGTGTTGGAGCCCAGGGACGGGTGGAGGAGGAGGAGGTTGGAGGAGGTAGGAGGGATTGCCACACACACAGCAGGGGAACAGCTGACGTTACTGAACCCCAATAACAGAGGAGGGACTGTTGACTGTGCGTACAGCACTTCTGGACGGCAACTGGCGGTGTTGGAGCCCAGGGACGGGTGGAGGAGGAGGAGGTTGGAGGAGGTAGGAGGGATTGCCACACACACAGCAGGGGAACAGCTGACGTTACTGAACCCCAATAACAGAGGAGGGACTGTTGACTGTGCGTACAGCACTTCTGGACGGCAACTGGCGGTGTTGGAGCCCAGGGACAGGTGGAAAAGCAGAGGAACACAATGTAGGCCGAAGCCTGAGAAAGTCGAAAGGGAACCTTTAACCCCCCCCCAAGGCGTTTGTAGCTGAAAGAGCCAGCTTGTGCAGCACAAAAGATGCAAAAGGAAAAGGTGGCTCTTTTCATCATGCTCCTTGCAAACACAGAACTAAACACTTATAAAATGTGTCCCCTGCAACCGTAAAACCGTCCCGGAGGTGGGACTTTCCTTCGTAATGTGACGCAGCCCAGCCGTCATTCCTACCCCCCCGGCGCCGCGCACCGGCTCCTCAGCGTTGTTTTATTCCGTCAAGGAGCCTGCGCTGTTATGTTATCCCGTGGCCAGGCACACTTAGCGCTGCCCGTCTTCTGGCATCATTTGGTGTCTGGATGGCTGCGCCTGTGCGGCCGCGCTGGCAGAGAGCCCGCCTCGCAGTGTCTTCTGATTTAATCCCACTGGGGGCCTGGGATCCATGGACATGCGCACTGCATATCTGAACCTCCACCTCTCACTCATCTCCCTATGGCTTCTTCAGACTGTGCGGTGTCACGGCCGTGGCATGCTGTTAGGGACCAGCTGACACCGAACAGTCTGAAGAAGCCATAGGGAAATGAGTGAGAGGTGGAGGTTCAGATATGCACTGCGCATGTCCATGGATCCCAGGCCCCCAGTGGGATTAAATCAGAAGACACTGCGAGGCGGGCTCTCTGCCAGCGCGGCCGCACAGGCGCAGCCATCCAGACACCAAATGATGCCAGAAGACGGGCAGCGCTAAGTGTGCCTGGCCACGGGATAACATAACAGCGCAGGCTCCAGGACGGAATAAAACAACGCTGAGGAGCCGGTGCGCGGCGCCGGGGGGGTAGGAATGACGGCTGGGCTGCGTCACATTACGAAGTAAAGTCCCACCTCCGGGACGGTTTTACGGTATCAGTGGACACATTTTATAAGTGTTAAGTTCTGCGTGTGCAAGGAGCTAAACAAAAATAGCTACCTTTTCCTTGGGCAGCATTACTGCTGCACAAGGTGGCTCTTTCAGTAACAAACGCCTTGGGGGGGGGGGGACAGATTCCCTTACATTTCAGTTGTTGTGTCAGCGTGGCGGTCGCATGACACATTGCCGGCTACACAGCTGGGGATCAGCTGACATTACTGAAACCCAATAACACTGGGTCGTATGTTTTGACTGTGCAGACGGCACGTCTGAGCCTCAACTGGCGGTGTTGGAGCCCAGGAATTTAAGTTCAGGTGGTAGAAAGATGAACACAACAGGAGACCTGGATAACGTATACAGTGACCTAATTATTCAATCAGGAGGAGGAGTGGCAAATTCCGGCGAGATCCAGGCCTTGTTCATTTTCAGGAAAGTAAGCCGGTCAACGTTATCGGAGGATAGTCGCATGCGACGGTCAGTTAGTACACCACCTGCAGCACTAAAGACACGTTCCGATAATACACTGGCCGCAGGGCAAGACAGCACCTCCAATGCATACTGGCTTAGCTCTGGCCATGTATCCAGCTTTGAGACCCAAAACTTGAAAGGGGAAGAGCCGTCTGGGAGTACAGCAAGAGGGCAAGACATGTAGTCTGTCACCATCTGACGGAACCGTTGCCTCCTGCTGACTGGAGCCGTCTGTGATGGTGTAGACTTTTGTGGCGGGCACAGAAAACTGTGCCACAGTTCGGCCATACTGGTCTTGCCTTGGGCAGAGGCACTGCTTCTGCTCCCTCTTTGTGCAGAGCCTCCACCACGGCCTGGACGCACTGAGCTGCTTTGGAATGCACTAGCAGCACTTCTCTCAGTTGGAATGGAGAAGATGATGGAATTGACCAGTGTGTCTTGGTACTCCCGCATTTTTCGCTCCCGGTTCAACGGTGTGATGAGGCTTTCTACGTTGTCCCGGTAGCGAGGATCGAGGAGGGTGAACACCCAATAATCAGACATGTTGAGAATGTGGGCGATGCGGCGGTCGTTTCTCAGGCACTGCAGCATGTAATCCACCATGTGCTGCAGACTGCCAACTGCCCAAGAAACGCTGTCCCCTGCTGGAGGCGTGATCTCTGCCCGCTCGTCATCACCCCACCCTCGCTGTACACACTGAGTACTGGACAATTGTGTAACTCCCTCCTCTGGACGGATGTCTTCCTCCTCCATTGACTCCTCCTCATCCTCCTCACAAACGGTCCCCTGCCTACGCGTTTGTGAGGAACCACGTGGCGCTGACTGTCCAGAAGATGATGGAAATGGTGAATCCTCATCCTCCACCTCTTCCACAACATCATCCCTTAGCGCTTGCAGTGATTTTTCAAGCAGGCAGATAAGGGGGACAGTCATGCTGACTAGTGCATCATCTGCACTCGCCATCCGCGTGGAATAATCAAAGGGACGCAAAACCTGGCAGACGTCATTCATAGTGGCCCACTCTGTGGTTGTGAAGTCTGTACGGCGCTGACTGCGACTTTTTTGCGCCTGAAGCAGCTGGTACTCCATTACAGCTTGCTGCTGCTCACACAACCGCTCCAACATATGTAACGTGGAATTCCACCTGGTAGGTAGGTCACATATGATGCGATGTTCCGGCAGGCGGTGTCGGCGCTGCAGAGCCGCAATGCGCGCTTTTGCCGTGCTGGAACGCCGCAAGTGAGCACACTCTAGGCGGACCTTGTGCAGCAGTGCATCAAGATCCGGATAGTCCCTCAAAAAGCTCTGCACGACCAAATTGAGCACATGTGCCAGACATGGGATGTGAGTGAGGTTGCCGAGGCCCAGAGCTGCCACCAGATTTCGGCCATTATCACACACTACCATGCCTGGCTGGAGATTCGCTGGCACAAACCACACATCGCTCTCCTGCTTGATGGCATTCCAGAGCTCCTGCGCTGTGTGGCTACGATTCCCCAAGAAAATTAATTTCAAGACGGCCTGTTGACGTTTGGCCACGGCTGTGCTCATGTCGGTCGTAACAGGTACACGTTCATCACGGGTCCATGTGGAGGTGGACTGTGACGGCTCCTGCAGCGATGATTCTGAGGAACTGGTGTAAGAGGAGGAGTCAATGCGTACAGAATGGATTCCTGCAATCCTTGGAGTGGGCAGGACACGTCCTGCGCCACTCGCACGGTCTGTACCCGGCTCAACGACATTAACCCAATGGGCAGTGAGGGAAAGGTATCGCCCCTGTCCATGTTGACTGGTCCACGCATCGGTGGTGAGGTGGACCTTGCTACTGACGGCGTTCAGTAGCGCGTGTTTTATGTGTCCCTCCACATGCTTCTGCAGGGCAGGGACGGCTTGCCTGCTGAAGTAAAAGCGGCTGGGCACTTTGTACTGTGGGACTGCCAATGACATGAAGTCACGGAAGCTGTCAGTCTCCACCAGCCTGAATGACAGCATTTCCAGTGACAGAAGTTTGGCAATGCCTGCAGTCAGAGCCTGTGCTCGTGGGTGGTTTGACGAGAAAGGCCGCCTTTTCTCCCATGCCTGTACTACCGATGGCTGTAGACTGGGCTGGGAGTGTGTGGATGACTGGGAAAGTGGCGCTGCGGGTGGAATTACAGCGGGTCTCTGGACAACAGGGGCAGAGGTTCTTCCACGGCGATCCTGGGAGGACGCCGAACCAGCTGCGTGTGAGGTAGAGGAAGAGGCAACACGAGCTGAAGAGGTGGTAGCTGCCGCTGTTGGTTGGCCTACCTCTTCAGTGTGTTTTTCTAACTCCGCCGGGTGCCTGTTGCGCACATGTTTCCACATGTTGGAGGTATTGAGGTTGCTGACATTTCGACCTCTTTTGACTTTTTGATGACACACGTTGCATCTGACATAGCAAATGTCATCTGCAACTGTGTCAAAAAAGGACCAGGCACTGCAAGTCTTGGGAGCGCCCTTTTTGGCTTTTGGAAGAGACATGCTCCTAACGGGTGCCAAAGCGGAGGCTGCAGGATCCGCAGTCTTCCCCCTCCCTCTCCCTCTTTGGGCCGTACGGGGAATCTCTTCCTCAGAGCTGCTCCCACCACCTTCCTGTCCCTCACGCCAAGATGGGTCGAGGACCTCATCATCTACACTACCCTCTGCCCCCAACTGCTCCTCCTGGGTAGTCTCAGCAGCAGAGCACGCACCAGTAAGTGGCACCTGAGTGTCATCATCAGCTGATGCGGCCTGCGATGTGGTGACCGGAGCCACTGGCCCACCCGCCTCTTCAGAGGAAGACAGAAAAAGCTGTTGGGCATCACTGCACCCTGCCTCTTCTTCCATTTCTCCAATGCTGCTTGGCTGGCCCCCTGTTTCCAAGCCAAGAGATTCAGAGAACAGAAGTAGAGACGGCTCCTGTCCTGGGCTCTCTGTCTGCCTGGGCAATTTGGCAGGTGGTGAAGAGACAGATGGCTGCTCTCCAGTGCTCTGTGTCTGAGAGGATGTGGCACTAATGGAAGTTGATGCATTAGCTGCCATCCATCCGACAACAGCTTCAATTTGTTCTTCACGCAGCAGCGGTGTACGGCGCTCGGACACAAAGCTTCGCATGAACGACTGTTGCCTGGTGAAAGTGGGTGCTGATGAGTCACCGGTGCCCGCAGCAGGCACAGAATCCCCACGTCCCCTCCCTGCTCCGCGACGGCTCCCACGCCCCCGTGCCTTACTCACTGCCTTCTTCATCTTGGTTGACTGATAAAGATAAGCAGAAAAGTACTAACGGATTTGTGTGCTTATTCCTGAGCAACTCCTCCTAACAGGTATAAGAAGCACTAATTATCTAAAGTGTGGACTAGACACAAATATGAGCTAATGTGGCCTACAGAAATGTAAAGTGGTGTAACTGGTGTGTTTGGTGAACTTTATTATTTATTTATTTTTTGGGGGCTGAACTGACAACAGATAGAGCTGCAGTCACACGGAGACCGTGCAGACAGACGTAAACGGCGCTACAAGGCCCAAAAACCCTCCTCTACTTTATCCTATGTAGTGTTTTTCCACAAATTAGCTGGAGACGGGTGGAAAGACACTAATAGGATTTTTTTGAATAAATTAGCAGCAGACTACACTATTTTGAAAAAAAAGAAAATTGATTTGGCGGTATGACGCAGTGAAAAACCCTGAGCTGGAGACAACCAGGCTATAGCTGCTCACAGATTACAGGGCGAGCTGCAGTCACACGGAGACCGTGCAGACAGCCGTAAACGGCGCTGCAAGGCCCAAAAACCCTCCTCTACTTTATCCTATGTAGTGTTTTTCCACAAATTAGCTGGAGACGGGTGGAAAGACACTAATAGGATTTTTTTAAATTAATTAGCAGCAGACTACACTACTTTGAAAAAAAAGAAAATTGATTTGGCGGTATGACGCAGTGAAAAACCCTGAGCTGGAGACAACCAGGCTATAGCTGCTCACAGATTACAGGGCGAGCTGCAGTCACACGGAGACCGTGCAGACAGCCGTAAACGGCGCTGCAAGGCCCAAAAACCCTCCTCTACTTTATCCTATGTAGTGTTTTTCCACAAATTAGCTGGAGACGGGTGGAAAGACACTAATAGGATTTTTTTAAATTAATTAGCAGCAGACTACACTACTTTGAAAAAAAAGAAAATTGATTTGGCGGTATGACGCAGTGAAAAACCCTGAGCTGGAGACAACCAGGCTACAGCTGCTCACAGATTACAGGGCGAGCTGCAGTCACACGGAGACCGTGCAGACAGCCGTAAACGGCGCTGCAAGGCCCAAAAACCCTCCTCTACTTTATCCTATGTAGTGTTTTTCCACAAATTAGCTGGAGACGGGTGGAAAGACACTAATAGGATTTTTTTAAATTAATTAGCAGCAGACTACACTACTTTGAAAAAAAAGAAAATTGATTTGGCGGTATGACGCAGTGAAAAACCCTGAGCTGGAGACAACCAGGCTACAGCTGCTCACAGATTACAGGGCGAGCTGCAGTCACACGGAGACCGTGCAGACAGCCGTAAACGGCGCTGCAAGGCCCAAAAACCCTCCTCTACTTTATCCTATGTAGTGTTTTTCCACAAATTAGCTGGAGACGGGTGGAAAGACACTAATAGGATTTTTTTGAATAAATTAGCAGCAGACTACACTACTTGGGAAAAAAAAAAAAAAAAGGAACAGTATGAGGCAATGAACCACCCTCCCTGAACTGAATACAACCAACTATGGATGGCCTATGTGGCTGCACTCAGACTGGAGACTGGGCTGCACTCACACACACACACACACAGACCCTGCAGATCGCTGTGAAAACAGCGCTACAAGGCAAAAGCAAGGTGAATAGTAGGTGAACACAGCGGTTGCTAAATTAGCCTTTGGAAAGCACAAAGAAGCAAATCGCTATCTCTAAACTGTCCCTCAGTCAGCAAACAGCGTCCTGTCACTAACTGAATTCACAGCAGAGTGATCGCAAAATGGCGCCAGCGACTTTTAAACTGCATCATGACATCATTACACCAGCCAATCACAGCCTTGCCAGTAGTTTCATGCCCTCCATGCTAAACAGGATGTGCCCACACTTGGAATCAATCTCATTGGCTGAATTTCTGCTTTTTGAATCTTAGAACTTCCGATTCCGGTATCCGATACGCGGCAAGTATCGGAATCCCGGTATCGGAATTCCGATACCGCAAGTATCGGCCGATACCCGATACTTGCGGTATCGGAATGCTCAACACTAAACACAACCCATTTTTCCGTCTAAAATTCTGCCGCTCGCTTCGGGACAGAATTCTATCACACTGCATACTCTCTGGCGACTTCTCAGTGGACACCGCCAGATGGTGCACTGGTTTGCGCTCCCGCAAACGCCTATCGATCTGAATAGCCATTGTCATGGACTCATTCAGACCCGCAGGCACAGGGAACCCCACCATAACATCCTTAATGGCATCAGAGAGACCCTCTCTGAAAGTCGCCGCCAGGGCGCACTCATTCCACTGAGTAAGCACAGACCATTTACGGAATCTTTGGCAGTAAATTTCCGCTTCATCTTGCCCCTGAGATAGGGACATCAAAGTTTTTTCTGCCTGAAGCTCCAAATGAGGTTCGTCATAAAGCAACCCCAAGGCCAGAAAAAACGCATCCACATTGAGCAACGCAGGATCTCCTGGTGTCAATGAAAAAGCCCAGTCTTGAGGGTCGCCCCGGAGCAAGGAAATCACAATCCTGACCTGCTGTGCAGGGTCTCCGGCAGAGCGAGATTTCAGAGACAAAAATAATTTGCAATTATTTCGAAAATTCTGAAACCCGGATCTATTCCCCGAGAAAAATTCCGGCAAAGGAATTCTCGGCTCAGATACAGGTGCATGACAAACAAAATCTTGCAAATTTTGTACCTTCGTGGCGAGATTATTCAAACCTGCAGTTACACTCTGAAGATCCATTACAAACAGGTGGACACAGAGCCATTCAAGGGTTAAGAGGAGGTAAGAAGCAGCTAGACAGCAATTAAGGGCTAGGCAGCAAAACTCTGAGGGGAAAAAAAAAAAAAAAAAAAAAAAAAATTTCCCTTCAACACTTCTTTTTCTCCTGCTTCAGCCCAAACAATTAACACTTTGCGGGCCGGTCAAACTGTCATGATCTCAATGGCAAGAGAACATAGCATAAGCATATATAGGAACTAGCTCTTGGAAGATGGGAACTGAGCTGACCATGAACTAAACCTAACGCACAACTAGCAGTGGCCGGGTAGCATGCCTACGTTGATTCTAGATGCCCAGCCCAGCCGGAGGACTAAATAAAGCTAGCAGAGAAAAATATTAGTCCTAGCTCACCTCTAGAGAAATACCCCGAAAGGAGACAGAGGCCCCCCACATGTATTGGCGGTGAGTTGAGATGAAATAACAAACGTAGTATGAAAATAGGTTTAGCAAATTTGAGGTCCACTTACTACGTAGCAGAAGACAGAAAGGACACTTTCATGGTCAGCTGAAAACCCTATCAAAAAACACCATCCAGAAATTACTTTAAAACTCTGGCATTAACTCATAACACCAGAGTGGCAATTCCCGTTCACAAGAGCTTTCCAGACACAGTAACGAAACTACAGCTGTGAACTGGAACAAAATGCAAAAACAAACATGGACAAGAGTCCAACTTATCTAGTAGTTGTCTAGGAGCAGGAACAAGCACAGAGAGGCTTCTGATAACATTGTTGACCGGCAAGCAACTAACAGAGCAGCAAGGTTATATAGCGACTCCCACATCTTGATGGGAACAGGTGAACAGAGAAGATGAAGACACCAGTTCAATTCCACCAGTAGCCACCGGGGGAGCCCAGAATCCAAATTCACAACAGGGGTCACTTGTGTTAGGTTTCCACTGTTTAGGTACATCGGGGCTCTCAAAAAGGGACATGGTGTCCGCTAATGATTCCAGAAAATTTTGTGTTCAAAAAGTGAAATGACGCTCCTTCCTTTCCAAGCCCTGCTGTGCACCCAAATTGTAATTTTCTCCCTCCCTCTCTCCCTGGGGTATTGACATACTCAGGAGAAATTGCACAACAAATTGTATGGTGCAAGTTCTCCTGTTACCCCTGTGAAAATGATAAATTTGAGGGTAAAAAAATTTTTGTGATGAAAATCTGATTTTTTGTTTTGTTTTCACGGTTCAAAGTTATAAACGTCTGTGAAGCACTTGTGGGTTCAAAGTGCTCACCAAACATCTAAATATATTCCTTTAGGGGGGCAAGTTTCCAAAATGGGGTCAATTGTGGGGGTTCTACTGTTTAGACACATCAGGGACTCTCCAAATGGGACATGGCATCCGCTGTTGTGAACTATACTTCTTGGCTCCCTCTTGTGGTCACTAGTGGTTTGGCACTTGGATTGTCTTTTCCCAGGTTGGTACTCACCTGGTTCGTTAGGCCTGGGGTGTTGCTATTTAAACTTCCTGGATTCTCAGTCCAGTGCCTGGCATCGTTGTAATCAGTTCATTTCTGTTTGCTCCTGTCTTCAGGTCCTGGTTCTTTGCAAGATAAGCTAAGTCCTGCTTTCTTATTTTTGTTTATTTGCATTGTTCATATTTTTGTCCAGCTTGCACAAAATGTGATTCCTGATATCGCTGGAAGCTCTAGGGGGCTGATATTCTCCCCCCTCATTGTTAGTCGGTTCGGGGGTTCTTGGATATTCAGCGTGGATATTTTGCAGGGTTTTTTGCTGACCATATAAGTCATCTTACTATCTTCTGCTATTAGTCAGTGGGCCTCTCTTTGCTAAAATCTAGTTCATTCTTACGTTTGTCTTTTCTTCTTACCTCACTGTTATTATTTGTTGGGGGCTTGTATGATAACTTTGGGGTCTTTTCTCTGGAGGCAAGAGAGGTCTTATTTTCCCAGATAGGGTTAGTTAGTTCTCCGGCTGGCGCGAGACGTCTAGAATCAACGTAGGCACGTTCCCCGGCTACTGTTAGTTGTTTGTGCTAGGATCAGGTATATGGTCAGCCTAGTTACCACTTCCCTATGAGCTGGTATTTATGTTTGCAGACTTTGCTGTAATCTCTGAGATCCTCTGCCATTGGGATCATAACAATCCGCTAATGATTCCAGCAAATTTTACTTTCAAAAAGTCAAATGATGCTCCTTCCCTTTCGCACCCTGCCGTGCACCCAAACAGCAGTTTTTGCCCTCATATGGGGTATCAGCATAGTCAGGAGAAATTGCATAACAAATTGTATGGTGCAATTTCTTCTGTTATCCTTATGAAAATGCTAAATTTGGGTCTAGAAAACATTTTTTGTGGGAAAAATGTGATCTTTTATTTTCATCGATCAACGCTATAATCTTCTGTGAAGTTCAATGTGCTCACCATACATCTAAATGCATTCCCTGAGGGGTCTAGTTTCCAAAATGGTATCAGTTGTGGGGGATTTTCACTGTTTAGGCACATCATGAGCTCTCCAAAGACGACATGGTGTTCGTTAATTTTGCATTAAAAAAGTCAACTTGTTCTCCTTCCTTTCTGAGCTCTGCTGTGCACCCAAACAGTAGTTTTCCCCCACATATGTGGTAATTGTGTAATAGAGTGCAGGGTTCCGTATGTCACCACGGAACAGACAGATCAACTGTTGAAGGGGATTTATTAACAGGGGTAAAATTCTCCTCGCAGGGAGTAAACAGGGGGTTAATGGAGTAAAACAGTAAACAGTAAACAATTAAGCGGAACCAAAAGGGTTAACGAGTGTTCTGGTAACTTATCAGCCCAGGGAGGTCCTGACTGGAGGGTCCTTATTTTCCAATGTGGATACAGTCACCAGCAGGGCTTGAGATCCTGAAGTCTCTTCTGTGTCTCCTGGAAAGTCCGGGGTTAAGCCTCTGCAGCCTGTTCTTCTCAAAGTGAAACTGGAACCAGGAAATAGCACAGCCTCCGTCGCTGCTGCAGGAGCCTCTGTGTACCAGGCTGACAGTCTCTCTGTAATAACGCTGTCACACACACACTGGGCAGTTACTTATCACACTCAGGGATCTTTGCTTGTCACTGCGGTCATCAGAGCTGCACAGTCACTGTCTCTGATTCAGGAGGCTTCCAAATCTACACCCCCGCATCCAGCCTTCACTCTGGTGGGTATCTCAGCCTCAGTGCCCTCACGGGGAGCACTACTTTTAGGTGAGCATGGCGCTGCAGCCTGCCCTCTCTTTGGCGTGCTGCCTTCTCTCTGCTCTCCCGCTCTTTTCTGACCACTCCCCTCTCTCTTCCCAGCAGTCCTCTGGTCCCCTCTGTCCAGGGCAGAACGTCTTCCCCCCAACAACCCAGCTGTCTGACTATGTGGTTCCAGGCAAGGAGCAGGAAAAGCAACCTCCTTACATTCCCCCTCTCTTAAAGCTCGCCATTCCACGGGCGAGGTCTCTTCGTGCTTCTCTTTGTTCTTCTGAGGGGAGTCAGATACTGGCAATCCTTGCATCTCCTTCTGCCTTTCTTCTTGCACATACTCCCAAACTAAATGGTTTAGGAGCTGTTCATCAGTCAGGTTGAGATATGCTTTCTCTGCTTCATCAACAACTGCTGTCCTCTTCTTCTTTTTCTTCTTCTTCTTAGCCTTGCCGGTAGCAGGTGTTTGCGTAGGGGCTTCTTGCTCGGGTTCCTCATCTGGGGGCTTAGTACAGGTAATTCTTCTCCATAGCTCCCCCTCTCTTTGACAGGAGCATTCTCGTCGAAGCTTGAGTCAGATGAATTAAGACCATGCAGGCCGGACTCTTTGTCGTCTGCGCAGGGCTCTGCGGACATCACTTCCCAGGGCTTCTCAACCACACGCCCTGTCTCACTCAGCTGTTCCATTTCCCCTGTCCGATCAGGAACTGGTGAGCTGACAGCCAGCACATTCTTTACCTCAGGGGATGACATCAGTGGTTTCTCCTTCTCATTGGCTCGGACCTTGAAAACGAGTGTCGCAGGAACACTTGGCACTTTCTTTCCTTCTTCGGGAACTCGTGCTGGGCAAGGTAGTAAAGCACTTCGGTGGTCTTCTTGAGTGAACGTCACTTTCTTTCCTCCGGACTGAGTCTCACCAACAAAACCTTCAGACCCAGGCTGTAGATCCACCAGGTTCGCCTTTACGCATTGGGACAGCGCAGTCATTTCACCAGAGATGCTTGACACCTTCTCCACCTCTCCTTGGCGTCCGACATTGTGATACTGTCTTGTCCTAGGTGGAACTGTTCTCTTTCTGCCGTACCATTCCCTCCAGGGGCGATGTTCCCTCCAGTTAGCAGGACCCTCAGGGGGGTGAGCAGATCTCTGCCACCGCTCTTCTCGGGTAGGGCAATTTCTGGACATGTGTCCCACCTTTCTGCACGACCAGCACTCACGTCTGCGACGGTCTGGAGGGCGCTTCAGTCTGGATCGTCGACCTTGGCGGGGGACATCTCTCATCTGCGGCTGCTCTTCACCCCAGGATATGGAGTTACACTCTGGGGCCACCACCGAAGCCTTCTTCATGCTGCTCACCTCTCCTCTAACTCTTTCTGGCGGCTTCCTAACGTTGCCTCGGGGTATGCCGCTGGTCCCCAAAACGGCAGTAAGGGCTTTCCCCAGACTCTCAATCTCCTCCCAGATTCTTCTTATCTTCAGCTGGGAATCTCGGGTCCACATCGCCTCCTCTTCATTGTGACTGGGTGCTCTGCAGTTGTAGCATCTAGGCAGTCTTCTTTGCCGAGCGGCACTAGTCTCACTTTGGGGGCGGTCTCTCTTTCTCGCACCAGAGGGCTGTACTCTGCAGCAGAGATCTTCTTATATTCAGCCACCTCCTCACGGACTCGCTTAACCTCCTTCTTCAAGTCTTCTACCCATTGAGGGGCTGTTACCTCCCTGCTCCATACCTTTCCCACTGGCCCTACCACCCCTTGCTCTTGCTCGCGCATGCGTGCCTCACTCCCGACCTCAGAGAAAGTCATATCTAGCTTTACGCGCATGCACTCTCGCAGGGCCTGTTTCATCAACACATCTCGCAAGCCTGTCACCAGTTGGTCTCGCAGCACAACGTCAACTGACCCCACACCTACGCCGTCCTTCCGTATAATGGCAGTATGAATCTCCTGCAGTGCGTTCATATATTGCGTCACGGTCTCCCCCTCTCTTTGTACCCAGCGGAACAGTCGCATGCGCAGCTCCCCTACGTCAGTGGGGTCCCCATGCGTCTCCTCAAGTATACGTAATACTTTGTCCAGGGTATCTCTTGCCTGAGGGGGTCTGAGCATAACAGAGTCCCGTGCATCCCCCTCTAGGGCCATCACAGCTATTTCCGCCTGCAGAGCCGGTGTCATAGGATGCATCCGCATCATCCCTCGGATGCGCTCCGTCCAACCCCACAACATGACATTACTCCCTGAAAATCTTGGCAGGTTAGCTAACATGGCTCCCAGGGAGATGCTAGACCTGGGACCTCCATCAACTGCTTGGTCTGCCCCTTCCGCGCTACCGTGTGACATCCTGCCGACTACACCAAGTGTAATAGAGTGCAGGGTTGCGTATGTCACCACGGAACAGACAGACCAACTGTTGAAGGGGATTTATTAACAGGGGTAAAATTCTCCTCGCAGGGAGTAAACAGGGGGTTAATGGAGTAAAACAGTAAACAGTAAACAATTAAGCGGAACCAAAAGGGTTAACGAGTGTTCTGGTAACTTATCAGCCCAGGGAGGTCCTGACTGGAGGGTCCTTATTTTCCAATGTGGATACAGTCACCAGCAGGGCTTGAGATCCTGAAGTCTCTTCTGTGTCTCCTGGAAAGTCCGGGGTTAAGCCTCTGCAGCCTGTTCTTCTCAAAGTGAAACTGGAACCAGGAAATAGCACAGCCTCCGTCGCTGCTGCAGGAGCCTCTGTGTACCAGGCTGACAGTCTCTCTGTAATAACGCTGTCACACACACACTGGGCAGTTACTTATCACACTCAGGGATCTTTGCTTGTCACTGCGGTCATCAGGGCTGCACAGTCACTGTCTCTGATTCAGGAGGCTTCCAAATCTACACCCCCGCATCCAGCCTTCACTCTGGTGGGTATCTCAGCCTCAGTGCCCTCACGGGGAGCACTACTTTTAGGGGAGCATGGCGCTGCAGCCTGCCCTCTCTTTGGCGCGCTGTCTTCTCTCTGCTCTCCCGCTCTTTTCTGACCACTCCCCTCTCTCTTCCCAGCAGTCCCCTGGTCCCCTCTGTCCAGGGCAGAACGTCTTCCCTCCAACAACCCAGCTGTCTGACTATGTGGTTCCAGGCAAGGAGCAGGGAAAGCAACCTCCTTACAATTGCACAACAAATTTTGGGGTCAACTTTTTCCTGTTACCCTTGTGAAAATAAAAAAAATTGTGACTGAAGTGAATCTTTTGTAAAAAAAAAGTTAAATGTTCTTTTTTTTACACAGTCCAAAAATTCCTGTGACACACTTGAATGGTTAATAAACTTCTTAAATGTGGTTTTGAGCACCTTGAAGGGTGCAGTTTTTAGAATGGTGTCACTTTTAGGTATTTTCTTTCATATATACACCTCAACGTCACTTCAAGAATAATGTGGTCCCTAAACAAATGGTTTTGTAAATTTTGTTGGAAGAATGAAAATTGGTCAACTTTTAATCCTTATAACTTCCTAACAAAAAACATTGGGCTGATGTAAAGTAGACCTCTGGGAAATGTTATGTATTACCTCTTTTTATTTATACATATCTATTTGATTTAAGAGCATAAAAATTCAAATTTGGAAAATTGCTACATTTTTAATCTTTTACATATTTTCTTGAGGGGTATATGAATAAGTCTTTTGAACTGTCTTTGCACTTTAAGTCTGGCTGGACTAAAACTATTTTATATACAGCTCTGTCAAAAATTAAGAGACCACCACATCAAAACCCTGTCATAGGCAGCCCAATCTCCAGACATGAACCCCATTGAAAACCTCTGGAATATAATCAAGAGGATGATGGATAGTCACAAAGAACTGCTTAAATTTTTACTTCAGAATCAATGTGAAAGACTGGTGGAGAGAATGCCAAGATGCATGAAAGCTGTGATTAAAAATTATGGTTATTCCACAAAATATTGACTTCTGAACTAGAGTTGAGTGACTTTTACTTTTTTCGGATCGAGTCGGGTTTCGTGAAACCCGACTTTGTCAAAAGTCGGGTCGGGTGAAATCGGACGATTATTGCGAAAAGTCAGGGGCCGACTGAAACACGAAACCCAATGCAAGTCAATGGGGAATCAAAGTCGGCAGTGAGTGGAGGACAGGAAAACACCTACAGTGCCCATTTTAATGCCAAAAACATCAATTCTTATTACTGAAGCTTGTCAATCTTAATTTGCTTTATAATAATAGTTAGGCATTGAAAACTGGGGGTCATTTGGCTAAAGTTGTGGGGGGTAGAGCTGGCTCAAGATTTTCGTGGGCCCAGGAAACGCGGAATATGTCACGGCGGTAGAGCAGGGAGAGGTAAGTATTTCAACTTTGCAAGTGCTGTGATCCTGAGCAAGCAGGGGGGCCCACTCGTTGGCATTGGCACTGGCACAGGGCCCCTCATAGTACGGCAGTGTGTTTGACCGCGGGTGGCACCTCCCACCGGCAGAGACACTTTTGCGTACTATGAGGGCCCCTGTGCCAGTGACGTCGCCAACGAGTATGCCCCCCACCTGATGAAGGAACCTACACTTTCATCTGCACCTTCCTCTTTGTCCCCGTGTAAGGTGGTATGGTATGCGGGAAGGGGAACCTGACTTTCAGCAGGGTCAGATTCTGGCTGTGTAGAGTGCAAGGGGAATGTAGTGGTCTTGGTCAATGTACCAGCAGACTCATCTAGCAGTGGCTTGGCAATGGGCAGGATGAGGAGGAAACACAGATATAGGCCCAAATAATAAAGTGGGCTAAATGCAGTTCAAATGTGGTAACAGGACTAAACAGGTGGCATTGCTTTGTTCAGTGGAGGAAAACTGTAATGAGGGGCAGACACAGTTAGTAGGCCCAAATAATAAAGTAGCCTAAATGCAGTTCAAAATTGGTAACAGGACTAAACAGGCGGCATTGCTTTGTTCAGTGGAGGACAACTGTAATGAGTGGCAGACACAGTTAGTAGGCCCAAATAATAAAGTAGCCTAAATGCAGTTCAAAATTGGTAACAGGACTGAACAGGCGGCATTGCTTTGTTTAGTGGAGGACAACTGTAATGAGTGGCAGACACAGTTAGTAGGCCCAAATAATTAAGTGGGCTAAATGTCTGCCAAAAAATTGTTCATAAATAAACAGGTGGCATAGCTAGGTACAGGGGTGGGCTCCTCTGCTGAGTAGCAGACAGTGGTAGTAGGTGCAAAGTATTAACTGGTCTAAATGGAGGCCAGGGCACCTGTATATTTTAACTATCATCTATCATTTCAACAAATTTGTATTGGCAGTGCCATTGAAGGATTTAACAGCACAGACTACACAATGGTGGAGCAGGGAGAGATAAGTATTGCAAATGGTAGAGCACTGTTCGAGTTGCGGGGAACACTCTCTCGTGGGCGGCGGTACTGGCACAGGGCCCCTCATATTACGACGGTGTGTCTGACGTTGGTAGTGCACCACCACCGTCAGAGACACTTCATTGTACTATAAGGGACCCTGTGCCAGTGCCGTCTCCCAAGAGTGGGCACACCCACCTGTCCAGGCAAACGGCACTCACACGGGTGCTTGTGCCAGGTGGTGACCACGGCCCTGTGGGGGGAGTCAGCCCATTTAGGGAGGTATAAAAATGGCCTATGGTGGACATTTAGCAGCTTCAAATAGAGGAATTGGAGAAGTCAGTAAGAGGAGGCCAAAAGCAAGACATTTTTCAGGCAAGCTACATGTCAGCAGGGGAAGGTGGGGCCAAATAACTTGAAATCCATGATTGGTTCATTTTAATGAAGGTTAGATCATCAACATTTCGGGTAGCCAGACATGTCCTTTTTTCGGTCACTATTGAACCAGCAGCACTGAAGACTCTTTCTGATAGCACACTAGCAGCAGGGCAAGCGAGCTCCTGTAATGCATATTCTGCCAATTCAGGCCAGGTGTCTATTTTAGATGCCCAGTAATCAAAGGGGAATGACCTGTGAGGGAGAACATCGATACGGGTGGAAAAGTAGTTCGGAACCATACTGGAAAAATCCTGTCTCCTGTCACTTTGAATCGATGCAGCAGTACCTGTCGTGTCAGCGGTCATTGCGAAATCACTCCACAACCTGGTCATAAAACCCCTATGTCCAACGCCACTTCGGATTTGTGCACCTGTAACACCTCTGCCATGTTGCCCACTACAGCTCATGTGAGAACCATCACTGCCGCTGTGTGCTGGGAATGCCTGAACCAAACAGTCTACAAGAGTTGCTTTTTTGGTAGCCAATATTTGCTCAAGGTTCTCATGTGGCATGATATTTTGTAATTTTCCTTTATGTCGTGGATCCAGGAGGCAGGCCAACCAGTAATCGTCATCGGTCATCATTTTGATAATGCAGGGATCCCTTTTTAGGATACGCAAGGCATACTCAGTCATGTGGGCCAATGTTGCAGGTGTCAATTCACTGCTTGTGCTGGGTTGAGGAGCACTTTCTTGCAAAACAACATCACTTATGTCCCGCAAAAACCCTGTACCTGACCTTGCAACCCCACCAGCTTCCATTGCCCCCTAAGAAGCATCTTCCTCCCATAAATATTCATCCCCATCATCCTCCTCCTCTTCGTCCGCCACCTCGTCCAGGAGAGTTCCCTGAGCAGACAATGGCTAACTGTCATCAAGGCTTCCCTCCTCCTCGGCTGCAGATGGCTGCTCCTTAATGTGCGTCAAACTTTGCATCAGCAGACGCATTAGTGGGATGCTCATGCTTATGATGGCGTCGTCTGCACTTACCAACCGTGTGCATTCCTCAAAACACTGAAGGACTTGACAGAGGTCTTGTAGCTTCGACCACTGCACACCTGACAACTCCATGTCTGCCATCCAAGTGCCTGCCCGTGTATGTGTATCCTCCCACAAATTAATTACAGCACGCCTCTGTTCGCACAGCCTCTGAACCATGTGCAGTGTGGAGTTCCACCTTGTTGCACCGTCGATTATTAGGTGGTGCTGGGGAAGATTCAGCGATCGCTGATGGTTCAGCATACGGCTGGAATGTACGGGCGACCGGCGGATGTGCGAGCAAAGTCTTCGCACCTTCAGGAGCAGGGCTGGTAACTCCGGATAATTTTTGAGGAAGCACTGCACCACCAGGTTCAAGGTGTGAGCCAGGCAAGGTATGTGTTTCAGTTTTGAAAGGGTTATGGCAGCCATAAAATTCCTTCTGTTATCACTGACTACCTTGCCTGCCTCAAGATGTACACTGCCCAGCCATGAATGAGTTTGTTGCTGCAAGTACTCGACCAGTACTTCCGCAGTGTGTCTGTTGTCACCCAAACACTTCATTTGTAACACAGCCTGCTGACGCTTACCACTAGCTGTTCTATAATGGGACACCTCGTGTGCAACACTGGCAGCTGCGGATGCAGTGGTCGTGCGACTGCGCTGCGTGGACGAGCTTTCACTTCTGGAGGAGGAGGAGGAGGAGGGGTGGCGAAAGCCTACAGCCAACTGTTTCCTAGACCATGGGCTAGGCAGAACTGTCCCACTATGGCTGTCCCCTGTGGACCCTGCATCCACCGCATTAACCCAGTGCGCCGTGATGGACACATAACATCCCTGGCCATGTCTACTGGTCCATGCATGTGTTGTGAGGTGCACCTTTCCACTGACTGATTGCCTCACTGCATGGACAATGCGGTCTTTGACATACTTGTGGAGGGCTGGGATGGCTTTCCTCGCAAAGAAGTGCCGACTGGGTAGGTAATAGTGTGGTACTGCGTAGGCCATCAGGTCTTTGAAAGCTTCGCTTTCAACCAACTGGTAGGGCATAATCTCTAACGAGATTAGTATAGCTACGTGGGCGTTCAAACCCTGTGTACGCGGATGAGAGGATGAGTACTTTCTTTTCCTAACGAGGGTCTCTTGTAGGGTGAGCTGGACTGGAGAGCTGCGTATGGTGGAACTAGCGGTGGTGGTGGTGGTGGACATGGCGGATTGAGAGAGGGTTGGTGATGGTATTCCTGATGTTGGCCTACATACAGTGTTTTCTGCCAATAACCTTGTGATTCCCTGACTGCTTTGGCCTTGCGACGATACCTCCACATTTGCTGCTGGTGGTGTCCATACTGGTGGGCTTACAGTGAAGGAAGCAATGTAGCATTGCTGACTACCTTCATTCTGAGCAGGTGCACCAACGGTACGGGACGTTTGGTAGTTAGTCCAGACTTGCAAGTGCGTGCTGGTTAAATGTCTAAGCATGCACGTTGTATTTAAGTTTTGAAGATTCTTCCCTCTGCTAAAGGTTTTTGAGCATTTCTTACAGATAACTTTGCACTGATCATTCGGATCTTGGTTAAAAAATTGCCACACTACACTCTTCCTACTATGGAATACCTTTTCAGTCATTGCACGCTGTGCTACTTTCACCGGATGGCCACGCTGTCCTAAAACTGTTTTTGTTTTTGACAAACATTTTTGGCCTGATACGGGCCTTGCAGATGACAGCTGTTGCGATGTAGATGGCTCCTCTGCTTCTGAGCTACTGGCAGCGGCACCCTCTTCCTCAATGGCTGCCAATCTGAGTCAACAACTGGGTCATCTATCACCTCCTCTTCAATGTCATGTGCACCTTCCTCTGTGTCACCGTGTAAGGTGCTATAGCGTTTGGGACGGGGCACCATAGTCTCATCAGGGTCAGATTCTGGCTCAGTACACTGCGAGGGCAATGTAGTGATCTGAGTCAATGGAACAGCATAATAATCTAGCTGTGGCTGTGCATCAGTGCACTCCATGTCCGATTCATCTTGTAATGGGCAGTTAACAATTTCCCTTTCTAACCCAGGCACGGTATGTGTAAGGAGTTCCATGGAGTAACCTGTAGTGTCGCCTGACGCATCCTTCACTTTTGGTTTGGGTGAAGGACACAAGGAAACGTCTTGTTCCTGACCGGGAGCATACACTGATGACTCGCTGCTTTTATATTTGGAACTTACTGAAGAGGAGGCGAAAGAGCTAGAGGCTTAGTCAGCAATGAAAGCCAAAACTTTTTCCTGCTGCTCCAGCATGAAATGCTGTTTTCCTACTCCCAGATAAGGGAGCCTTCGAGGCCTTGTGTAGCCAGACGATGACACTGGCTCAACACCTCCAGCCTTAGGTGCTATTGTGCTTTTGCCACTACCACCACATGCACCACCACCACCACCACCACCATCAGTACCAGCTGGCAATGATCGCCCACGGGCTCTTCCACCAGACTTCCTCATTTTTTGGAAAATCTAACCAAAATAACAACTGTTATATGGTACTGTAAAACAAGGTAGAAGGTGTATATTAACTTGTTGAGAATTTAAATCTCCCTTTTTTTGGGGGAGACTGAACCAAAACTCAGGTCCTGTGCATAAAACAACACAATAAGTGGCAGAAAGTGACTGGCTGATATACGACAAACTAACAGGACTGAAGTATATCCACTTTGTGAGAATTTGAATCTCACCTTTTTTTTGGGAGAGACTGAACCAAAACTCAGGCCCAGTGTATAAAACAACACAATGTAAGTGGCAGAAAGTGGCTGGCTGATATACGACAAACTAACAGGACAGAAGTACAGTATATCCACTTTGTGAGAATTTGAATCTAACTTTTTTTGGGGGGAGACTGAACCAAAACTCAGGCCCAGTGTATAAAACAACACAATGTAAGTGGCAGAAAGTGGCTGGAAGATATATGAAAAAATACAAGGACTGTAGTAGAATTTCAATCTCCCTACAATGATCTCAGGACAAGTATGGCAGCAATAAAAAGCACTGCTGCACACAAACGTGTGGACATATAAACAAGATAACTGTGCAGAAAGGAACAACAGGATTTTTGCTTTTAAAAAAGCAGTTGGTTTGCACAGCAGCGTGCAAACAGCAATGCAGCTATCAGGGAGCCTTATAAGGCAGCCTAATAAGCTACAGAGCTGATGCACAAAAATATAGCCTCCACTGTCCCTGCAAAAAAAAGGTGGTGTTGGACAGTGGAAATCGCTACAGCACAAGCGGTTTGGGGGTTAATCTTCCCTCCCTAACTATATCCCTTCTTATGATGAAGCTGCAGCAACCTCTCCCTATGCTAAGATCGGCAGAAGTATGATGGTGGTCGGCGTGCACGCCCCTTTATAGCCCCTGTGACGCCGCAGAAAGCAAGCCAATCACTGTCATGCCCTTCTCTAAGATGGTGGGGACCGAGACCTATGTCATCACGCTGCCCACACTCTGCGTCCTCCTTCATTGGCTGAGAAATTGCGCTGAAAGCATCATACAAAACGCGACTTTGGCGCGCAGATCGCCGACCGCGTGGCCGATTCCACACTAGGATCGGTTCGGGTTTCATGAAACCCGACTTTGCCGAAAGTCGGCGATTTTTGAATTTGTCCGATCCGTTTCGCTCAACCTTATTCTGAACTTTTCCTGAGTTAAAACATTAGTATTGTTGATTCTAAATGATTATGAACTTGTTTTCTTTGCATTATTTGAAGTCTGAAAGCACTGGGGGGTTTTAATTTAGACCATTTCTCCTTTTCAGAAAAAAAATGCAAAAATTATTGAATGGAAATTCGGAGTCATGTTGTCAGAAGTTTATTGAATAAAAGAACAATTTACATTTTACTCAAAAATATACTTATAAAGAGAAAAATTAGACAAACTGAACAATTTGCAGTGGTCTCTTAATTTTTGCCAGAGCTGTATGTGTTGTTTTATTTAATTAGAGAATAAAAGTTATATTTTAGGTTTCCTCACATTGCTATAGCAGAATGATTATTTTGATGCCAAATTAATTTTTTTTTTGTTTCACTACTTTTGCACTAAATAGTATTTATCAAAAATACTTTTTCATATTCCAAGTAGAGAGCGAGCTAATTTGTTTGGAAAATTTTCGCCAATCTCAAACTTGGCACCGCAAAATTTGGTCCCAGTTCAGTAAATGATCACATTTCCACTAATGCTTTTGTTAGGACTTTGGCTGGGATAGTGGTTCTGTATGATGAGCAGGGGTGATGGGTTTTATGAGGGGAGGGGGTGTGTGTAGATCAGAGGAGCGGCGAAGTGTAATTTTTTTGAATACCTTAATGTGTGTACATTCCTGCAGCCAATCAGGGTACAGAAACCATCCACAAGGACTTCTGTCATTGGCTGCTGAAGTCACATGTCCCTCTCCATGTAAAAAGCAGATATGTTGTTTTACTAGGAAAATTCTCTCAGTGCATCAGCACATAGAGGCCACCCCTACTGCTGCTGAAAGTTGTCATAAAGTAAGATAGGATTCTGTCCTGTGTGAAATCAACCTTCCAGCATCTAACTAGTATGTACTAATAGTGTTGTGCAGGCAGGAGTCCACATTTCCTACTCAAAATCATTTGGGCTATTACTGTGTTGCAGTCAAGACTCAGGAGGCTTCATTTGTTAATCAAAATTATTAGAGCTAATATTAGGGTGCAGCCAGTAGGCCCCATTTGCTAATCAAAATCATTAGGGCTATTATTGGGGTGCAGGTACCATACCCCATTTGCTAATCAAAATCGTTATGGCTAATATTGGGATGCAGGCACCAGGTCCCCTTTGCTAATCAAAATTGTTAGGGCTAATAGTGTTGTGCTGGCAGGAGTACACATTTTCTGCTCAAAATTGTTTGGACTAATACTGTGTTGCACTTAGGACTCCGGAGACCCCATTTGACAATTAAAATTCTTAGGGCTAATATTTGGGTGCAGCAGGGAGGTCCTATTTGCTGTTCAAAATCATTAGAACAAATATTGGGGTGCAGGCACCACGCTCCGTTTGCTAATCAAAATTGTTAGGGCTAATATTGGGGTACAGCCAGGAGGCCTAATTAGCTAATCAAAATTATTAGGGTAACATTGTAGTTCAGGCACACTAGCTCAGAAAATAAATACAGATTGTTCATTTAATGACAGGTGACTGACAGGTCTGGGCCCAGGGTTGTGAAACAGATGGTTAAAAGAGGGGATGTGTACATACAGCATGAGTGGGGAAAAGCAAGTTTGTGGTAGAAGGGGGAATAGACTTGGTGTCCGATGTGTTCGTGGGTTAGGTGGTAATGTTAATGAAAGCTCTACTGAACAAACACCATGTTGTCCTATCCAAAGAAAATGGACAACATCTGTCACAGAATGTAACAGATTGGCAGCCGCACAGCGGTATGCCTTGTAGATGAGGGTCAGAAAGAGCATGTTTTTCAGTTGATGGCAAGCATTGCCTCAAGTGGCCTCTCCTCCTCTTCCTTCATCTTAACATCACACACAGTATAATCCTCAGAGGTGGCACCCCAGTCACCCTTGTTTTTCCCAGAGTCACAACTTTCCTACAACCCATCCTACTGATAGGCGAGTCTGCAGAGCTGTTCACACATTCTATTTCATTCACATCAAAGGTCAGCTACAGAGATTCACAGAATCTAAAGGATGACGATGAGGTTGTAGATTTCTCTTGGTGTCAACCCGGAGGCACACAGATGAGTAGATCAGCAGATGACATTGAGGAGGGGAAAGACAAGGAGATTGTGCTGCGGCTTAATGCAACCACAACAAGCATTGCATCCTCAGCCACAACTGTGACTGGGGCCAGCACCGGTCTCAAGTGTGCAGTTTGCAGGTGTGGCAGAGAGAGTCACCCCAACCACAGTACTGCATAGTCAGGTCTCACTGCAATCAGGCACTGTTTAAATTAATATGCCTTGGAAATCACAGTCACACAGCTAAAGAGTTGTGGACAAGTATCCAGGCCGAGTTTCAACAATGGCTGTCTTCACTAAGCCTGGAGCCAGGGAAGGCTGTATGTAATAATGGAGTGAACCAGGTGGTGGTGTTATGCTGGAATAACCTTACACACGTGCCTTGTATGACTCACATCCTCAACCAGGTGGTACAGCAATTTCTCCACCACTATCTTAGCCTGCAGAAAGCACAGTTGCTGTGTGCTCATTTACGCCAATCGCACCCTACAGGTCATTGACTTGCATCACTGCAGAGGTCTTTTGCCCTACAAGGTAACAGTTTGATGTGCGATGTGCCGACACAGTAGAATTCAATTCTGAACATGTTGCAGCGACTGTGGCACCAGCGATCAGCCCTGGTGCAGTATGTCCTTTTGCACAGCCTGGGCCAATGCAGTACAAATGTGATGCAAATCACAGTTGCGAAGTAGGCACAGATGAATGACCTCTGCACCCTTCTGCACAGTTTTGAAATCACTACTAAGATGGTTAGCACTGACAATGCCATCATCAGCATCACTATTCTGGTCAGCTACATGCTGGAGCACACTTTTAATAGTCTGCATGAGGAGGTGGTGGTCCCAGAGGAAGAGGCGGAAGCAGAGGAAGATTTGGAAAGAATAACAATGTCTCTAAGTTCCGGACTGTCATTGCACAGGCGGGTGCCATGGAAGGATATATTACAGTGATCGAGGGGGCTCATGGTAACAGTCAAACTGTTAGTAAAGGTGCAAGAGCTGAGGAAAAAAATGGAGGAGGAAGAGTAGGAAGAGGTGATAGGCGCGCAACAATCAGGAGATGAAGAGGATAATGATCCCCACTCTGTTGTCCATAGTTGATGGGAGGGGATGTAGACAGAAAGCTTGGATGTTACCCTGCCACCAACACATCATGGAATTAGACCTCAAGGAAGCACCTGATGCATGAGCACTTTCTTGCTGCACTATCTGCAACATGATACCCATATTGTTAGGATTAGAAATAGTGCTGACTACTGGTTTGCCACTCTGTTAGATTCTCGATACAAGAGTACATTTTGCAGGATGCTTTCCCCTGGAAAAGGATGTGAGCATGCTAAAGTATCGAAACACGTTTGTAGATAATTTTATAAGTGGTTTACCCCAAGACAGCAGTGAGTCATAGCAGTTATCGACTTCCAACCCCTGGAATGTTGAGTTGTCAACTCAAAAGCATTAGCAGCAGTAGTGTAAGTGGCATAAGCAATTTCTGTGAGTCGTACACCAGAATTAACACGTTGTGAACGACTGGATTGGATGGTGCAGTAGTATCTCACGCTCAATATCAATGCAATGAGGGGGAATTTGGACCCTTTTGCATTTTGATCTTCAAAAATCATAGAGTGGCCTGAGCTTGCCTGTCACATCTTGGAGATTTTGTCATGCCCTGCAGCCAGAGTTCTCTCAGAACTTTTAATCGGTGCTTCTGTGCCATTATAAATAGTGATGAGCGAGCACTAAAATGCTCGGGTGCTCCTTGCTCGGGTCGAGCAGATTGGAATACTCGGCCAGAACAACAAGCCCAATGTAAGTCTGTGGGAGACCCGAGTATTTTTACCGTGATCCCCCCCGGGGGTCCTTTTCAAGGTCTAAAAATGTCTGAAAATGATGGAAACACTGCTCAAATGACACAGGAACATCATTGGAGTTGCCCCTGGAAGCATTCTTGACTCGTAGTTCCCAGCTTTAATCAATTTTTTCCGAGATTCATGCCATTTTTCCCGATGCCACAAAAAACACATTAAAACGAAACTAAAACAGGTTTTGCTGGGAAATATGTCAAGGTACATCCTTTGCAGGTTAATGACTTGCCTGTAAGGCCAAATATTTAACCCCAGACCGAAAATTTCCTCCCCCACTTAGGATTAGTTCAGATGCAGCGTTTTTGAAGCATTTTTCAACTTAAATATTGCCTTCAACCACTACAAATGCATTGTACAACATGATTGTAATGGAAAAGTGAATAAGGTGTGCCATTAATATTATCTATTAAAGACCATTAGAGAAGAACAAGAAGAAAGGAAAAGCGGAACCGGACCTACCCTCACTCTAATATTTCTGGGTACCAGGGTCATATTCTTAATATTCATGGCACGCCTTATTCACTTTTTTCCATTACAATCATGTTTGTTGTACTGTTGAAATCCTCACTGCGACGGCGCTATTTTCAATATGGACATGTGTCTATAATAGTTGTGACCTGTTCAACTATTCTTGAATAGGGTCTCCCTTTGTTAGATACCGTTGAACTACTGTAGCGTTATTATGTTATATAATTGTTCACCACATGACGTGCAATTTGTATATACTTTATTTATTTATATTGTGTTCATTTGTTTCTCTTTAGTACATTGATGAAGGTCTTAAACAGACCGAAACGTCTCTGTATGTACTCTCCCTCATTAAATTTCTCACCGCATTTACATTTTGTGTGTGCCAGGTTTATCTAAAAATGTATTATGGCTTGGATACCTACTTGAGCACCACTCATTAGTAGTGCCTACATTATTTGATCTTGCCCTGCTATCAAGTCATATGCACCCCAATAAGATTTTGAACCCAGGTACTGGATGGCCACAGGAAAATACACTTCATATTATTCATTTGGTCCTGCCATACTGTTATCTTACAGTGCCTACAAGTAGTATTCAACCCCCTGCAGATTTAGCAGGTTTAATAAGATGCAAATAAGTTAGGGCCTTCAAACTTCAAACAAGAGCAGGATTTATTAACAGATGCATAAATCTTACAAACCAAAAAGTTTTGTTGCTCAGTTAAATTTTTATAAATTTTAAACATAAAAGTGTGGGTCAATTATTATTCAACCCCTAGGTTTAATATTTTGTGGAATAACCTTTGTTTGCAATTACAGCTAATAATCGTCTTTTATAAGACCTGATCAGGCCGGCACAGGTCTCTGGAGTTATCTTGGCCCACTCCTCCATGCAGATCTTCTCCAAGTTATCTAGGTTCTTTGGGTGTCTCATGTGGACTTTAATCTTGAGCTCCTTCCACAAGTTTTCAATTGTGTTAAGGTCAGGAGACTGACTAGGCCACTGCAACACCTTGATTTTTTGCCTCTTGAACCAGGCCTTGGTTTTCTTGGCTGTGTGCTTTGGGTCGTTGTCTTGTTGGAAGATGAAATAACGACCCATCTTAAGATCCTTGATGGAGGAGCGGAGGTTCTTGGCCAAAATCTCCAGGTAGGCCGTGCTATCCATCTTCCCATGGATGCGGACCAGATGGCCAGGCCCCTTGGCTGAGAAACAGCCCCACAGCATGATGCTGCCACCACCATGCTTGACTGTAGGGATGGTATTCTTGGGATCGTATGCAGTGCCATCCAGTCTCCAAACGTCACGTGTGTGGTTGGCACCAAAGATCTCGATCTTGGTCTCATCAGAACAGAGAACCTTGAACCAGTCAGTCTCAGAGTCCTCCAAGTGATCATGAGCAAACTGTAGACGAGCCTTGACATGACGCTTTGAAAGTAAAGGTACCTTACGGGCTCGTCTGGAACGGAGACCATTGTGGTGGAGTACGTTACTTATGGTATTGACTGAAACCAATGTCCCCACTGCCATGAGATCTTCCCGGAGCTCCTTCCTTGTTGTTCTTGGGTTAGCCTTGACTCTTCGGACAAGCCTGGCCTCGGCACGAGAGGAAACTTTCAAAGGCTGTCCAGGCCGTGGAAGGCTAACAGTAGTTCCATAAGCCTTCCACTTCTGGATGATGCTCCCAACAGTGGAGACAGGTAGGCCCAACTCCTTGGAAAGGGTTTTGTACCCCTTGCCAGCCTTGTGACCCTCCACGATCTTGTCTCTGATGGCCTTGGAATGCTCCTTTGTCTTTCCCATGTTGACCATGTTTGAGTGCTGTTCACAAGTTTGGGGAGGGTCTTAAATAGTCAGAAAAGGCTGGAAAAAGAGATAATTAATCCAAACATGTGAAGCTCATTGTTATTTGTGCATGAACTACTTCTTAATACTTTAGGGGAACCAAACAGAATTCTGGTGGATTGAGGGGTTGAATAATAAATGACCCTCTGAAAAGACTTTTCACAATTTAAAAAAAAAATAAACAAAGAAATAACATTCTTTTTTGCTGCAGTGCATTTCACACTTCCAGGCTGATCTACAGTCCAAATGTCACAATGCCAAGTTAATTCCAAATGTGTAAACCTGCTAAATCTGCAGGGGGTTGAATACTACTTGTAGGCACTGTATGTATTAACACCAAGGCCTGCCCTGCTACCAAGTCATTTGCACCCCAATAGGCCTTTGAACCCAGGTATTGGCTGGCTACAGGAAAACCCACTAAACATTATTCAGTTGGTCCTGCCATACTGTTTTCTTATGTATTAACAGAAAGGCCTGCCCTGCTACCAAGTCATATGCACCCCAATAAGCCTTTGAACCAGGAACTGGATGGCCACAGGAAAATACACTTCACATAATTCATTTTGTACTCCCGTACTCCTTTGTTTTACACATTGGCAGCAAGGCCAGCCCTGTTGCATAGTCATATGCACCCCATTGCACCTTGGAACCCACATTTTTTAAGGGCCCATGAAAATACACTCGTATTTTTTCATGGTGTGATGGTTCCCTTGCAATCCAAAGCAATTTTATTGCAAACTACAAAAGTCAAGGAATAGTATGATTGAGTAGTGTGAGTGTGTACACTTTTGTATATGTTAACATACAAAGGTTAATAAGTACATATAAGGATTAAATACATATAGTGTTTACGTATATATGAAGATTAACTACATACAGTATACTTAGATCATCACAAAGAGGCTTTTAAACATCATTCTTCTCGAATATCAGAGACGCAACCCCAAGACAGTGAACCCCTGGGAGATTACCTACACTGCATGGGTGTCCCCAATTATGCAGGTATCAGCACACTGAACATGTATAGGTACCCCAGTTTTGACATCTGTCTTAGTCATGTTTCTCTGGTCTTATATAGTGATTCACACTATGTAGTAACTCTGGTTTCACACAGACTTTCAAGTGGCCACTTTTCAAGGTTGGATGAAACTGAGATATCATGGAGTCATCAGACGAGGGGTCATAAACCCCTAGAAAATAAAAGCCACAAGGATTTAGATCAAACCACCACAGGCATAGTTTCAGTAAACCTTCATGTTTTACAATGACAAACAGCAAACATATAGAGGTATAGAGGCTTAGAACTGTTTGTGAAGTGAATAAAGAAACATTTCTCAAGATTGTGTCACTATTAGTGTTGAGCGATACCGTCCGATACTTGAAAGTATCGGTATCGGAAAGTATCGGCCGATACCGGCAAAGTATCGGATCTAATCCGATACCGATACCCGATACCAATACAAGTCAATGGGACTCATGTATCGGACGGTATTCCTGATGGTTCCCAGGGTCTGAAGGAGAGGAAACTCTCCTTCAGGCCCTGGGAACCATATTAATGTGTAAAATAAAGAATTAAAATAAAAAATATTGCTATACTCACCTCTCCGACGCAGCCTGGACTTCAGCGAGGGAACCGGCAGCGTTGTTTGCTTAAAATTCGCGCTTTAACTTCCTTACTTGAAGTCCCGGCTTGTGATTGGTCGCGCGCCGCCCATGTGACCGCGACGCGACCAATCACAGCAAGCCGTGACGTAATTTTAGGTCCTTCAGGATTTTAAAATTACGTTCCGGCGTTGTGATTGGTTGCGTCGCGGTCACATGGGCGACGCGACCAATCACAAGCCGTGACGTCACGGGAGGCAGGAGACGTGCGCATTTTAAAATGCGCGCGTCTCCTGCCTCCTGTGACGTCACGGCTTGTGATTGGTCGCGTCGCCCATGTGACCGCGACGCAACCAATCACAACGCCGGAACGTAATTTTAAAATCCTGAAGGACCTAAAATTACATCACGGCTTGCTGTGATTGGTCGTGTCGTGGTCACATGGGCGGCGCGCGACCAATCACAAGCCGGGACTTCAAGTAAGGAAGTTAAAGCGCGAATTTTAAGCAAACAATGCTGCCGGTTCCCTCGGTAAGGTGCAGGCTGCGTCGGAGAGGTGAGTATAGCAATATTTTTTATTTTAATTCTTTATTTTACACATTAATGTTGTTTCGATACCGATACCCGATACCACAAAAGTATCGGATCTCGGTATCGGAATTCCGATACAGCAAATATCGGCCGATACCCGATACTTGCGGTATCGGAATGCTCAACACTAGTCACTATGAGCATTGTCTGTCACATCTGTAAATATTTTACAAGAAATGCAGCTATGTGATTGTCTGAATACATTCGGTATACAGTATTTTAATCTGGATTCCAAATCGCCATTGGTATATTTGTCTTTTGTACATTTGAAGCAGCCAAAGTTATGGCTCTCAAGGAGAGAAAGTAATATAGTGGACAAAGAAATATTTTTAATGAACTACTGAGCCAAACTAACAACATTGCTTTATCAAATTTATATGAAGTGTATTGTGTCCAATGTGAGCAACCAGGCAACACAAAAAGGAGCTTTTTAAGTGAGCTCTTTAAGGTACACAAATGTTATGAAGTCTTTGCCAACAAGGATGTGGTTTCACCAATGGGGGGTACCTATTTAAAAATATACTATTGCCATCCCAGCCCCCCTTGCCCAAACTTCACCGGCCTATAACAGTACAAAGCACGTTCACTCTGGTGATCTAGTGGCAGTTAAAGAAGAGACATTGCAGGAGACAGAGTTAAGAAGTAGGCCCAATGTAGTGGTGTGGGTCTCTGAGACTTATAATGCAGTGCATGAGCTGCCAAGCAATTCCTCAATTTGGATACCTTTTTTAAAAATAGACTAGTGCCATCGCAGCCCCCTTGCCCAAACTTCAACAGCCTATAACAGTACAGAGCACGTTCACCCTGGTGATCTAGTGGCAGTTAAAGAAGAGACATTACAGGAGACAGAGTTAAGAAGTAGGCCCAATGTAATGTCATGCCCAATTCCCCAAAGTGGGGTCCTGTTTTTACAAAATAAAATAGTGCCATCACAGCCCCCATGCCCAAAATTCACCATACAGAGCACGTTCACCCTGGTCATCGATTGTCAGTTAAAGGACACATTGCAGGAGACAAAGTTAAGAAGTAGGCCCAATGTAATGTCATGTCCAATTCCCCAAAGTGAGGTCTTTTTTTTATTAAAAAAAATAGTGTCATCACGGCCCCGTGCCCAAAATTCACAGTACAGAACACGTTCACCCTGGTCATCGATTGTCAGTTAAAGGACACATTGCAGGAGACAGAGTTAAGAAGTAGGCCCAATGTAATGTCATGCCCAATTCCCCAAAGTGGGGTCCTGTTTTTACAAAATAAAATAGTGCCATCTAAGCCCCCATGCCCAAAATTTACCGTACAGAGCACGTTCACCCTGGTCATCTAGTGGTTCTGGATGATGAGGATGAGGATAAGGAGGAGGATAACAACAAACAGACCAAATCTGGAAGCGTATACCCATGTGTGGTTGTGAAGAGGTTCAGGAGAATACACCTCCCAAAAGAGAGAATGTATTTGAGGTTATGTCTCTCTGCTTTCACTTGGTTGTGTACAGAAGTCTTTCTCAATGAATCCCTTGTTCATTTTTATAAGAGTCAGCCTGTTAGCATTTTCAGTTGACAGGCGGATGCGCTAATCTGTTATAATTCCACCAGCGGCACTAAAAACCCACTCTGACAGAACGCTAGCAGCAGGGCAGGCTAGGAACTCCAAGGCATAGAGAGCCAGTTCATGCCACATGTCCAGCTTGGATACCCAACAATTAAAAGGCAGAGAGGAATCATGGAGGATGTTTGTACGATCTGCAAGTTACTCCCTCACCATCTTGTGACAGCACCCCTGTGCTGTCACGATGGGAGGGTCTGAGAAAACTGTCCCAGAACTTTGCCATTGTTCCCCTGCCTGAGCTGCATTGTACTTCTGTCTCTCTTGCTTGGACTTCTTGGTTGTACAACAAACTCTGACGTCTGCTGCCAGCGTTCTCACATGGGAATTTTCTAAGTAATTCCGCTAAGAGGACCCTCTGGTACAGCAACATTTTAGTACACCTCTCTGCCTCTGGTAGAAAAGATTGAAAGTTTTCCTTGTAGCATGGGTCTAGAAGTGTCACCAACCAGTAATAAGTGTCAACCAAAATTTTTATAATGCGAGGGCACGTGAAACGCAGCACAACAAAAAGTCAGCCATGTGCACCAGACTGCTAACAGGCAAGACCACCGTGTCTTCACCCCAACAGGACGACTGACCATGCTGTCCTCCTCCTCCTCATCCTCCTCCTCCCTGATCTCAGGCCATCCACGCTTAACAGACGGTATGACAGCTGTGTTTGTAGTACCATCTATAGCGCATGAAAGTAGCTCCTGTTCTTCCTCCTACTCCTTATTACTCCTTACAATCCACATTGAGAAGACATGAGCCTGGGCTGAGTGTAATCCCCCTGTATGGATCCTTGCTCTATGTCCTCATGCTCTGTCTGCAATGCATCCTCTTTAATTGTGAGCAGAGAGGTTTTCAGAATGCTGAGAAGCGGGATGGTGACGCTAATTATGGCGTCATCGCTGCTCACCATCTTGGTGCAGTCCTCAAAGTTTTGGAGGATGGTATATGTGTCAGACATCCATGTCCACTTCTTATGTCTTATGTGTGGAGTCAGAACTGAATATCGACGGCCTTGTTGATGTTGGTAGTCAACATATGCCCTCTTCGGCTTACAAATCCTTTCCAACATATGCAGCATAGAGTTCCAGGGCGTGGGGACATCACACACCAGCCGGTGAGCTAGAAGCTGAAAACACTGCTGAAGCACGGCAAGGGTGGCTAAAGCTGTAGATGACTTTCTAAAATAGGCAGACAGACGGCGTACTTTCACTAGCAGATCCGGCAGCTCCGGGTAGCTTTTCAGAAAATGTTGAACCACGAGGTAAAGCACATGGACCAAGCAAGGTATGTGTGTGAGCTCACCTTGCCTCAGAGCCGCCACCAGGTTACGGCCATTGTCACACATGACCATGCCTGGCTGTAGGTTCTGCGGTATCATCCAAACATCTAACTGCTCTTTCAGCGCTGTCCACAACTCTTCTGCATTGTGCGGTTTGTCACCTATGCAGATTAGCTTCAGCACAGCCTGTTAAGGCAGTGCTGCAGTGCTTCCAGCTTCTGACTGATGTGTTGATTTCAGAGATGGAGGATGAAGAGGAGGAGAAGGAGGAGGAGGTGCAGGAGCTGCAGACTGGGGGGCAACCCTGATTGATGTAGTGCAAGCAATCCTTGGCGTGGGGAAGATGTGTTCCATCCCAAGATCCGACTGGGTCCCGGCTTCCACTATGTTAACCCAGTGTGCCCTCAGTGAGATATACCGTCCCTGCCCACAAGCACTTGACCATGTGTCCGTGGTTAGGTGGACTTGCCCTGTAACAGCATTGTTGAGGGCACGGGTAATGTTGTGGGACACATGTTGGTATAATGCCGGTATGGCACACCGGTAGAAATAGTGGAGACTGGGGACTGAGTACCTTGGGATGGCCGCCGCCATCAAGTTGCGGAAAGCTTCCATCTCAACGAGCCTAAAAGGCAGCATTTCTAGCACAAGCAGAAGAGAAATATTAGAATTTAGGACTGTGGCCTGTGGGGCGTTGGCTGGGTATTTCTGCTTGCGTTCCAAAGACTGGGTTATAGACAACTGAAGGCTGTGCTGGGACAAGGACGTGGATGGACTTGATGATGGTGCTGCTTGACTGTGGGCCACAACAGGTGCAGGGCTAGAGGCATCTTCACATGCACGGTGTACTGGGAAAAAAAATGCAACCAGGTATATTGTAAAGAAGCTGCAGCAGCAGACAGTTATGTAGCTTTGCGAGGGATGCAGTGGGAGCAATGGATGCCCATACAGTGCCTGAAGGCCTTGCACTGATGTGGATATGCTGTGGCCTGCCTGCCTAGTGCTGCAATATCAGGACCCACAAATTAGCCCAAAAAGGACTGTTGGTTTCTCAGGAGTTGTGGATTTAAGAGTTGCAGACCTACACTAACTCTAAAAACCACGATGCTGACCCTATCTCGGCACCAGCTCTTCCTACTCTCGCTGAATCCGGAACAGAATGCGGCGAGCAGGGCGGCGCCAGGTCTCTTATACTCGGGATGATGATGTACAGCCAAGCCAATCACTGTACGACCACAACAAAGATGGCTGCGGCGTTTCATGGCCTGGCAGACAATCCCTGCACAGTGATTGGGTCTCTAAAGTCCGCCAAAAACGCTGGGTGGAGACACCAGT
The DNA here is from genome assembly GCF_051348905.1 of Ranitomeya variabilis. Classification (NCBI taxonomy): domain Eukaryota; kingdom Metazoa; phylum Chordata; class Amphibia; order Anura; family Dendrobatidae; genus Ranitomeya; species Ranitomeya variabilis. The sequence continues at coordinate 213,294,818 of NC_135232.1, read as the reverse complement.
TACCACCGAATAATCCCGGAAATGCTCGATGCTCCCCAAGTACACCGAGCATAGTGATACTCGGGCGAGTAACGATTAGTAGCGAGCACGTTCGCTCATCACTAATCATAAAATGTCCAACTCTGGGTCAATTGATAAGGCAACTGCACGTGTTACTATCCTTATATTTTTTTTACCAATAATATTCTACGAAACTGATGTTTGTGCCACCTGAGTGTGCATGAAAAAAAAACTGTTTGAGCTGTTGCATGAGGTAATAGGGTTCTCTACAAAGAAGGCTTACAATGCTCTCTCACCCACCTCGTCCTAATTGAAAAATTGTAGTAAGAACAAGATACACGGCACTCTATAGATTTGTGAGTAGAGGTGCTCAAGGAGGGTTTCCAGCCCCTTAAATCAAATGTATCAAAAAGCTTGGCACTCAATAATTCTTGTAGAAAATAAAGTCATAATTGTAGTCACATGAATTATCTATAATATCTCACTTAAATGTTTTCTCCACTTTTTGTGTTTGATACAATCTTGCCCTGTTTGAAACTAATACTAATCATTTATTATGGTTGACACATTACAAGTTAACTGTATATGCTTTTTTTTTATTAAAGGAGTAGTCCATCTTTGGAAAAAAAAAAATTTTACTTAAATGCATGCAATCAGGCTAAAAAGTATTAAAAATGTATGGTCTTTGATTCCTTGCACATTGAAGTTTAATGTGGTCTGTGGAATGAGCTTCCAAAAAGACAGATAAATGAGTTGCATACTCAATGTCAGACCTTCATGGAAAGCTGACCATAGTTAACTCATTCTGCAGGCAAAAAAGAGTGCAACACAGAGGCTATAGAAGGTAAAGGGTGCAAAATGAAACCCAATTGCAAAAATAAGTCTTGGGCTACATGCAAACGTTGAGTATTTGGTCAGTTTATTACCTTAGTTTGTAAGCCAAATCAGGAGTGGAACAATCGGAGAAAAAGTATAATAGAAACACGTCTCCACTTCTACATTTTTCACCCTCCACACTCCTGGTATTGGTGTACAAATACAGAGGTAAAAAACTCGCCAATTATTCAATATGTGCAAATGGTCTTAAACTCTTACATGCATTTGAGTAAAATACGAATGTTTCCAAAGGTGGACAACCCTTTTAAGCAATCAATGATTTGCTTGCTGGTCTTCAAGGTTGCTATTTCTATTTCCTAACACATTTTCTAGGTTCACAGAAAATGTAAATCTTTGTTATATGTTGTGACAAAACAAATTAGTAATAAAGGATGCTGCTGAAAAGCCTGACTCCTACATTGCATTTTGCCAACATTCCTAAAGTCCAATGTGATAAGAGGTGACATCTTACAGCAAAATAGAGAACAGAGTGTCAGAACTTGTAAAGAAATTTGGATATCTACAATTGCACCAGTGATAACAAAGAGCACACTGGCCCTTTATTACCAGTTGCTTTTCCAGTTTTAGAATGTGGCTGCGATTTTTTTTTTACTGTATGTTAAACAAATAACTAAACACATAACTTAATGAATAGCATTCTTTGTTGTCATCTATATCAATCCAGGTGCAATAGTTTATAGTTTATGGTTTTTACTGAGCATCAAAAAACGTGAGAAAAGGTAAGGCATATTTCACTAAGAACAGCACCTTTGAAGTTTGTCAACATTTTAAAAATAAAGTAGACTTTTAACAATAATAACAACCTATATAGAAAGAAACGCCAGAGATAATAATTTTTATAAACTGAGGAAAAACACTATAGAAATGAACCCTTAAAAAATTCCATCAGACCAGATTATATTAAATAAAATATATTTTTTTATTAAAAATAAATTGCAATCACAAAAAACATCACCAAAACGTATGGAAATTTTTATTATTACTAAAATTGTATAATCTACAACAGATATTTATTTATTAAGAATATAAAACATACAACTATAGATAATATGTATCTCCTCCAATCGAGGTTTACTTAGGGATAGATAAAAAAAAATATATATAAAAATCCCGTATGTGCAAGACAGGGCAAGTCCAAACTGATCAGTATAATAAACATAAAAATATATATAATGCAGCAAATAATAATTTAATAATATAATATGTGATAAAAATCAGTCAAATAAATTTGTGAATAATATGTGTGTATATCCATATATACACACACACACACCTATTGTGTGCAGCAAAATAAATCAATTCATAATAAAGTGCAATAGTGCAATAAAAAATACATTGCAATACAAAACAACCAGTGTGTCCACAAAAGTTGTGAGCCAAAAACAAAAAAAAAATAATTATATATTACCCAGTAAAAGCGCTGCCAAATGTGTCAAAATATATTATGATTACTGACCAGTTAGGAATACCACTGCCCTGCACACACCACTCCAACGCCGTTTCGCTCACTGCTTCATCAGGGAGTCAAAGGTAAGGCATATTTCACTAAGAACAGCACCTTTGAAGTTTGTCAACATTTTAAAAATAAAGTAGACTTTTAACAATAATAGTCTGTAATCTAACCGTGAAATAGAGAATATGGACGTAATACCACTTAGAAATTCAACAGAATCTATCCTAAGGATCAACCCTCCTAAGCTGTCTATATGGTCATGCAGGTCATAGAAAGTTGAATAAAATTATACCTTGATATCTGTGATATAATGTCTTATTCCAGACAAATCCACATTTTTCTTATTATAGGAGGATAAGGTCCAAATATAAGAGTGTGACTGATTGGCGACGTTTGGTGTGTCCACATCTCTGTGTTGGTGACTTGGTGTGGTTGTCCTAAAGGAACATTAAGTTGAAGGTTGTGGCCGTCGTCAATTTCGCAGCATTCCGCCTTACTTTGTCGCTCACTTTTAGGTCCCTTAATGTGTTTTGTCAATCTCTACTCAAAAAATATGTTGCGTCCTCTGTACTATCACCGCTACCGCTATCTCCAGTCATTGTGGATGGAAAGATGGAATTTCAAATAGCTAAGATTGTTGATTCTCGCTGTTGTGAATTCCGCTCTTGGGCTCCCTCCGGTGGTTGTAAGTGGCATTTTTGTGAATTCTGTTCTTGGGCTCCCTCCTGTGGTTTTGAGTGGTATGGCTGCTTCTGGGATTTAGCATCAGCAGCTGTTTTCACTGATCGTCTTTCTGGCTCGGCTATATTAGTCTGGCCTGTTCCCTCATTCAATGCCAGTTGTCAATTGTTCCAGCCTGGAGTCACGGCTCTTTGGATTTCCCTGACACTCTGACCAGTTCAGCAAAGCTAAGTCCTTGCTTGTCCTTTTGCAGTTCACTTGTTGTGGACTTTGTTGTTCAGCACTTTCTATGTTTTGCTCATTTGTCCAGCTTATCTGTATGAACCTTTTCAGCTAAGCTGGAAGCTCTGGGCAGCAGAGTTTGCCCTCCACACCTTTAGTCAGGTGTGGAGATTTTTGCATTTCTCTGCGGTGGACTTTTTCTAGTTTTTTTTTACTGACCGCACAGTGTTCTGTCCTGTACTAATTCTATCTAGCTAGAAGTGGCCTCCTTTGCTAAATCTTGTTTCATACTACGTATATAATTTCCTTCTCCTCTCACAGTCATTATTTGTGGGGGGCTGTCCTATCCTTTGGGGATTTTCTCTGAGGCAAGATAGCTTTCCTGTTTCTACCTTTAGGGGTAGCTAGTTCTCCGGCTGTGACGAGGTGTCCAGGGAGTGACAGGAACATCCCACGGCTACTGCTAGTGTCTGTGTTAAGATCAGGAACTGCGGTCTGTATAGTTACCACCTGCTCAGAGCTAGTCGCATGTCGCTCCTACATCACCAGACCATAACAGTACAACTGGCCAAAAATGAGCTGAATGCATCTCAAAAGAAGGAAAAGAAAAAGAGTTCTGAGCCATTTTTTTTTCTTTAGTCTGTTTTGTCTTTTTCCTTCCTCTTAATCTCTGGGTGATTCAGGATTTGGATGCGGGCATGGATGTTCAGGGGTTGTTTTCTCATGTGGATCAGCTTGCTGCAAGAGTACAGAGTATCCAAGATTATGTTGTTCAGACTCCGCAATTTTCTGAAAGGGTCTTTCTGAAGCCCTTAAGGATGTTATGGTGGGGTTCCCCACGCCTGTTGGTTTGAGCGAATCTATGTCTCTGGCTATTCAGATTGATCGGCGCCTGCGCAAACGCAAAGTGGTGCACCATATGGCAGCATCCTCTGAGCAGAGACCTGAGCCTATGCAATGTGATAGGATTTTGACTAGAGCGGAACAGGGGGGATACAGACGTCAGAATGGGCTGTGTTTTTACTGTGGTGATTCTGCTCATGCTATTTCTGATTGCCCTAAGCGTATTAAGAGGGTCGCTAGATCTGTTACCATTAGTACTGTACAGCCTAAGTTTCTCCTGTCTGTGACCCTGATTTGCTCCTTGTCATCTTTTTCTGTCATGGCATTTATGGATTCAGGCGCTGCTCTGAATTTAATGGACTTAGAATTCGCCAGGCGCTGTGGCTTTTCTTTGCAGCCTTTGCAGAGTCCTATTCCCTTGAGGGCAGGGGTGGGATTCAAATTTTTAACAACAGGTCCTCTAAGTCGCGGCGGCCGGAATTTTGGCCACGCCCATTTTCAATAACCCCGCCCATACTAATAAGCCATGCCCAGTGGCACGATTCATATTTTTTGAAGCAGTTTGTCTCCCTTAATGACAAGAATACGTTGTGACATACGGTATTAAAGTCATTCAAAGAAACAAACGACTAAAGCAAATGTACTGCACAGGACAATTCACTCGTATATCAGCTGAGAATCGCCAATGCAAGTCAATGGGTGCAAAGAAAAAAAATCCTACAGCACTCGCACCATGCGAGTGCTGTCCGATTTTTATGCACCGGCATCCCTTGAAAAGCCGGTAATTCATGTCCGGTGTACAGTAAGATCACACGGCCTCATTCATTCCCTATGGGACTTGCGGACATGTGCGGCACTTGCAGCAACGGAAAAAAAACACTGCTAGCAGTGTTTTTTTGTCTCACCGCAAGTGCCGCACATGTTGGCTAGTAGCCATCACTACCTGTCCCTAGTGAATCAACCACAGGGCATGCTGGGATTTGCAGTCCCTACAGTACCAACCACAGGGCATGCTGGGGATTTGCAGTTTCTACAGTACCAACCACAGGGCATGCTGGGATTTGCAGTCCCTACAGTACCAACCACAGGGCATGCTGGGATTTGCAGTCCTACATCTCCATAATTAGAACGACAGGACATGTAACCTAAACCTGTAGTTATTCTGCAGCTACAGAATAAAAAAGTCAGGGCGTGAATGTACAAGTCCCCCTTACACAAAGGCTGGGAATGCTGGAATTTATGGTTCTACAGCTGCTCCAGAATAATAAAAACAAGCCTTGCTGGAAGGTGTACATGGGGCAGGGCGGCCACATACTGCAGAGGCCCCCTAATTGAAGCAGGACATTAACCATGTCCTGATCACTGTGATGTTCCTGTCAGCACCTCCCCCTCTGTTCACAGCCTCATGTCAGCAGCAGGGCACAGGCAGCAGCAGAGGGAATCACAGCGTGAGGCTCCGTGTGATGCCCCTTCCCTCCCAGTCCCCGCAGACCGCAGCATTAACACTACCAGGTGAGGACAGGGCCCCAGTCAGCATAATCTTGTGTAGTGTGTAGCTGAGCTGGCCGGCCTCTCCTGCTAGCTCTGAAGCTGCCGGATATGCTTGGACCAGCAGTTACACCCCAAGCACCGCACAACTGACCTGGACACAACACACCTCACACCATCCCCGCCCCGCAGCTGCTCAGACAGAAACTGAACTTGGCGCCACAGCGAGGAGGGGGCGGGGCCTGCAGTGTGACGTGTTCCCCTTCCAGCTCCCGGCCTCCGTCCACTGCAGCATACGTGATAGCGCAGTACAGGAGCCAGAAGAGGGAGATGGGGAAGAGGGAGATAGGGATGGCGGGTGGGTTTGGGTGGGCGCTACCCCGCATTATTAAAAAAAAAAAAAAAAAAAACACACCTTGCTCAGGCGCCGCCCCACCGCATCCTCCCGCCCCTAGGCACGTGGGAAATACGGCCCTGATTACCGGAACGCTGGCAGCTAGAAATTTTAGTAAATGGCTGCCCCGTACCGGGTCGTACCGGCTGAATCCCACCCCTGCTTGAGGGGTATTGATGCTACACCGTTGGCCAAGAATAAACCTCAGTATTGGACTCAGCTGACTATGTGCATGGCTCCAGCACATCAGGAAGATTGCCGTTTTCTGGTGTTGCATAATTTACATGATGTTGTTGTACTGGGTTTTCCATGGTTACAGGTGCACAATCCTGTGCTGGATTGGAAATCAATGTCTGTGACTAGTTGGGGTTGTCAAGGGGTACATAGTGACGTTCCTTTGATGTCAATTTCCTCTTCCCCCTCTTCTGATGTTCCTGAATTTTTGTCAGATTTCCAGGATGTATTCGATGAGCCCAAGTCCAGTTCCCTTCCTCCACACAGGGACTGTGATTGTGCTATTGACTTGATTCCTGGCTGTAAGTTCCCTAAGGGCCGACTTTTCAATCTGTCTGTGCCAGAGCATGCCGCTATGCTTAGCTATGTCAAAGAGTCTTTAGAGAAGGGGCATATTCGGCCGTCTTTGTCACCATTGGGAGCGGGATTCTTTTTTGTTGCCAAGAAGGATGGCTCCTTGAGACCCTGTATTGATTATCGCCTTCTTAATAAAATCACGGTCAAATTCCAATACCCTTTACCTTTGCTCTCTGATTTGTTTGCTAGGATTAAGGGGGCTAGTTGGTTTACCAAGATTGACCTTCGAGGGGCATATAATCTTGTTCGTATTAAACAGGGTGACGAATGGAAAACTGCATTTAATACGCCCGAAGGCCATTTTGAATACCTGATGATGCCTTTCGGGCTTTCTAATGCTCCTTCTGTATTTCAGTCCTTTATGCATGATATTTTCCGCAATTATCTTGATAAATTCTTGATTGTGTATTTGGATGATATTTTGATTTTTTCCAATGATTGGGAGTATCATGTGAAGCAGGTCAGGATGGTATTCCAGATCCTTCGTGATAATGCTTTATTTGTGAAGGGGTCTAAGTGCCTATTTGGAGTTCAGAAGGTCTCTTTTTTGGGGTTTATTTTTTCTCCTTCATCTATAGAAATGGATCCTGTTAAGGTCCAAGCCATTCATGACTGGATTCAACCCACATCTGTGAAGAGCCTTCAGAAATTTTTGGCCTTTGCTAATTTTTATCTCCGTTTCATTGCCAACTTCTCTAGTGTGGTTAAACCCCTGACCGATTTGACAAAGAAAGGCGCTGATGTGACAAATTGGTCCTCTGAGGCTGTTGAGGCCTTTCAGGAGCTTAAACGCCGATTTACTTCTGCCCCTGTCTTGCGTCAGCCGGAAGTTTCTCTTCCTTTTCAGGTTGAGGTTGACGCTTCTGAGATTGGGGCAGGGGCCGTTTTGTCACAGAGGAATTCTGGTGGTTCATTGATGAAGCCATGTGCCTTCTTTTCCCGAAAGTTTTCGCCTGCGGAACGCAATTATGATGTCGGCAATCGGGAGTTGTTGGCTATGAAGTGGGCATTTGATGAGTGGCGACATTGGCTTGAGGGAGCCAAGCACCGCATTGTGGTCTTGACCGATCATAAGAATCTGATTTACCTCGAGTCGGCCAAGCGGCTGAACCCTAGACAGGCTCGGTGGTCCCTGTTTTTCTCCCGTTTTGACTTTGTGGTCTCATATCTTCCGGGATCTAAGAATGTTAAGGCGGATGCCCTCTCTAGGAGTTTTTTGCCTGAGTCTCCTGGAGTCCTTGAGCCGGTTGGCATTCTTAGGGAAGGGGTGATTCTGTCTGCCATCTCCCCTGATTTGCGGCAGGCGCTTCAGGAATTTCAGGCTGATAAACCTGACCGCTGTCCTGTGGGGAAGCTGTTTGTTCCTGATAGATGGACAAGTAAGGTAATTTCTGAGGTCCATTGTTCTGTGTTGGCCGGTCATCCTGGGATTTTTGGTACCAGAGTTTTGGTTGCTAGGTCCTTTTGGTGGCCTTCCTTGTCGCGGGATGTGCGTTCTTTTGTGCAGTCCTGTGGGACTTGTGCCCGGGCTAAGCCTTGCTGTTCCCGCACTAGTGGGTTGCTTTTGCCTTTGCCTGTCCCGGAGAGGCCTTGGACGCATATTTCCATGGATTTTATTTCGGACCTTCCTGTGTCCCAGAGGATGTCTGTTATCTGGGTGGTTTGTGACCGTTTCTCTAAAATGGTCCATTTGGTGCCTTTGCCTAAATTGCCTTCCTCCTCTGATTTGGTTCCATTGTTTTTTCAGCATGTGGTTCGTTTGCATGGCATTCCAGAGAATATTGTGTCTGACAGAGGTTCCCAGTTTGTTTCCAGGTTTTGGCAGGCCTTTTGTGCTAAGATGGGCATTAATTTGTCTTTTTCTTCGGCGTTACATCCTCAGACAAATGGCCAAACTGAGCGAACTAATCAAACCTTGGAAAACTATTTGAGATGCTTTGTGTCTGCTGATCAGGGTGATTGGGTGGCTTTCTTGCCGTTGGCCGAGTTTGCCCTTAATAATCGGGCCAGTTCGGCTACTTTGGTTTCGACTTTCTTTTGTAATTTTGGTTTCCATCCTCGTTTTTCTTCAGGGCAGGTTGAGCCTTCTGATTGTCCTGGTGTAGATTCCATGATGGACAGGTTACAGCAGATTTGGACTCATGTGGTAGACAATTTGACGTTGTCTCAGGAAAAGGCTCAGCGTTTTGCTAACCGCCGTCGGTGTGTTGGTTCTCGGCTTCGTGTGGGAGATTTGGTCTGGTTATCCTCTCGTCATGTTCCTATGAAGGTTTCTTCCCCTAAGTTCAAGCCTCGGTTTATTGGTCCTTATAAGGTTTCTGAGATTATCAGTCCAGTGTCTTTTCGTTTGGCCCTTCCAGCCTCTTTTGCCATCCACAATGTTTTCCATAGATCTTTGTTGCGGAGATATGTGGTACCCGTTGTTCCATCTGTTGATCCTCCTGCCCCGGTGTTGGTTGAGGGGGAGTTGGAATATGTGGTTGAGAAAATTTTGGATTCTCGTTTTTTGAGGTGGAGGCTTCAGTATCTTGTCAAGTGGAAGGGTTATGGCCAAGAGGATAATTCTTGGGTGGTTGCCTCCGATGTCCATGCCGCCGATTTGGTTCGTGCTTTTCATTTGGCTCATCCTGATCGGCCTGGGGGCTCTGGTGAGGGTTCGGTGACCCCTCCTCAAGGGGGGGGGGTACTGTTGTGAATTCCGCTCTTGGGCTCCCTCCGGTGGTTGTAAGTGGCATTTTTGTGAATTCTGTTCTTGGGCTCCCTCCTGTGGTTTTGAGTGGTATGGCTGCTTCTGGGATTTAGCATCAGCAGCTGTTTTCACTGATCGTCTTTCTGGCTCGGCTATATTAGTCTGGCCTGTTCCCTCATTCAATGCCAGTTGTCAATTGTTCCAGCCTGGAGTCATGGCTCTTTGGATTTCCCTGACACTCTGACCAGTTCAGCAAAGCTAAGTCCTTGCTTGTCCTTTTGCAGTTCACTTGTTGTGGACTTTGTTGTTCAGCACTTTCTATGTTTTGCTCATTTGTCCAGCTTATCAGTATGAACCTTTTCAGCTAAGCTGGAAGCTCTGGGCAGCAGAGTTTGCCCTCTACACCTTTAGTCAGGTGTGGAGATTTTTGCATTTCTCTGCGGTGGACTTTTTCTAGTTTTTTTTTACTGACCGCACAGTGTTCTGTCCTGTACTAATTCTATCTAGCTAGAAGTGGCCTCCTTTGCTAAATTTTGTTTCATACTACGTATGTCATTTCCTTCTCCTCTCACAGTCATTATTTGTGGGGGGCTGTCCTATCCTTTGGGGATTTTCTCTGAGGCAAGATAGCTTTCCTGTTTCTACCTTTAGGGGTAGCTAGTTCTCCGGCTGTGACGAGGTGTCCAGGGAGTGACAGGAACATCCCACGGCTACTGCTAGTGTCTGTGTTAAGATCAGGAACTGCGGTCTGTATAGTTACCACCTGCTCAGAATTAGTCGCATGTCGCTCCTACATCACCAGACCATAACATCTCGCTTAGTTCATCGGTCACTTCAGTATCTGGTACTCTGTATGAGATATGGTCCTGAAGAGAGCATGTGGGTACCAGCATCTGACGTCCATGCGGCCAGGCTGATCCGGCCTTTCCATGTAGCACATCCTGAGGTTCTGGAGGTCCCTCATAGAAAGAAGGTTTCTGCAGCATCTGATTTCTCCTACTCCTGCAGTGATTAGAAGTACTTCAACTTCTTATTAAACAGTGTAAATTTATTCAGCGAGTGCAGGGGTTGATCTCTGTTGATTGCTCCTGGAGGATCAAGTCTCTCTGCTGTGCACTGTTAGCCACTTCCATCTCCTTTATAATCTGGGCCCTGGCTTGCACTCATTGTCAGAGTTAGCTTATGCTGCATGGCTGGAAGTTGTTGCTGGTTATTATAGAAGAGGGCTTTTTGTGGGTTTATCTGTGACTCTCGCTGGGTTTTGAATGTGTAATAATTCACTTTCTTCTCCTACTTTAGTTTATTTTAACCCCATCCTCCATTCCCCAGTGCATTCCTCTGTTATATGTGTGAGTATATTTGTATGTTTGGTATTACCTTGTTAGTCTGGTTGGTGTACTACTACTACTCCCCTCTTCCCTGGGTGATGAAAGGTTACAGGCTAAAAGCAGTAGCTAAGGCAAGGTATGTGTCCTGGCATTTTCACCATCAGAAGTAATCCGAGGAACAGAGCGAGCTGTGGCGTTCCTAGCGTTAGGGACAGGAAAGGAGACCCTGGTCTCAGGATACCCGGCAACAGAGTCATGACAGTATTTCCATGACCAACAGATTGGAGATGGTGAAGTTCAAGCTCTTAGCTTTGGCATGTGTAGGAGGAAACAATCTTTTACGTGACCACAACTGCAGGACTGAGGGCTGGCTGCTGTGCTGAAAGACGGTGGAGTAGGGTGACTATGACAACTGTTGGACTGTGAATGAGCTGCAGGTGTAGATTTTATGGTAGACTGAGAAAGATGTGATGTGCTTGCTGTTGAGATCTGTCAAAAACAGTAGGCACGTCCACTTCCATAACAGCTAACGGGCTGTCACTCACCCCGACTGTAGCGGGTAAACAAGTGGAAGTTCTGAGTAAGAACACTTGCCCACTCCATGTGAACAGAACGTGGAATTCCAACCTCTGTTACTCCACAGAGTAGAACAGTAGAGAAACAAAAAGAACTGCTCTGCTACTGAGCTGTGTCACTCGCACACAGAAACAAAACAGGTGATCTGCACCGTGCTGTGTCAATCATACACAGAAACGAAAGAGAAGCTTTGCAACAGAGCTGTGTCACTCGCAAACAGAAATGGAAGAGAAGCTCTGCAACTGAGCTGTCACTCGTGCACAGAAATGAAAGGTAAGCTCTGCAACTGAGCTGTGTCACTCACACACAGAAACGGAACAGATGCTCTGAGCTTAATACCCTGACTAGGGTTGTGCTTGCTCTGGAAGTCTGCTGTGCAAAACGCACACATGCAGGAACCAGAAGCTAAACCAACGGCTAATTGCCCCCACTGACGCTAGCTGCCTGCCCACGTGTACAGTACCAAAGCTTAGACAGACTCACAACACTTGCAGACAGAGTTGTAGAGACTCCACTCACATAGCCATACATAAAATGATACTAGCGCACTGGCGTGCGCCTCTGAGAGCCTTTTAAACATTAGGCTCCACCCCAAATGCTCACGCCTAGCTGGCCGTGACATCGCCCGCATGCCAATCCGGAGCTGCCACATCATGGACAAGCTCAGTAAGGTGATTTCTGGACTTAGGCTTCAGAGCACAAGACTGCACCTGTGCAACACTGGTTACTATAGTTTTGGCTGGAGAGCCAGCAGTAATCAAGCACATACCAGGATCCTGAGCAAGATGCTGGGAACAACTTCTATGCTGAGCAGCAATCTGAGAGACTGGACCTGAATAGGAGACCGCAGAGGCAAATATGGCTTGGGTTCTATCCCATACAGCAGGAGAATCCTGACACCTGTGGGTCGGGGAGGTATATGGATCTGAAGGAGAGGATAGAAAAGTGTTTAAATTATTGCACAAAAATATCCCATACAAAGACAAATAGGTAGAGCAGGATACAGTAGCGAGATATTTAATGTTAAAATTAGAATGTAATGAAGGGAAAACTAGTATAATTCATGTATATGCACTCAATTCAGACCAAAAACCTGTTTTTGAGCAATTACGTACAAAGTTATTCCAAAACACAATCAAGAAAATGGTAATTGGAGAAAATGTTAACAATATTCATTTGATAGAAGAGTAGAAATGAGCTAACCTTTCAAGGTTTGGTTCAGTTTGAATAGGAAAACGTCCCAATATTCGCCACACAGGTTTGCCGAACATACCAAAACTCCATTGACTTCAATGGAAGGCAAAACACATAGAGAACACCTTCATGTGGGCCAAAAAGATGCCAAAACAGCTACAATTTGGGGCAGACACCAGGAAAAATTACATCAATTGACCCATCAATTGTGCAATAAATAAGTAAGTAAAAAAAAAAATGACGTGGGTTCTCCTGTATTTTTGCTAACCCTCAGCTGTCAGTGTTGGCAAGGCTGGTTATCAAGAATAGAGGTTTCCTCACTCTGTTTTTTTAATTATTTAAATAAATAATCTAAAAAAATAGTGTGGAGTCCACCCCATTTTTGACAATCAGCCAAGTTGAAAATAACAGCTGGGGACTGGTATTCTCTGGCTGGAAAGGCGCCATCGATATTGCCCCACCAGCCTAAAAATAGCAGCCAGAAGCCACCTCATAAAATGCGCTTCTATTAGATGTGCCTATTCTGGCCCTTTTCCAGCCCTTCCCACTTGCCTTGTGGCAGTGGAAAGTGGGGTTCATATTTGTGTGGTTGATGTCACCTTTGCATTGTCTGGTGACATCAAGCCCACAGCTTAGTAATGGACAGCCCGTTTATTAAAAAAAGACAGCTGAAGGTTTCAACCCACAGCTGTCGGTTTTGCCTGGCTGGTTATAAAAAATACAGGGGAACTCCATTTTATTTAGGATTCCCCATTTTCATAACTAGAAAAGGCTAAGTATACAGCTGTGAACTGATACTTATAGAATGGGAATATTTATGACTATTGTCTCTCTCCCAGAATATTAACATTAGCCCCCAGCCGTCGGCTATCCCTCTGCTGATTTTGAAAATTATGGAGGACCCCCATGCATTTTTTCAATGACTTTTTAAATTGTCAACAAGAATAGTAAAGATCACCTGAGTTCATAGCAGCTGTTTCTCTTGCTTTGCAAGTGCCAGTGCTGAACTGATGAACACCCACAAGTTCAGCACTTGGCAGTCTGTAATTCAACACTCCGGCACTGGAGCTACCATGAAACTCAGTGGCCCGGTGGGTTTCCCGGCAGCTGTGAGGCCTGGAAACCTCATATGAAACTTTGAGGGACATTTTAAGATTACTGAAGTTTCCTGCTGCTGGAACACATGAAGGCTGTGAACTAGGATTACCTTGGGTGTGTACTGTATTTGTTAATAAATAAAAAAATATAAAAAACCAGAGTGGAGTCTCCTGTAATTTTCATAAACAGCTGAAGGAAAGGTGATGGCTGGGAGCTTATGTTAACATTCTGGGAAATAAACAATATTTATAAAGATTCCCAGGTTATTAATATCAGCTCATAGTTGTATACTTAGCCTTTCCTGCTGTATTTTTTAATTATTATTTAAAAAAGCGGTGCGGGGTCCCCCCATTTTGACAATTGGTCAAGTTAAAACAGACAGCTGGCGGCTTGTTTTCGTGGGGTTGGTGTCACCTTTGTGTTGTCCGGTGACATCAAGCCCACAGCTTAGTAATGGAGAGGCGTCTATAAGACACCTATCCATTACTAATCCTATAGTTATATTGTAAGTAAACACCAAGCCAGAATAAAATCCTTTATTTGAAACAAAAATAAAACACTTTTCTTTTTTATTAAAAATAAAAAATACATTTATACTCACCTAACGTCCATTCCATTGAAGCCATCCTCTCCTGTAATAAAGCAAAAAAAAAAACCATATCCCTAACCTGTCCATCATTCTGTCCCACGCCATAATCCATGTCTTGGGATTACTAGTTTTCAACCCCTACGGTTCCAAGATGTGATCATCCAGGCTGAGAACCACTGATGAATGAGCTGCTGTAAGAACAGTATCAGCAGCAGTGATGTCATCGAGGTTACCACAAGTCAATGAGGCTGTGTTCCCAGCCAGGCCAAGAGATCACCGCAAGCACTGTGAGAAAAAGTCTGAGGGTGCAGAGGTGAGTTCACCACAGTTAACTGGGAGGATTTCACTGCGATGAATTTGAACAGTTTTCAACGAAGATGGTGCCAAGATGCATCTGTCCAGACTGAGAATAACCACTGAGGAATGAACTGGTGCGAGCGCAGAATCTGTAACTAGTGGTGAACTTATGGAGGTTTCCACCAGTCACTGAGGTCTCATGGTGCAGCACTGATTTCACAGAGGTCCCTGCAGTTCAAGGGCCTGGCTGGGAACACAGCCTCAGTGACCAGCTTTAACCTTGATGACATCACTACTAGTCACTGAGTGTTAGGCTCCGGGGTTTTCCCACTGCACAGGGTAGATACCAAGCCTTGTCTGCATCTGCAGTCTCCCATTCTCCTTCGGCCGCTGTGGGTGCTGCAGAGCATAGACGTCGGTCCCAGCATCTTGCTCAGGCTTGTGCTGTTCATCTGGTTACTGCTGGCTCTTCAGCCAAGTCTATGGTAACCAGTGGTAGGCAGCGACGAACGGATGCTCTGGAGGCTAAGTCCAGAAATCTCCCTACTGAGCATGCTCGTAATGTGGTGGCATCTCATTGGTGGTCGGTCTTCTGCTGCTCTGGTGATGTTGCAGCTCCAGATTGGACAGCGAGCAAGGTCCTGTCTGACTGGACATGAGCTGAACATATAAAAAAGTCTCAGAGGTGCACGCAGGCACACTAGTATCATTGTCTTTACATGTGTGTATGGACATTGCACCAGTGTGGTCTTTACCACCATGTGCTCAGGGTCAGCAGTAAGCTGATAGAATTCCGCTTCTCCACAGAGGAGTTTGTCTGTGTGAATTCAAGGCTGGCGTCGTCATTAGAATTCTGGCACCTCTGGAGAGGAGTTGGTTGAGTGCATTTGCTGATTGTGTGACCACTGATTTTTGACTGACACCACTGAACCTACAGCCAGGCAATGTCATGTGTGACAATGGCTGGAACCTCACGGCGTCTCTGAGGTGAGGTGAGCTCACACACGTACCGTGCCTGGCCCATGTGCTTAACCTCATCCTTCAACGGTTTCTCAAAAGCTGCCTTCAGCTGCCAAATCTGCTTGTGAAAGTACGCCACCTGTGTGCCCATTTTAGAAAGTTAGCTACAGCTTCAGCCGCCCTTGCCATGCTTTAGCAGCGTTTGCAGCTTCCAGCTCACCGACTGGTGTGTGATGTCCCCATTCATTGGAACTCTACACTGCACATGTTGGAAAGGATTTGTGAGCAGAAGAGGGCAGTTGTTGACTACCAGCATCAACAAAGCCGTCGTTATTCAGTTCAGATTCCACACATAAGACCTCAGGAGTGGACATGAATGTCAGACATATGTACCATCCTCCAAAACATTGAGGACTCCACGAAGATGGTGAGCGGTGAGGACACCATAATTAGCATCACCATCCCACTTCTCAGCATTCTGAAAAGCTCTCTGATCACAATGAAAGAGGATGCATTGCAGGCAGAGCACGAGGACATGGAGCAAGGAACCATACAGGGTGATTACACACAGCCCAAACTCATGTCATCCCAACGTGGATTGGCAGACAATGAGGAAGAAGAGGAGGAGGAAGAACAGGAGCTACTTTAATGTGCTATAGACGGTTCTACAAGCGCAACTGTCATACCGTTTGTTCAGCATGGATGGCCTGAGAACAGGGAGGAGGAGGACAGCATGGTCAGTCATCCTGTTGGTGAGGACACGTCTTGCATGTTAGCAGTCTGGCATGCATGGCTAGCAAAACGTTTCGGTCTTACTTCAGACCTTCTTCAGTTACTACATAAAGGTTATAGATACAAAAATAAAATGGTAAAATAAACAAAAAATATATAAACATCAAAGGAAAAGCGTGGTCCATTTTAGTAGAAATATAGGAAGTAATAATATGCTTAGATTCCTGCGCAGCCTAGGCTCATATAAAAATGTGATGAACAATAAATGATAGCTGAAAACATAATGGGTTAAACTGTGACAGAAAAAGGACAATGGTGGAGGTATAGTCACACATACCCGTTAAGGCCTTTTTCACATTTCCGTCGGTACGGGCCCGTCGCAATGCGTCGGGCTGACGTACCGACGGACGTTGTGACTTCTCTGCACGATGTGGGCAGCGGATGGATGCATCTGCTGCTCATTCTGCAGTCCGGGGAGGAGGGGGCAGAGTTTCGGCCGCGCATGCACGGTCGAAAATGGCGGACCCATCGCACAAAAAAACGTTACATTGAACTTTTTTTTGTGACGACGGTCCGCCAATTACCGACACATCCAGTGCACAATGTATGGAACGTGTATCCCTATGTCGCGATGCGTCGGTAATACAAGTCTATGTGCAAAAAACGCATCCTGCGGGCAACTTTGCAAGATGCATTTTTTGCACAGACTGACGCATTGCAACGTCTTCCAAAAGACGGAAGTGTGAAAGTAGCCTAACAGTGCATATATTGGGTTGAATCAACCGATAGGTTCAATGTAATAAAAGCTTGATCTGAGGAAAATGTATAAAGGGAACACTCATATTAGGGGAAGTGATTGCTATGAAAAAGTCTGTGCCATCCATAAAGGACCGTATCTCCAAACATAAAAGCACTATTCGGTGCAAGAACACATTGCTTCCCCTCCCCCAACATATTATTACCATGGGACACAGAATAGCCCAGCTTAAATTTCAAATCTTGGAACAAGTACCACACTCTAGGAGGGGTGGTGACCGCATCAAACAACTTAAGCAAAGGGAGGCTTTTTGGATCCACACCCTGGGTACCCTTTCCCCCAAAGGATTAAATAGGGAAT
The DNA here is from genome assembly GCF_051348905.1 of Ranitomeya variabilis. Lineage (NCBI taxonomy): Eukaryota > Metazoa > Chordata > Amphibia > Anura > Dendrobatidae > Ranitomeya > Ranitomeya variabilis. The sequence goes on along the minus strand of NC_135232.1, from coordinate 213,277,669 downwards.
ATGATTTATTATCATTTATTTAGGATGTCTTCAGATATATGGTACCTTTGATTATGCATATGAACTGAATTGTGACAAGTTAACATTTCGCTGTGATCCAATTATAATTTTTTACGTTACACACTTTTCTCTAATCTGTTATAACAATTTGTCATGCGTATATCTGTACTATCTATATGGTTGGCGTCATTAATGATTTTCCTTATGGGTTTCAGTTGTTAGAATGTGGATTATAATATATTCTCTCTCCTTTCTTTCCTCCCAGAGCCGCCTATATTAGAAAACTCCTCCTCCAGGCTTCACTGTCATGGGCACATCACAATATACTTAGTTCCCTCCTCTTTCTCTATCACGTGGAGCACAGTGGAACGCATAATGAGCAGGTGGAATGCAGTACCTCCTCCCTGGAATGCACGTCCATCAGTATCGGGTGACGTCACACCCATTTTGCAGCACAGCGATCCTGCTTTACTATTTCTTATACTCACCTTCCGGATTCTTCCTGTCAGGATGAGCGGTGGACACCACGTCCAGACACGCCACTGGGGCACTCCACACCTGTCTCCACCTGAAGCGCAGGTTAGTCACTGGACAGACTGCTAATCACCCAGACACCACTGCTACATGCCTGATTAGGGGGTTCTCATAGTATTATGTCATTTTGCAGGCACCTCTACCTACCTAGAGTTTGACGGATAGATATACTGGTATGTTATCTTTATGGATAGCACAGATTTTTTCATGTCAATCACTTCCCCAAATATGAGTGCTCTCTTTATACATTTTGCTCAGAACAAGCTTTTACCACATTGAACCTATCGGTTGATTCTACCCAATAGATGAACTGTTAACGGGTATGTGTGACTATACCTCCACCATTGTCCTTTTTCCTATATTTCTACTAAAATGGACCATACTTTTCCTTTGATGTTTGTATATACTTTGTTTATTTTACCATTTTCTTTTTGTATCTATAACCTTTATGTAGTAACTGAAGAAGATCTGAAGTAAGACCGAAACGTTTTGCTACTACAGTGGACAACAATAAACCACCACTTGTTAACTTAAGTTGAGTGCCGAGTTTTTGGATATATATTGATGGTTTGGGAACCTACTCAAGCACCTCTTCTGGTTGTGCGCACGATTATCTATTTCACTGGCATACATGGCTGACTTTATGTTGCGCTGCCTTTCCTATGACCTATCAAAAGAGAAAAAGAGACATACACAAAACCAGGGATCACCAAAAAGATTAATAGATATAATAAATTACAAATTTTATTATAGTCACACAAGACACATCAAACAATTAAAAACATTTAAAAACCAAAGTAGTACATACCCCAACAAGGGGGATGCCCCCCAAGACCACAAAAAGGCTTATTTCACAACGTATATGCATATAAGATACAAGAGGTATATTCAAATAACCATGTATAGCCTATATGGTCATAGAAGATATGCGGCTGCTCCCAAGAATTTAAAGTTGCTCTATAGGCATATAATCTCTGTAACCTTTATGGTACTAGATGAGTCATGTACATTAAATAATAGTACAAGAATAAGAAATGTGTAACCCAGCACCTGTAATGAACCCTGATACAAGTATAGTATGAAGTATCAAAAGACTGGTAACCTTGATAGTAATCTAAATACCAAAACAGGCCTAATACGATGCAAAAGGTGAGCAGACAATCAGTACACCCATGAGTCATTTGATGCGTGATAAGCACAAAAAATTCAGTGTAGAACTACAGGATAATACCTGGCCACACCTTCAGTATATGGAGAAAACATGCATGTGTACGATTTGGAGAGTCAGAAAGTACCATACCAAGCCTGCCTGCGGAGAGTGGCTCAGCCTAAACCATGATGGAAAAGGAAGGCATAAGGTGTCAGAGTACGTCCTATAAGATCTGCCCAGAGCAGGAGACAGCACCTATGGAGTATAAAACCGGTCAAAAAGGGGGGCAAAAGAGCCCAACGCGTGTCGCCACGAGCGTGGCTTAGTCAGGGGCAAAGGTGATAGTGTCCTTGCATTGACAATAATATATACTAATAGTTTAAATACATGGATTCATACCAGCTGTGTGGGACCTTCCTGGGAGACACATGAAGACGCTGTAGGAAGTGCTGGAGCGCCATGTTAGAAACCGGAAGTGCCGCAGCGTCATAAAGGACTGAAGCGGCGGCAGAGGGTATACCAAGATGGCGAACTGGAGCCAAAGTGCGCATGCGCCGGTAAACAACGCCAGCCTGTTACAAAGTACCAGAAGTGCTGAAATCAAAATGAACAGGATATAGCACTATGGATGCCTAGCAGCCCAATGCGCAGGCGCAAAGGCCCCTGTTTACATGTGTACCGCCGCACAACTAGAATATAAGTATTAATACAGACTCGGGCAAAAGAAACAGTGATATACACATCAAATATCATAATAGGGGGGATACTGTAAAGACCAACAGTAAATATCGGATCTCAAATAAAACGGCAAAGTTGCCCTGATGAAAGAGGGCATAAATAATTGCAAATGTACCAATAAAATTAGCAAACATCATATCATGTCTCGAATACAATAATAAGTCATATACTCAAAATTGAGGCCGAATGCGCAAGAAATATATTATTACCTATAGAACGCCGCCTAGCACAGATGTACAAAAAAATAATAAATAAAAGGAGACGGTGAATACACCACATACTATGGTGTAGAAGATGTCTACCCACCAATTATTGTAGGTGGTAATTGAAAACAAGGGACAAGGCGGCAGGTAAAAAAAGGGGGAAGCAGGAAAGGTGGGCATGCACCAGAGACATCAAAGAAATATTATAATGTGCCAAAAAATGCTAATAGCACCATGAACAAGATATACCAAAAATGGACACATAACAGCCAAAAGCACCGGCATAAGGACCCCTCGTTACAGATGAGACGCCGCATAACAAGAATATTTATTTTCATACAGAAGCGGGTGTGAAGCAGAAGGGGAAACGATAATGAGCGCATCAAATGCCATAGTACAGGAGATAATGTCAAAACCAACAATGGATATAGCGTCCCATATTAATGACAGATTTGCCCAGATGAAAAAAGCATACCTAGTTACGCATGCGCCAGTATGGATATCGGACGAAGTGTTATATCACAATTGCACTAATAGTTCTTACACTTCCAATTTAAAGCCCAATACGCAAAAAATGTTGTTGTATATAGAACGCCGCGTAGCATAGGTGTATACTCTCAAGGTGAAGAAAGGTGATAAATACACTGCATACATTAGTACACAAGACCTTCTCAGATGCCATAATATTTATTGGATTCAGAATTGCAGATGGAAAAGCAACATTAGGGATACTGGACTTAGATGAAATTCAAGGTGTAGCACCGATTGTTGCACCCCATTTTGACAGCCAGTGTGCACCAATGGAAAAGAGACATGTGCATTTAATACATAAAAAGAGCTATAGATGGCAAGATATCCAGAATATATCATGGTAGGAACATATCAGCCAATAAACGGGCACGATGTAAATAAATGGTAATGTAGAACTATACAGAGCATGGGCACACGAGGTATGTATAGACCAGTCCCTTGGGCAATGGTATTTGACTTACTGACACCCTATAAAATGATGTAAAAAATGCAACTAGGTATGCAGAGAGGTGATGATACTGTATTGCCTGCCACAAAGAGGCCAAGGAAAAAAGGCCGTTTTGATTTACAAAACAATATATCCATGCTGAAAAGTGGTAGTTAGAATAACAAACTCAAAGGAATGGTATTAGGCGAATCGATATCTCTACAAGACTATAGAGGTATTGGGCTGCTTTAGGACAAAAATACATTAATTCCCAAACAGCCCTAGTTATCACAATTTTTTATAGAAGCCTGTAAAAAGCAATTCCTCATTGAGGCCCTGAGGTGCCATACTCTTTAAATTGAATATCCACTTTGTTTCACAGCGGAGTAAGCTGTTAATAATATCCCCGCCCCTGATATTAGCCTTAACACTTTCAAGTCCCATGACTTTAAAGCCAGACGTATTGCCTTGATGGACATCTAGGAAATGTGTCGCCACTGATGACAGGACTTTCCTCTTCTCTTGATCTCTATGAGCCGTAGAAATGTTAGATAGGTGTTGCTGTGTCCGTCTTCTGAGTTCTTGTGTCGTTTGTCCAACATATATTTTTGGGCAATCACAGATGATCGCATAGACGATATTCCTGGATCTACAGTTGAAGAATTCCCTGGGTCGAATCTGGAAAGAGAGGGTAGACACTGAGTAACCATCCTGTGCTATCATGTATTGGCAAATAGTACATTTGCCACATGGATATGAGCCATAAATCCTGGTGCCACTATTTAGTCTTGAGGTAGGTCGTTGATAGTGGCTGTGACACAATGAACCGTTCAAGTTTTTGGCTCTTCTGGCCACCAAACAGGGAGATCTTGACACAAAGGGCACTATTCTTTTCTCACTCATAAGAATGTCCCAATTGTTGTTGAGTATTTTTCGAATATCCGCCCACCGATTGTTATAGGTGGTAATTAAAGAAAGGGGACGAGGAGAATCACGTACCTTTTTAGAAAGAAGATTACTTCTATCCTGTTGCAGGGCATGTTGGAAGGCACTCGAAATATCCCTTTGAGGGTATCCTCTCCTCTTAAACTGACAGGAAAGATCTTTGGCCTGTTGCAGAAAGTCGATAGCGGTGCTGCAGTTTCTTCTTAATCGGAGGAATTGTCCCTTAGGGATCCCTTTCCTCAGATGATATGGATGAAAGCTTGTATAGTGTAAAAGGCTATTAGTAGCAGTAGTTTTTCTGAATAAGGAACTCGTTATGCCTGAATTTTGAATGGAGAGTTTAAGGTCCAGAAAATCAATGCTATGATCTGAAACAACAGAGGTAAGTTTGATATTGAATGAATTATTGTTTAAGTCCGCAATAAACCTGTTACATTCCTCCAGAGAACCAGTCCATACAAACAAAATGTCGTCAATATAACGTTGCCAACCCAATACCTTGGATCTAAAAGCCTGATGTTTATAAACAAATAACTCCTCCCACCATCCAAGAAATAGGTTGGCATACGATGGTGCACAGCGTGCACCCATCGCTGTACCAGATAGCTGACGAAAAAACTTTCTATCGAAAACAAAGTAATTTTTGTCTAGGATGAAGAATAAAAGTTGGAGGATAAAGTTTTTATGTGCTGTAACTCGATGTGGATCTTTCTCCAGAAAGTATATAACGGCTTGCATACCTGATTGATGCTGGATGCTCGTATAAAGAGATTCCACATCCATGCTCACTAGATAAGTTCCCACAGGGATCTCCAAATTCTCCAAAATTTGCATAAGGTGAGTTGAATCCCTGGTAAATGATTTTAAAGAGGTGACCAAAGGTTGAAGAAAGTGGTCAACATAGATACACGGTCTTTCAAAGATACTACCTATGCCCGAGACTATTGGTCTGCCTGGTGGGTCGGTTAAAGACTTGTGAATCTTGGGCAAGGCGTAGAAAGTAGGTACCACAGGATGGGGTGTCATCAAAACCTCAGCCTCCTTCTTGGTAATGGCATTATCCAAGAGGGCCCTGTTGATGAGACAATCAATTTTGTCCTTAAAAAACAGTGTGGGATCTGAGGGTAGCACCGTATAGCATTGCCCACCATGAAGTTGGCGCATAATCTCCTTAACATATAAATCATGTGGCCACAACACAACATTCCCTCCTTTGTCTGCTTCACGTACTATAAAGTTGTTATTAGTTATCAGACGTTGCAGGGCCTCTCTTTCGATCTTACCCAAGTTGTCTTGTTGATGTGGGTCCGGTCTTAGTTTTTCGATGTCTTTACATACTCTATCGAAAAAGATTTGAACTGGTGGGAAAAGGGAAAACGAAGGAGTGGCTTGGGAAGGAAGACTGTCATGGTTCTCAATGGCAAGAGACCGTAGTAAAGCATACAAAAGGACTAGCTCTTGGAAGATGGAAACTCGAGCTGACTGTGAGCTAAACCTACCGCACAACTAACAGTGGCCGGGTAGCGTGCCTACGTTTTATCCCTAGATGCCCAGCGCCAGCCGGAGGACTGATTGACCCTAGCAGAGGAAAATACAGACCTGGCTTACCTCTAGAGAAATTTTTCCCCAAAAGGCAGACAGTAGCCCCCACATATATTGTCGGTGATTTTAGAGGAAATTGACATACGAAGTATGAAGATAGGTTTAGCAAATTGAGGTCCGCTTACTAGATAGTAGGAAGACAGAAAAGGGAACTTCACAGTCAGCTGAAAACCCTTTCAAAACACCATCCTGAAATTACTTTAAGACTCTAATATCAACTCATGACACCAGAGTGGCAATTTCAGCTCACAAGAGCTTCCAGCCTCAGAAATATTCAAACACAGAGAACTGGAACAAAAATGCAAAAACAATCTTAGGACTACAAGTCCAACTTAGCTGATAGTAGTCTAGGAGCAGGAACATGCAACAGAAAGGCTTCTGGTAACATTGTTGGCCGGCATAGAAATGACTGAGGAGCAAGGCTAAATAGAAACTCCCACATCCTGATGGAAACAGGTGAACAGAGGAGATGAAGCACACAAGTTCAGTACCACCAGTAACCACCGGGGGAGCCCAGAAACCAAATTCACAACAGAAGACGTCTCGTAAATCTGTCGGAAGTATCTGGAGATTCGTTTTCCTGCAACAGTTCCAAAAGGTCACAAAAAACACGTCTCTCGTTATCAGGCAAATTGTCAATAAGAGATGGTTGATGGTATAATAATTTAAAAGTTATTTGCCGACAAAACAGATACAAATCTTTAACCAGAACAAATTTGTCAAGTGGGTTCATGGGAGAGAAAGAAAGACCCCTCGAAAGCACCCGTTTTTCGATATCTGATAATTCATAGGTGGACAAATTTATTATTTGCAGATTACCTTCCGAACCATCATCACTTGATACATCTCTCAATTTTTCTTGTTGAATCTCGTTTCCCTCCTGTAGGTCGCTGACCACTTCTTGTATCCCCTGCCCTTCTTGCGGATGTAGCTTGCTTTTCCTACGACCCCGCAGGCAGCGCCTTCTGCGTCGCTGGGGTCCGAAGATAAAAAATCGCTCGAGGAGATATCTTGTCTAGGGAGAGGTTCAATTATACCCCTAGGTTCTTCTAAGGGGGGGCGTGTATTTCCCCGATGGGACCACCTATATGCCTTCCCATTGCTAAAGTCTGTTTTATCTCTATGAAATTTACTCCTTTTTCGATTGATAATCTCCTTTTCAAAGGTATCAATTATGTCTTTGAGTTTCAATTGAAATGGATTGACAAAAATGTCATTATCAAAATCCACAAGTGTACCTTCACAGGTTTTGATCTAATTTTTAATTTTGATTAATAATGACTGATCATGTTCAATCAACATATCAATCAGTATGGTGGAGCATATTGCGAGTCCCGCTTCCCAGATTTTTTGAAAATCAGAGGAGACCTCCCATTCTGGAAAAATTTGGACACGTAACCCACGAGGTACAAATCATGCTTTTTTGTACTCCTCAAGACTCCTTATGTTCCACCATACTTTTGTAAGTGATTTATGCAAACAAATAATCTTCTGTGATAATATCTGAAAATCCCAAGCCACTCCTTCGTTTTCCCTTTTCCCACCAGTTCAAATCTTTTTCGATAGAGTATGTAAAGACATCGAAAAACTAAGACTGGACCCACATCAACAAGACAACTTGGGTAAGATCGAAAGAGAGGCCCTGCAACGTCTGATAACTAATAACAACTTTATAGTACGTGAAGCAGACAAAGGAGGGAATGTTGTGCTGTGGCCACATGATTTATATGTTAAGGAGATTATGCGCCAACTTCATGGTGGGCAATGCTATACGGTGCTACCCTCAGATCCCACACTGTTTTTTAAGGACAAAATTGATTGTCTCATCAACAGGGCCCTCTTGGATAATGCCATCACCAAGAAGGAGGCTGAGTTTTTGATGACACCCCATCCTGTGGTATCTACTTTCTACGCCTTGCCCAAGATTCACAAGTCTTTAACCGACCTACCAGGCAGACCAATAGTCTCAGGCATAGGTAGTATCTTTGAAAGACCGTGTATCTATGTTGACCACTTTCTTCAACCTTTGGTCACCTCTTTAAAATCATTTACCAGGGATTCAACTCACCTTATGCAAATTTTGGAGAATTTGGAGATCCCTGTGGGAACTTATCTAGTGAGCATGGACGTGGAATCTCTTTATACAAGCATCCAGCATCAATCAGGTATGCAAGCCATTATATACTTTCTGGAGAGAGATCCACATCGAGTTACAGCACATAAAAACTTTATCCTCCAACTTTTATTCTTCATCCTAGACAAAAATTATTTTGTTTTCGATAGAAAGTTTTTTCGTCAGCTATCTGGTACAGCGATGGGTGCACGCTGTGCACCATCGTATGCCAACCTATTTCTTGGATGGTGGGAGGAGTTATTTGTTTATAAACATCAGGCGTTTAGATCCAAGGTATTGGGTTGGCAACGTTATATTGACGACATTTTGTTTCTATGGACTGGTTCTCTGGAGGAATGTAACAGGTTTATTGCGGACTTAAACGATAATTCATTCAATATCAAACTTACCTCTGTTGTTTCAGATCATAGCATTGATTTTCTGGACCTTAAACAGTCCATTCAAAATTCAGGCATAACGAGTTCCTTATTCAGAAAAACTACTGCTACTAATAGCCTTTTACACTATACAAGCTTTCATCCATATCATCTGAAGAAGGGGATCCCTAAGGGACAATTACTCCGATTAAGAAGAAACTGCAGCACCGCTATCGACTTTCTGCAACAGGCCAAAGATCTTTCCTGTCGGTTTAAGAGGAGAGGATACCCTCAAAGGGATATTTCGAGTGCCTTCCAACATGCCCTGCAACAGGATAGAAGTAATCTTCTTTCTAAAAAGGTACGTGATTCTCCTTGTCCCCTTTCTTTAATTACCACCTATAACAATCGGTGGGCGGATATTCGAAAAATACTCAACAACAATTGGGACATTCTTATGAGTGAGAAAAGAATAGTGCCCTTTGTGTCAAGATCTCCCTGTTTGGTGGCCAGAAGAGCCAAAAACTTGAGGGATTCATTGTGTCTCAGCCACTATCAACGACCTACCTCAAGACTAAATAGTGGCACCAGGATTTATGGCTCATATCCATGTGGCAAATGTACTATTTGCCAATACATGATAGCACAGGATGGTTACTCAGTGTCTACCCTCTCTTTCCAGATTCGACCCAGGGAATTCTTCAACTGTAGATCCAGGAATATCGTCTATGCGATCATCTGTGATTGCCCAAAAATATATGTTGGACAAACGACACAAGAACTCAGAAGACGGACACAGCAACACCTATCTAATATTTCTACGGCTCATAGAGATCGAGAGAAGAGGAAAGTCCTGTCATCAGTGGCGACACATTTCCTAGATGTCCATCAAGGCAATACGTCTGGCTTTAAAGTCATGGGACTTGAAAGTGTTAAGGCTAATATCAGGGGCGGGGATATTATTAAAAGCTTACTCCGCTGTGAAACAAAGTGGATATTCAATTTAAAGAGTATGGCACCTCAGGGCCTCAATGAGGAATTGCGTTTTACAGGCTTCTATAAAAAATTGTGATATCTAGGGCTGTTTGGGAATTAAGGTATTTTTGTCCTAAAGCAGCCCAATACCTCTATAGTCTTGTAGAGATATTGATTCGCCTAATACCATTCCTTTGAGTTTGTTATTCTTACTACCACTTTTCAGCATGGATATATTGTTTTGTAAATCAAAACGGCCTTTATTCCTTGGCCTCTTTGTGGCAGACAATACGGTATCATCACCTCTCTGCATACCTAGTTGCATTTTTTACATCATTTTATAGGGTGTCAGTAAGTCAAATACCATTGCCCAAGGGACTGGTCTATACGTACCTCGTGTGCCCATGCTCTGTATAGTTCTACATTACCATTTATTTACATCGTGCCCGTTTATTGGCTGATATGTTCCTACCATGATATATTCTGGATATCTTGCCATCTATAGCTCTTTTTATGTATTAAATGCACATGTCTCTTTTCCATTGGTGCACACTGGCTGTCAAAATGGGGTGCAACAATCGGTGCTACACCTTGAATTTCATGTAAGTCCAGTATCCCTAATGTTGCTTTTCCATCTGCAATTCGGAATCCAATAAATATTATGGCATCTGAGAAGGTCTTGTGTACTAATGTATGCAGTGTATTTATCACCTTTCTTCACCTTGAGAGTATACACCTATGCTACGCGGCGTTCTATATACAACAACATATTTTGCGTATTGGGCTTTAAATTGGAAGTGTAAGAACTATTGCTGCAATTGTGATATAACACTTCGTCCGATATCCATACTGGCGCATGCGTAACTAGGTATGCTTTTTTCATCTGGGCAAATCTGTCATTAATATGGGACGCTATATCCATTGTTGGTTTTGACATTATCTCCTGTACTATGGCATTTGATGCGCTCATTATCGTTTCCCCTTCTGCTTCACGCCCGCTTCTGTATGAAAATAAATATTCTTGTTATGCGGCGTCTCATCTGTAACGAGGGGTCCTTATGCCAGTGCTTTTGGCTGTTATGTGTCCATTTTTGGCATATCTTGTTCATGGTGCTATTAGCATTTTTTGGCACATTATAATATTTCTTTGATGTCTCTGGTGCATGCCCACCTTTCCTGCTTTCCCCTTTTTTTACCTGCCGCCTTGTCCCTTGTTTTCAATTACCACTTACAATAATTGGTGGGTAGACATCTTCTACACCATTGTATGTGGTGTATTCACCGTCTCCTTTAATTTATTATTTTTTTGTACATCTGTGCTAGGCGGCGTTCTATAGGTAATAATATATTTCTTGCGCATTCGGCCTCAATTTTGAGTATATGACTTATTATTGTATTAGAGACATGATATGTTTGCTAATTTCATTGGTACATTTGCAATTATTTATGCCCTCTTTCATCAGGGCAACTTTGCCGTTAATTTGAGATACGATATTTACTGTTGGTCTTTACAGTATCCCCCCTATTATGATATTTGATGTGTATATCACTGTTTCTTTTGCCCGAGTCTGTATTAATACTTAAATTCTAGTTGTGCGGCGGTTCACATGTAAACAGGGGCCTTTGCGCCTGTGCATTGGGCTGCTAGGCATCCATAGTGCTATATCCTGTTCATTTTGATTTCAGCACTTCTGGTACTTTGTAACAGGCTGGCGTTGTTTACCGGCGCATGCGCACTTTGGCTCCAGTTCGCCATCTTGGTATACCCTCTGCCGCCGCTTCAGTCCTTTATGACGCTGCGGCACTTCCGGTTTTTAACATGGCGCTCCAGCACTTCCTACAGCGTCTTCATGTGTCTCCCAGGAAGGTCCCACACAGCTGGTATGAATCCATGTATTTAACCTATTAGTATATATTATTGTCAATGCAAGGACACTATCACCTTTGCCCCTGACTAAGCCACGCTCGTGGCGACACGCGTTGGGCTCTTTTGCCCCCCTTTTTGACCGGTTTTATACTCCATAGGTGCTGTCTCCTGCTCTGGGCAGATCTTATAGGACGTACTCTGACACCTTATGCCTTCCTTTTCCATCATGGTTTAGGCTGAGCCCCTCTCCGCAGGCAGGCTTGGTATGGTACTTTCTGACTCTCCAAATCGTACACATGCATGTTTTCTCCATATACTGAAGGTGTGGCCAGGTATTATCCTGTAGTTCTACACTGAATTTTTTGTGCTTATCACGCATCAAATGACTCATGGGTGTACTGATTGTCTGCTCACCTTTTGCATCGTATTAGGCCTGTTTTGGTATTTAGATTACTATCAAGGTTACCAGTCTTTTGATACTTCATACTATACTTGTATCAGGGTTCATTACAGGTGCTGGGTTACACATTTCTTATTCTTGTACTATTATTTAATGTATATGACTCATCTAGTACCATAAAGGTTACAGAGACTATATGCCTATAGAGCAACTTTAAATTCTTGGGAGCAGCCGCATATCTTCTATGACCATATAGGCTATACATGGTTATTTGAATATACCTCTTGCATCTTATATGCATATACGTTGTGAAATAAGCCTTTTTGTGGTCTTGGGGGGCATCCCCCTTGTTGGGGTATGTACTACTTTGGTTTTTAAATGTTTTTAATTGTTTGATGTGTCTTGTGTGACTATAGTAAAATTTGTAATTTATTATATCTATTAATCTTTTTGGTGATCCCTGGTTTTGTGTATGTCTCTTTTTCTCTTTTGATATACCTTGTTTATGACATACTCCGGGTAGATCCCAGTTAGTGATATTACGATGGTGCCCTCCACATCCCCTGTTTCTTGCCTTTCCTATGACCCCCGCATTATGAAAATATTCGGTGACACACATTAATGGTTGGTAACACTTCTAGACCCACGCTACAAGGAGAACTTTCATTTTCTTTTCCAGACGCTGACAGGTCTACTAAAATGGTGCAGTCCCAGAGGGCCCTTGTTGCGGAATTACTAAAAAAATTCACATCTGAGAACGCTGGTGGCAGTCATCTTAGTTTGTTGAACAACCAAGGAGTACAGTCGAGAGAGACACAACTTGAATTCAGCAGAGGCAGGGGAACACTAGCAAAGTTCTGTGAGAGTTTTCTCAGACCCTACCATCGCCCTGGCCCAGAGGCAAGGGGTACTGTCACAAGGAGTACAATGTTTGGGAAGATGCTAATAGAGTACCTTGCTGACCGTACCAATGTCCTCCGTGATTCCTCTGTGCCTTTTAATTATTGGGTACCCAATCTGGACACATGGCATGAACTGGCTCTCTACGCCTTGGAGGTCCTGGCCTGCCCTGCCCTGCCTCTAGCATTTTGTCAGAGCGGGTTTTTAGTGCCACTGGTGGAATTATAACTGAAAAGTGCATCTGCCTGTCAACTGAAAATGCTGACAGGCTGACTATTATAGAAATGAACAAGGGTTGGATTGGGCCAGACTTCTGTACACCACGGAATGATAACAGCGAAACATAACCTCCAATACAGTGTCTTTTTTGGGAGGTGTATTCCCATGCACCTCTTCACACCCACACATGGGTATACACTTTCTGATTTTTGCTACTTGGTGTTATCCTCCTCCTTCTCCTCATCCTCATCATCCACCACCACTAGAACACCAGGGTGAATGTGTTCCGTGACACTACAGCCACTCTATTTTTTTGCAAGGGTGTTTATGATATCTGTAAATGCAGCGCCCCCTCCACCGCCGCAGGGCCGAGGGGTACCCGGTACCGGGCCTCTGAGTCTCTGCTTCTGGGGTTGTCACGGCGGCTAGGCCCCGGTCCGTGACCCTGCCGTGGGGGGCGCACAGTAAAATGCAAGGTGTGGGTGTTGGTAGTACTGATAGCGATGTAGCGGTGCAGTTGTGGGGGTGCAGGTCGCAGTAAATAACAAGGACACCAGGTTGCAGTCTCTTTACCTCTTTACTGGAGATCTCTGAGTCCTCAGTCCAGAACACGGTTCACCAGCCTACGCAAGTCCAGCCGGTCCAATGGCACCTCCAGAGTCCTCCTCTCAGGTGGAGATCTGTGCCTTCCTTCTAGCGCTATGTGTTGTAGTCCTTCCCTGCTGTGCTCACGGAAAGTGACCCCACAACGGTTGTGTCTGTTTCTTAAGTTCCCTCACAACTCGATTTGATGTTCCTCTGTAATCCACCCCTTCCCTGTATTCAGGTTGGAATGGCACCCGTTTGTCAGGTAGGCCTGGAGTTCTTCCGGGACCCTAGAGACGCCCCTCTCCCGCAATTGCCCCCCAAGACTTCATAGGTGATATGTGGTAGACAGCCCGCCTGAGACCGACTGTCCTGCCGCTGTTTGGAGTATGGCTTGAAGCTGTATTCTAATCCACTCCCTCGGCGTTCCGGCCACCGGTATTGCGCCTCAGCAGGGTGCTGCCTCTTTCAACAAAACCCCTGCTGGTATTCTCCTTCTGCTTGATCTCGTTTCTCACTCAGCACAATCTACCTCGCTTCTAGTCCTTTCTTGGGCACCGCCGCTAAGCTGAGCAGGCACGGTCCCGTTACGTTCTCTCAATGCCAAGCCTCTGCCAGGATCCCACCCCTGGCAGAGACCCTACAGTCTCTCCCTTCACAACACCCTCTGCCACAGGGTGTTGCTCTGTTCAATCCCGTCAGCGTTCTCCTCTAACTTCCTGCCTGACCCCCAGTTTACCCACTATGGTGGGGAGTGGCCTAATGAATAGCACCCTTAGCTCCCCCCGGAGGCCCTGCTGTGAAACATATTGGTGTCTGTGATACCTGATTGGAGGAACTCCTTCAGTGCCATCGAACGTACCATGGCTCCCCTTAGTGGCAGAGCCACAGTACTGCAACGACCAGAACTCTGGGGCGCTGCATAAATAATAAAAAAAAGAAAAAAAAATGTTGTGTACCCACAGGGGGAAATGTTTGTTAGCCCATACACTTAGTGTATGTTCACTCCAAATATAGTAGACACTCTCGTTTAAATTAGGAATAGATACTTAGGAGGACATCCTTCATGTTTCTTCAGACACCAACCATAGGACACCAGGGTGAACATATTCCGTAATGCAATAATCACTCTATTTTTTGGCAAGGGTGTTTATGATGCCCGTAAATAATTTAAAATAAAAAAAGGTGTACCCCCCAGGGGGAAATGTTTGCCAGCCCATAAACTTAGTGTATGGGCATTCCAAATATAGGAGACCCGCTCCCATATATAGGGGACCCACTGTTTAATAATGGCTCTTTAAGAATATTAATGCCGCCTGCTGGCCCTATAAAAATAGGCTTTGTGACTTTAAGAGTCCCTCCTTCATAAATCAAACAAGATGTGTCTGATGATGTGTCACACACCACATGGCCAGATAAGATTGTTAAATGTTACAATGACATTTCCCAGTGAATGCATTTGAATTAGTTGAAAGCAATGCTAAAGTTGAAAAACGCATCAAAAACGCTACGTGTGAACATAGCCCCAGTGGTGGAGGAACATTTTTGTTTTGGGTTAATTATTTTGTCTTATATAAAAGACATTACCCTAGAAAGGATGTTCCTTAACATATTTCCCAGGAAAATCCATTTTGGTTTTGTTTTTGTATGTTTTTGGGTGCGCCGGTGAAAATGGCGTAAGACTCTGACAACATTGCTCACAGGTGTGACCTGGGAGTCAGAAGTGCTTCCAGGGGCATTCCCCATGATGTTGCCATGTCATTTGAGCACTGTTTCCATCATTTTCAGATGTTTTTAGACTTCCGTGGGGGACCCCCGGGGGGGATCGTGGTAAGAATTCTTGGGTTTCCCATAGACCTACATTGGGCTCGTTGTTCTGTTCTGGTCGAGTACCAGTATTACAAATTGCTCGACCCGAGCAACGAGCACCCGAGCATTTTAGTGCTCGCTCATCACTAATCCTTTAATTTTGAAAATGGAAAAAAGGAAACTATATCTCAGAGTTTGAAAACTAAGAGTGTGTATAATTTTATTGTGTGATTATAGATGTTAAAAATCAATAACAAGTATTGTTAAAAACAAAACATAAAAAACAATAGCAGAATTGTTACATTATGAGGATGTTGAAGCATAAAGGGTTGGTTCCATGCAGGGCCGGACTGGGACAAAAATTCAGCCCTGGCATTTGAAGGTACACAGGCCCACTTGTCGTACGGTGGTTACACACTAAGGCTAAGTGCACACATTCAGGATTTTTCGCGTTTTTTCGCTATAAAAATGCGAAAAAACGCTCACATTAAGCATCCTATTAATTAGAATGCATTCCGCAATTTTTGTGAACATGCTGCGTTTTTTTTCCAGAGCGGAAAAGCATTCCGGAAAAAAACGCAGCATGTTCATTATTTTGCGGAATCGCGGGGATTCTGCACACCTAGGAGTGCATTGATCCTCTTACTTTCCGCAAGGGGCTATGCCCACCACACGGGAAGTAAGCGGATCATGTGCGGTTGGTACCCAGGGTGGAGGAGAGGAGACTCTCCTCCATGGACTGAGCACCATATCCCTGTAAAAAAAAAAAAAAGAATTAAAATAAAAAATATTGATATACTTACCTTCCGGCGTCCCCCGGAGTCCTCCCGCCTCTCAACAGTGCACGCGGAGCCTTCCGTTCCCAGGGATGCTGTGTGCGAAGGACCTGGGATGATGTTGTGGAGGTGTCAGTGCACGCTTAGTGGAGATGGGATTTCATAAACCCATCCACTATGCTGTAACATCTGGCTGCTGCGGATAGGACACTGCATCAAATCCACAACAAATACGCCAAGTGGAAACATACCCTCAGCCATTAGATTTCCTTTAAGATCCCACAGGTGCCATCTATGTCCCATGGTTGACTATTAGGCTATGTGCACACGTCGTGGATTTTGCTGCGGATCTGCAGCAGGTTTCCATGCGTTTACAGTACAATGTAAACTTATGGAAAACGCAATCCGCTGTGCCTATGCTGCAGAAAAAAATGCGCGGAAACGCTGCAGGTTACATTCCACAGCATGTCAACTCTTTGTGCGGAATCTGCTGCGGTTTACCGCAGGTGGAATCCGCACAAAATCTGCGGTAAGTTCGCTGTAAATCTGCAGGTAAAACGCAGTGCCTTTTACCTGCAGATTTCATCTGAAATCCGCTGTGGAAAAATCCGCAGCCATCAAAACTACGTGTGCACATAGCCTTTTCCCTGCTTTTGAGAACTATAACTCCCAGCATGTACAGCAGCTCCTATGGCATGCTGGGAGTATAGTTCACCACAGGAGTGGTGTTTTTTTGACCTAGTGCCGTGAAAGAAGAGTAGACACAGCTTTTTTTCTTAATTCTATTAGTGCTTGCCTGTTAGCTAGTTCCAGGTACAACTCCGGGCTTTCTGTGCTTCAGCTCCATGCACTCAGGGAAAAGTTATCAGCAGCTCGTAAATCCTTTCTGTCCCTGCCGCCTGGCTGGACAGGAGGAAGTGGGCGTCTGATGTCCTGACTCCTGACCCCCGGCTGCCGTAAGTGGCAGGGTCCCGTCCCAGCAGCACAGAAGAGCAGAGCGCGCCTCTCCCCCTGCCCTGTGTCTATGTTACCATGACAGCTGCCGCTGGTGTTCAGACCATCAACTTCATCCTGTCTACTGCGTGGCGGCCGCAGTGATTTTAGAAGTGCAGCGCGATCCTGTGCACAAGGCAAGCTGATGCTGCCAAGTGGGCTGGCAGGAGAAAATAGAACGCCGGCTGACAGCATGAAGGGGGCAACAGATCGAGCGGCCCACTACAGGGACCGGCCCTTCTGGCATTTGCCAGAAATGCCCGATGGCCAGTCCGGCCCTGGTTCCATGTCAATTACTGTGAGAGTTTTAGAAGAATGCAAGTATTGGTAAATCATCATAATTGGTTAATTCTTGGCCTAGCATGCAGCTAGAAATTTCATAACGGTATCTGCATATTTGCCACATGGCATGCTCTGAAAATGAACTATTCATCCTCTTTTAAAACAGCAAAGTGACAATTAGATGTCAGTCTTTGTCATTACTGGAAAGTGCTAAGAGCAACAAAAACACTTTCATGGCTGTCGGCATCAGTGGGCACCAAGATTTCACACTCAATCACAACAGGGGGCGAAAACAAGGATTTTCCTTTAGAATACAGTAAAATGAACATGAAAAACATTTGAGTCTTCAAGTTTCACTCCTCAGAGTCCTGCAGTGAAGTGATAAAGAATATTCAAGCAATTAGGAAGCAGCCGATTGTGTATCAAATCCTCGTAGTTATAACTCATTTGTTTGCAATACTTACATATAAATTTATGTAGACAGCAGTAAAATGCCCTAATAGACAATGAGGATACAGAACTGGTTATAATGAGAAAATTAGATTACTGTTTTAGACAGGGTAAGTTTTTGATTGAAAATAGCGTTATATAATCAATTGCTGGATACAAACATACTGAAAAGCTGCGCTATACATATTACTTACATACATAGCATAAGAGTCTAACATACAAAAAGTCATGTAGGCAAAACCCATACACTATATATCACACACATGGCTACACCAAACGTTCAGTGAAGCTGCCCATTATTCATGACATAGGAAAGCCAATGACAGGTCCAAATCTTTATTAAAGAATTGAGACACCAATGAGAGAGGTGTAAAGATATATAAAGTCATGGCCAAAAGTTTTGGCACCCCTCAGAAAATGAGTGATTATGAAATGGATGAGAATGTCCATCCAGGTCTGCCAAATACTGGTCCGGGTCTTTGCCATCATGGACAATCCAGAAATGGAAAATGATGAGGGTTGATTCAGTCATGATCCTAAAGTTTTGGCACCCTTGACATTGTTCCACAAAATGAAGTATTTCTCAAAGAAAATTATTGCAATTACACATGTTTTGTTATACACGTTTATTTCCTCCTTGTGTATTGGAACAACACAAAAAAAAACAGGGAAAAAGGCAAATTGGACATAATTTCACACAAAACCCCAAAAAAGGACAGACAAAATTGTTGGCACCTTCAACTTAATATTTGGTTGCATACTCTTTGGAATAAATAACTACAATCAACCGCTTCCTATAACCATCAACAAGCTTCTTACATCTCTCCGCTGTAATGTAGGACCACTCTTCTTTTGTTAACTACTCCAGGTCACTCATATTTGAAGAGCTTTGTTTCCGTCCATTTTTTGGTGCTTCTTGAAGTATTTTTGGGGTCATTGCCCTGCTGGAAGACCCATGACCAAGGATGCAAACGCAGCTTTCTGGCGCTAGACACTACATAGTCAAGGCACCCAAAGCCAGAGGCAGTAAAACAACCCCAAAACATCTTTTTACCTTCACCATATTTGACTTTAGGTACTGTATTCTCTCTAGGCCTCATTCCATTTCCAGTAAACATTAGAATGATGTGCTTTACCAAAAAGTTCTGTCTCATCTGTTCACAAGATGCTTTCCCAGAAGGATTTTGGTTTACTCATGTACATTTTGGCAAACTGCAATCTAGCTTTTTTATGTTTCTGTGTCAGCATTGGGGTCCTCCTGTGTCTCTTGCCATTGCGTTTCATTTCATTCAAATGTCGATGGATAGTTCTCACTGACACTGATTTGCCCTGAGCCTGCAGGACAGCTTGAATTTCTTTGAAACTTGATTGGGGCTGCTTATCCACCATACGAACTATCCTGCATTTCAACCTTTTTTTCAATTTTTCTCTGCCGTTCACATCCAGGGAGATTATCTACATGAATAGTATCTACGTGCACCATGAACAAAGGAATATCAAGACCTTTGGAAATGGAATTGTAACCTTCAGATTGTTAATATTTTTAAAAAAATTAGCTCTCAAGTCCTCAGGCATTTCTCTTCACCTTTTTCTGTTCTCCATGCTAAGTATGGTAGACACAGACACACAATGCAAAGACTGAGTCAACGTCTCACTTTCATCTGGTTTCAGGTGTGATTTTCATATAGCCCACACCTTTTGCTTGCCAAAGGTGAGTTTCAACAAGCATCATGTGTTTAAATTAAAGTTGTTAACCCACATTTTTGGAAAGGTGCCAACAATTTTGTCCAGCAAATCTTTGGGATTTAGAGTGATATTACATCCTATTTGTCTTTTTTGCCTCAGTTTTTTATGTGTTGTTCCAATACACACAATGGAAATAAACATGTGTATAACAAAATATGTGTAATAGCAATTATTTTCTTGGAGAAATACTTCATTTTCTGGAACAATGTCAAGGGTGCCAAAACTTTAGGATCATGACTGAATCAACCCTCATTATTTTCCATTTCTGGATGATGACAAAGTCTCTGGACCAGTATTTGGCAGACCTGGATGGACATTCTCATCCATTTCATATTCACTCATTTTCTGGCAAACCTTAAAGAATCCTAAAAATAATTTTTATTTGCCAGATTTCCTGAATAGCCTCAACCATATGGATCCATAAACCACCCAAATAGGATTATGCATATACAGCTCTGGCAAAAATTAAGAGACCGCCACATCAAAACCCTGTCATGGGCAACCGAATCTCCAGACCTGAACCCCATTGAAAACCTCTTGAATGTAAACAAGAGGATGATGGATAGACACAAGCCATCAAACAAAGAAGAACTGCTTAATTTTTTGCCCCAGAAGCAGTGTGAAAGACTGGTGGAAAGAATACCAAGACGCATGAAAGCTGTGATTAAAAATCATGGTTATTCCACAAAATATTGATTTCTGAACTCTTCCTGTGTTAAAACAGTAGTATTGTTGTTTCTCAATGATTATGAACTTGTTTTCTTTGGATTATTTGAGGTCTGAAATACCTGTTTTGTTTTTTTTAATTTTGACCATTTCTCCTTTTCAGAAAAAAATACAAAATTTATTGCTTGGAAATTCGGAGACCTGTTGTCAGAAGTTTATAGAATAAATGAACAATTTACATTTTACTCAAAAATATACCTATAAAGAGAAAAATCAGACAAACTGAACATTTTGCAGTGGTCTCTTAATTTTTGCCTGAGCTCTATTTCCTTGGTGATACATTGGAAACTGGAGGAATACTGAGATACAGAAAGCCCCATAAAGGTCTTCAATATGCATTATATACACTACTCAAAAAAATAAAGGGAACACTAGAAGCCCACATCATAGATATCATTGAATGAAATATTACAGTTGTAAATCTTTATTCATTACCTAGTGGAATGTGTTGAGAACAATAAAACCTAAAAATTATCAACGTAAATCACAACTAAATTCCCACGGAGGTCTGGTGTTGGAATGATGCTCAAAATCAAAGTGAAAAATGAAGTTACAGGTTGATCCAACTTCAGTAGAAATGCCTCAAGACAAGGAAATGATGCTCAGTAGTTTGTGTGGCCTCCACGTGCCTGCATGACCTCCTTGCATCACCTGGGCATGCTCCTGATGAGGCGGTGGAAGGTCTCCTGAGGGATCTCCTCCCAGACCTGGACTAAAGCATCCGCCAACTCCTGGACAGTCTGTGGTGCAACATGACGTTGTTGAATGGTGTGAGACATGATGTCCCAGTCCATAGCTTCAATGCCTTCATCTTGCAGGAACTGCTGACACACTCCAGCCACATGAGGTCTGGCATTGTCCTGCATTAGGTGGAACCCAGGGCCAACTGCACCAGCAAGTGGTGTCACAAGGGGTCTGAGGATCTCATCTCGGTACCTAATGGCAGTCAGGCTACCTCTGGCGAGTACATGCAGGGCTGTGCGGCCCTCCAAAGAAATGCCACCTCACACCATTACTGACCCACTGCCAAACCTTGTCATGCTGAAGGATGTTACAGGCAGCAGATAGCTCTCCACGGTTTCTCCAGACTCTGTCACGTCTGTCATGTGCTCAGTGTGAACCTGCTTTCATCTGTGAAGAGCACAGGGAACCAGTGGTGAATTTGCCAATCCTGTTGTTCTGTGACAAATGCCAAGCATCCTGCATGGTGTTGTGCTGTGAGCACAACCCCCATCTATGGACGTCAGGCATTCAGACCATCCTCATGGAGTCAGTTTCTAACCATTTGTGCAGACACATGCACATTTGTGGCCTGCTGGAGGTCATTTTGCAGGGCTCTGGCAGTGCTCCTCTTGTTCCTCCTTGCACAAAGGCTGAGGTAGCAGTCCAGCTGCTGGGTTGTTGCCCTCCTACGGCCCCCTCCACATCTCCTGGTGTACTGGCCTGTCTCCTGGTAGCGCCTCCAGCCTCTGGACACTACGCTGACAGACACAGCAAACCTTCTTGCCACAGCTCCCATTGATGTGTCATCCTGGATGAGCTGCTCTACCTGAGCCACTGTTGTGGGTTGAAGAGTCCGTCTCATGCTACCACGAGTGTGAAAGCACAACCAACATTCAAAAGTGACCAAAACATCAGCCAGAAAGCATTGGTACAGAGATGTGGTCTGTGGTCCCCACCTGCAGAACTACTTCTTTATTGAGGGTGTCTTGATTATTGCCAATAATTTCCATCTGTTGTCTATTTCATTTGCATAACAGCACATGAAATTGATTGTCAAACAGTGTTGCTTCCTAAGTGGACAGTTTGATTTCACAGAAGTTTGATTTACTTTGAGTTATATTTAGTGTTGAGCGATACCGTCCGATACTTGAAAGTATCGGTATCGGAAAGTATCGGCCGATACCGGCAAAGTATCGGATCTAATCTGATACCGATACCCGATACCAATACAAGTCAATGGGACTCAAGTATCGGACGGTATCCCTGATGGTTCCCAGGGTCTGAAGGAGAGGAAACTCTCCTTCAGGCCCTGGGAACCATATTAATGTGTAAAATAAAGAATTAAAATAAAAAATATTGCTATACTCACCTCTCCGACGCAGCCTGGACCTCACCGAGGGAACCGGCAGCGTTCTTTGCTTAAAATGCGCGCTTTTCCTTCCTTCCATGACGTCACGGCATGTGATTGGTCGCGTGCCGCCCATGTGGCCGCGACGCGACCAATCACAGCAAGCCGTGACGTAATTTTCAGGTCCTTCTAGGCATTCAGTATTTTAAAATTACGTTCCGGCTTTGTGATTGGTCGCGTCGCGGTCACATGGGCGACGCGACCAATCTCAAGCCGTGACGTCACGGGAGGCAGGAAACGCGCGCATTTTTAAAATTACGTCACGGCTTGTGATTGGTTGCGTGCCGCCCATGTGACCGTGACGCGACCAATCACAGCAAGCCGTGACGTAATTTCAGGTCCTGAATGCCTATTTCTGCATTCAGGACCTGAAATGCCTATTTCTGCATTCAGGACCTGAAATTACGTCACGGCTTGCTGTGATTGGTCGCGTCGCGGTCACATGGGCGGCACGCAACCAATCACAAGCCGTGACGTAATTTTAAAAATGCGCGCGTTTCGTGCCTCCCGTGACGTCACGGCTTGTGATTGGTCGCGTCGCCCATGTGACCGCGACGCGACCAATCACAAAGCCGGAACGTAATTTTAAAATACTGAATGCCTAGAAGGACCTGAAAATTACGTCACAGCTTGCTGTGATTGGTCGCGTCGCGGCCACATGGGCGGCACGCGACCAATCAGAAGCCGTGACGTCACGGAAACAACATTAATTAAAAATGCGCGCGTTTCGTGCCTCCCGTGACGTCACGGCTTGTGATTGGTCGCGTCGCCCATGTGACCGCGACGCGACCAATCACAAAGCCGGAACGTAATTTTAAAATACTGAATGCCTAGAAGGACCTGAAAATTACGTCACAGCTTGCTGTGATTGGTCGCGTCGCGGCCACATGGGCGGCACGCGACCAATCAGAAGCCGTGACGTCACGGAAGGAAGGAAAAGCGCGCATTTTAAGCAAAGAACGCTGCCGGTTCCCTCGGTGAGGTCCAGGCTGCGTCGGAGAGGTGAGTATAGCAATATTTTTTATTTTAATTCTTTATTTTACACATTAATGTTGTTTCGATACCGACACCCAATACCACAAAAGTATCGGATCTCGGTATCGGAATGCTCAACACTAGTTATATTCTGTTGTTTAAGTGTTCTGTTTATTTTTTGAGCAGTGTAGTTCCATATGAAGATGAATTATCCAAGTTAGTGAGGTCTCAGAGATGCTTTTTTGTAGCAGCAATCATCTTTGGTTAATAGATAGGGTCATAAACTAAGACTCGGAATCAGTTTTAAAATTTTCAGTTTACCATTTACTGAAATCTATACTATTTTCTTTTACCTTACATTTCTTTCTCACATGGTGTTTTAGTTTATTTTTGTTCCTATTTTACATTACTTACCGTATTTTTAAAGGAAAGGGGAAAAACTAGTTCAGGGCCCTTTCTCAATTTAATGCTAATGTCAGTACATTTTCTCACAGATATCCACATCAGTACTTACCACTGTGGACTTTACTGCATCTACTCCTGCAACAGAATGCTCGATGTTAAAGATTATGGTAAACTCACTGCAAAAGTCAAGGGTGAATTAAAATGTTCGCAAGCACAACCATGTCAGAATTGTTAGATTGGTGGGGAACTTCTCCATTTCCAATGGAGAACAGTCTTTTGGAAACAATTATACCACATTTTAATACCATTCAAAATAAAATTTAGAACAATGAGATATCTGGCTGCTTCATTAATTTTAAACTGTAACAACCAAAGAGCATAGTCCAGTTTTTGGGTTAGCCATATTGCAGTTTATTTAAATTGTCATGCTTTTTTTATCATTTTGTTAGCAAAAGCTAAATTCTGGATCGTAAAAAGATGAGAAAAATAATGGTATTGCTTTCACACATAATATTTTGGATCTAAGTCTGTATTGGCAAACAAAACACTGTATAACTGCTCTTTGTGTGAGTTTTGTTATTTTGCATGCTCATCTTTAATATTCAGAACCTGGAGGACTTGTAGAAATACAAATTCTGCTGTATATTTACTTTGGAATTTTCCATTTCCTGGATACCTTACTGATTATTTTAGCTAGCTGGAAAGCTGAGGAGCAGGTGCTTATTTCTTCCACTATGTGTTCGTAGTGAATGTTTATTCTTTCTTTAATTTGCTGATATAAAATCTATTTCACTGCCTTGCTCCACTACTTCACTTCTTTTACAAAGATTATCCACAACAATGCTCTTTTTTACAGAATATTTCAACATGAAACCTTCCAGTTTGTAAACTTAACAAGCTAAACAGATTTATCTTAAAGAGGTTTTCCCATTTCATAAAGTCCTAACTAGATCATGCAATCACTTTCTATTTAATTGGGGTCCAATATGCTGGCAATGAAGGGATCAAAGATTTTAAATATTTTCTTCCAGGGCAGTGTTTCTAGCCACCAGCTGAAACTGCAGCATGGCTCCAATTCAATTGTGTCATTAAGCACCATTACACAATTATAAAGCTTAATGTGAACACACATAAACACACACATTTTTATTCCTTGTTGCTTAAATGGTATTAGTCAATAAGATCATCCCAGCGAAACTGCATATGTGGGCATCTAGGTCTTATACCTAAATGCATCAACACCTTTATATCTTCTATTTGTTGCTGCATTACGGGGAAATCAATAGTCTAATTCTTATTCAATTGATGTGTTAAGTGCTCAGGGCATGATGGAGCACTACACAAGCATCTGTTTCTCTAATCGGTTTCTCGTCTAGCGCCAGCCTCTTTAGCTTGATTGATTGTTCACTGATTTCTTTGCCTGGTGCCTGCCGTTACACAGACAAAATGTTAGGGCTGGCGGAACGCACTGAATAAATATAAAGATAGTAATAAGGTGCGTTCGCAGCCCGGGGTCCACTGTGCGGAGATGGAACCTGCTGCTAGGTAATGGCGGCACTATATGGCGGTACTACGCCAGAATAAACACGAGTTCAGTCACCCGGTATGAACTGATGCGAGCTCTGATGCTTTACAGAGTCACAGGGAAACAAAGGAAATGGTATGCCCTGTTAGCAGTCACAGGGTGCAGCAGATGGACGCTGGTGGGATCCCTGAATCTCACCCCCACTATGCTGGTGATTGATCTCGCTCTGACCCTCGGTGGCTTTTGAGCCCGCGCCTGAGGACACCCTGAGTCAGATGCTGAGATCAAGTGGGAGTTCCCACCCTACACTGACCGGTTGTCAGGACTGATAAAAGATTACCGCACAGAGTGCGTACAGCGCCGCTCTGGTGGACTCCACTAACCACCCTAACCAGAGCTAGGAAAGCACACTGATTGCACACGGCGCCGCACTGGCAGTCGCTGCTGGTTTAACACAGTAGGATCGTGCTCTTGTGTTTAGGATAGCACTGTCAGGCGCTAGGTAGCTCCAACATTCGTGAGCATTTAACAACACTAGGAATGGGAATGATTAAGGAGCATTTACCAGAACAAGCATACATCCACACACACAGGATATAAGGTTTATACTAGCACATGGCCATGCGGCCATGCAAACCTTTTATAGCGGAAGCTCTCCGGGCCTTCCTAGTGGTCAAATAGGAGCTGCTACAGGACCTGAGCATGTGACCCCCGACCTCCAATGAGAGGTCATCCCTTGGGCATACTCTGTAGAGGAAAAGCAGGACTTAGTCCCAGGAGCATCTGCTCGCCGCTGATCAGTGCTGGTTACAATGGCTGAGCCTGGAAGGCAGCAGTAACCAAACGTGCAGTATCTGTCTGAGCCCTATGCTGGGACTGACGTCTGTGCTGAGCAGGCTCCACTGCGGCTGCAGAAGAATGGGAGACTGCAGCTGAGGTGGTTTGAGATTCCCCCTGTGCAGCGGCCGTAACTTGACACCTAACACATAAAGCTATTAATCAAGCTAAGGAGGCTGGTGCTCGGAATAGCAGCACCAACATAGTTGGAGTGGTAAATATACATTGTTTATAATTTCTATGGGGCCCTGAATTGATTAATCAGGTGTTATGCAGTAGTGGACAACCCCTTTAATGTATTAAAAAATTGATGCTTTGTATTTTGGCCTCTGAATAAGCATTTAACCGTAGGCTAAGTTATCACATTGTTCCGTCTAAAACTATAAGTCTGCAGTCACTCTATGTGACTGCAGATTTGTGAATTCTCACATTATGTGCACTAAGCCCAAGTTAGGATTCTCCGGTGATGGCGCCAAGATTGGTGGTCATGTGACTGCGAGTATGTGATTTGCCTTCTTCCGACCACTTTACAACCAAACTGTTTCTGGCCTTTCTCATTACAATACACTTGCATTAAGCAAGGCCACACGTATCTAGTTGTATTGTTGCTGGGAGTGTGCATGTCACATACTTGCAGTCACATGACTGCCAGTCCCTAAGCCAATCCCGGTGCCAGGACTGGATTCACAAGACTGTAGTCAAATAGAGTGACTGCAGACTTATATTTTTAGACCAGGCAACCACTTTAAAGGTAAGGTACCGCGTTTGTAGATCATTAATAAATCACTGTAATGTAGCATAACATGTTGCTATAACCAAGTTTTAAATGCATGTGAAACAGATTTCGTGTGTTATATGTGTTTAAAGAAGGAACTGGGGGCTGACATCTTGGTTTTGCAGCAGTAGCAGGGCACTAACAGTGTCATTTTACAGCACCCCATGGACATAGGAGATAATAGACCGGCGCTGACCCTATCTTTAACATTGGAGAGGCGTTAGCAGTGAGCTGGGCACGCCTCTGTGGGCTGTACAACTCACTGCTGTAGGTGTGACTAGCCGCCATTTTATTATAGCCCAGTGCTCTCTGCCCAGCTCCACTTACTCTCTATCACAGGAGCTGCATTCACAGCCTGCAGAGAGAGGTGACACCTGATACAATGTATCCCTCTCCTCCCTCCACATTGCCTGGACATTCACTGCAGACCTGGAGCTCCTTCTTATCTTACTGAGGGATGAGTCACAGACAGCTCTGCACAGACAATGCTGCTCCATACACACCACATAAACTATAAACTGCTGGTGATAGCAGATCACAGGTCAGTCACACACAAAATGGCGCTGCCCTGTGATGCTGCTCTTCATTCTGCCCCAGGGATATTAGACCACCCAAAAGGGGAGGGAAATGCTGATGTCAGCAGTTACTGCCCAGATTTTCCAGCTAACAGTAAAGCTGGTAAGTCTTACTATAGCTGCTTGAGGTCTAAAACGGAAAATGCTCCCCCTAGTGGTCAATATATATATTTGTAAGAAAATATATAATATTTTTCATATAGAAATGTTTGCAAACAGTGCAAACATTGCATTAGTACATTTTATTTACTATTTTAAGCTTAATTTCACAAAAAAACAAACTACAAGAAAACTGGTGGCACCTTCCCTTTAAGAGCAGATAAGTCACTCACTCTCCCCACCACACACTACTTATTGTATATTCTAAAGATCCATTACATGGTATGCATTTATATTAAGATCCCCCAGCGCTGCACAGACTAAAAACACAAAGCTCTGCTAATTAAGCCAAACTATCTTGAACTTACCTCTCAACATTTTTATTCCCTAGGCCTATTAATATAGATTGCTGCAATTACTCATTTTACACAGTGATACATCTCCCTCTGAACTGCCTACCAGACCTTTAAAGTCAAATAAATGATTTAATAAACTTGGAATATTGTTCTCCTGAAGCTGAAGCACTGTATTATTAAATGATGGAAAATGCAAAGCAGAGCACAGCTTATTTAATAACCATTTGCATTATATTACTTTCTTAGGACACAAGCATATTTTGTAATTACTCTCTCTGTCCTGATTAACTTTGTTTATTTCTTAATTAGGATCCAGTGTCTAGCGGCGGGGAAACAATTATTTGATTGATGTGTTTGATTTCCATTTTCCATTTAACTCTTGAATATCTTTAGGACCAATTAAGTAGATTACAGAACAGTAAATACTTGAATAACCATTTTAGTCCATTATTGAAATCACCCAAATATTGATTGGTGATAATGCTTTCAAAGTAATTCATATATGTCCGATTAGGTTACAGTTGAGAAGTGCCCTGTAATCCACTGTGCTTGGTAAATGAAGTTCATTTTTATTTCTACCCCCTGCAATACGTTAGTAATGGACGTAACCAGAAAATGCTGTTTTTGTTTAATGCAATTGAACTACATTATTCTAGGGCTTACTATAAAATACACTATATATGCTTTTTACCAAACAATGATGTACAGGTGCTTCTCACAAAATTAGAATATCATCAAAAAGTTAAATTATTTCAGTTCTTCAATGCAAAAAGTAACATAGTTACATAGTAACATAGTTAGTAAGGCCGAAAAAAGACATTTGTCCATCCAGTTCAGCCTATATTAAATCATAATAAATCCCCAGATCTACGTCCTTCTACAGAACCTAATAATTGTATGATACAATATTGTTCTGCTCCAGGAAGTCATCCAGGCCTCTCTTGAACCCCTCGACTGAGTTCGCCATCACCACCTCCTCAGGCAAGGAATTCCAGATTTTCACTGTCCTAACAGTAAAGAATCCTCTTCTATATTGGTGGAAAAACCTTCTCTCCTCCAGACGAAAAGAATGCCCCCTGGTGCCCATAACCTTCCTTGGTATAAACAGATCCTCAGCGAGATATTTGTATTGTCCCCTTATATACTTATACATGGTTATTAGATCGCCCCTCAGTCGTCTTTTTTCTAGACTAAATAATCCTAATTTAGCTAATCTATCTGGGTATTGTAGTTCTCCCATCCCCTTTATTAATTTTGTTGCCCTCCTTTGTACTCTCTCTAGTTCCATTATATCCTTCCTGAGCACCGGTGCCCAAAACTGGACACAGTGAAACTCATATATTATATAGACAAGCGGAGTGATCTATTTCAAGTGTTTATTTCTGCTAATGTTGATGATTATGGCTTACAGCCAATGAAAACCTTAAAGTAGTTATCTCAGTAAAGTTGAATAACTAACAAAAACACCTGCAATGTCTTCCTAAGCATTTAAAAAGGTCCCTTAGTCTGTCTCAGTAGGCTCCACAATCATGTGGAAGACTGCTAACTTGACAAATTTCCAGAAGACAGTCATTGACACACTCAACAAGGAGGGTAAGTCACTAAAGGTCATTGCTATAGAAGCTGCCTGTTCACGGAGTGCTGTATCCAACCATAATAATAGAAAGCTGAGTGGAACGAAAAAGTGTGGTAGAAAAAGGTGCACAAGCAACCGGGATAACCGCTGTCTTGAAAGGCTTATTAATAGTGATGAGCGTATATACTCGTTACTCGAGATTTCCCGAGCACGCTCGGGTGACCTCCGAGTATTTTTTAGTGCTCGGAGATTTAGTTTTCCTCACCTCAGCTGAATGATTTACATATCTTAGCCTGCTTGATTACATGTGGGGATTCCCTAGCAACCAGGCAACCCCCACATGTACTTATGCGGGCTAACAGATGTAAATCATTCAGCTGTGGCGATGAAAACGAAATCACCGAGCACTAAAAAATACTCGGAGGATGCCCGAGCGTGCTCGAGAAATCTCGAGTAACGAGTATATTCGCTCATCACTACTTATTAAGAAAAGGCAATTCAAAAATTGGGAGACGATTCACAAGTAGACTGCTGCTGGAGTCATTGCTTCAAGAGCCACCACCCACAGACGCATCCAGGACATTGGCTACAAGTGTCGCATTCCTTGTGTCAAGCCACTAATGGCCAATAGACAATGCCAGAAGCGTCTTACCTGGACCAACGAAAAAAGGACTGGACTGTTGCTCAGTGGTCCAAGGTGTTGTTTTCAAATGAAAGTAAATGTTGCATTTCATTTGAAAATGAAGGTCCCAGAGTCTGGAGGAAGAAATGGAGAGGCACACAATCCAAGCTGCTTGATGTCTAGTGTGAAGTTTCCACAATCAGTGATGGTTTGGGGAGCCATGTCATCTGCTGGTGTAGGTCCACTGTGTTTTATCAAGACCAAAGTCAGTGCATCTGTCCACCAGGAAATTTTAGAGCACTTCATGCTCTATCTGCCAACAAGCTTTTTGACAACAGTATCACTGTGCTTGATTGGCCAGGAAACTTGCCTGACCTTAACCCCATAAAGAATCTATGGGGTATTGTCAAGAGGAAGATGAGAGACACCAGAACTAACAATGCAGACAAGCTGCTATCAAAGCAACCGGGGCTTCCATAACACCACAGCAGTGCCACAAGCTGATCGCCTTCATGCCAAGTTGCATTGATGCAGTAATTCATGCAAATGGAGCCCCGACCAAGTATTGAGTGCATTTACTGAACATACATTTCAGTAGGCCAACATTTCAGATTTTAAAATAATTTTCAAGCTGGTGTTATAAAGCATTCTAATTTACTGAGATAATGACGTTTGGGTTTTCATTGGCTGTAAGCCATAATCATCAACAATAACAGAAATAAACCCTTGGAATAGATCACTCTGTTTGTAATGACTCTATACAATATTAGGGTATGTGCACACGTTCAGGATTTTTCACGTTTTTTCCGTGTTTTTCACCATAAAAAGCGATAAAAGCGCATAAAAAATGCATATATATGCATCCTGTCATTTAGAATGCATTCTGCAATTTTTGTGCTCATGATGCATTTTTTTTCCGTGAAAAAAAAGCATTGTGGTAAAAAAAAGCAGCATGTTCATTAATTTTGCGGATTTTTTGCGTTTTTCCCGCTATTTAACGCATTGGGAAAAAGCGCGGAAAAACGCACAAAAAACGTGCAAAAAACGCGAACAAAACACATGCGGATTTCTGGCAGAAATGTCCTGTTTTTGTCAGGAAATTTCTACAAGAAATCCTGAACGTGTGCACATACCCTAAGAGTATCACCTTTTGTATTGAAGAGCTGAAATAAATTAACTTTTTGATATTCTAATTTTGTGAGAAGCACCTGTATGTTCTACTTTTTCTTGCTTTTTTCAGGCTATATGCACCTTTGTTTATAGCTTTCATTTAAAAGTTATAAGACAGTGTCATATCCAATGTGTGAATACCACTATTGGCTGACGCCAGGAGTGAACATATCATTGGTGCAACCAGTGCATCCGCACAGGGGCCCAAGAGGTAAGGGGGGCCATTTCTACTTCCAAAGAATGGGCAATTTTGCACTTTTAGGAGCTTTTAAGCTCCAAAGGGCCCATATATTGTTCTTCCACAGGAGCCCTTTTCTCTCCGTGTCCGCCAGTGGCTGACCTGTTCCACTGAACTAATAATGGGGCTCTCAGCTCCTGTCTTAGTCATTTATCTTGATATGAACAATAGTGATGCATGTTAAATGTAATAAAGAAAGGCAAGGCGCACAACTGTAAACCAAATAACAGGGAGGTGCCAAGAGGCCGGTAGTAAAAACTACATGTGTACGGAAGAAAAACAGACACTACCGTAAAGCCTGCACACTACACCAATTTATAACAATATATGAAATTTTTATTGGGTACACCAAAACAGCAAAAAACACATAAAACATAAGTAAAAACAGAACAATCGCACCCCACTCATAGGAACCCCTTAAGGCACTATATCTATATACTATATGATTAATAAAATGATGACGATAAATACCACAAATATATCAATGCAAATATACAGTATTCCCCACAAACATATGGAGCAATACAAATGTGCCTAAAACGACAAATGGGAGGGACCTCCTATAGAGAACATGAAATGTACATGAACCTATGCCACCGCTAATTTTGTGGCTAATATAAATCCTGCTCGAACCAGTGTGCAACCATAGCAAAATAAAATAGAAATGGCCACGGTCTCAAATAGAGCCATAGGCAGACCAACATGGCCCATAAGAGACAGGTAATGGGATGGCTGTGAATCACAGATCCATCATATGTGCAAGTAAGATAGCACCGAACTAAATATGTAAGCCATGTTGGAAATCACAAACGGACCAGGATAAAGGAGGATACCAACCAGAGGGGGGCTCAGATGAAAAATTGGAGCGGGGTGCAAACAGAATTTGTGACTGAGAAGTTGACTTTGTCATATTTCTAGAAATTTTTTCTCATACATATTTCAGCCATACTTTCCTAACTGCCATCAAATTTAGAAGTAATGCAAACACAAATGAAAATAATAGTGATTTGCTGATTGAAACACGACGAAAAAAAAATACTTTAAAACAAATGAAATATTTAAGAAATAAACATATTTTTTCAAAATCATAAAAAATTGTAATTCTTCTAACAAATGCAATATTTTTTTTATGCCTCTCCAAACCCAAGTCCAACCTTTGCCTTGGCAACAGATGTGGGCATTCCAAGGTTGCAGCCATATCACAGAAACGTAAAACAAGTCTAATGGTAGAATAAATGATATTCACCATGATCAAAACCAAAGTAAGCTCATTATAAACAAAGGTGTTCCTTGGACACTTTTATTTTCTATTACTTGAGAGATATGTCTTAGTAGTAAATGCCTTTTTATGCTGATAAACCACCAAGACGAATTCTTTCTGCAGATGTGAACCTAGCCTTAGGTAAAGTAATTCCAGATTAAGAAACATCTAAGAATATCTATTTCTAGATTGCAAACCCATATACATGGAGGCTCCTACTAGAATTAAATAAAAAGTTTCTGTTGACTCTGCTGATGCCGAGCATCAGATGCAGTGGGGTGAAGCCCGCTTACTCTAGACTCTGGGATAGTACTGGAAACGTGTTGTACGGAATGATGAATGATGCTTCTCTTTCTGGCAGTCTGATGAACGAAACTGGGTTTTGTGAATGCAAGAAGAACATTATCTGGCTGCTTGCATTGCTGCATTGTGCCATCTGTAAAGTTTTGTGGAAGAGGGATAATGGTATGAGGTTGATGTTAAGAGGCTGGCTTTTGCCCCTTGAATCCAGTGAAGGGAAAACTCAATGCTGCAGCATACCAAGACAATTTGGATAATTATATGCTTCCAACTTTGTTGGAGCAGTTTAGGTAAGGATGTTTTCTGTTCCAGCATGACTGTGCCCCAGCGCACAAAGCAAGGTCCATGAAGACATGGCTGGGTGAGTATACAGTAGTATTGAGGTGTAAGGAAGTGACTCATACAACAGGAATCTCTTTGAAGCACGTGTGAGGGGAAATTGCCATCTAGTGGCTAGAGGAAATAGAGGAAGGAACCAAAAATTACATAGGAACCAAAAATAGGAAGACTGTTTGGACAGGGGGAAGGGAAACGCCAGATGCACACAGGGACATGTGATCTGCTGTGATGTAGCAAGAAAATACAGAAGTCACAAGGGGCAAGTCAGGAACTCAGTCACAATTTGGATGTGTAACACATCCCCTGTGGAACAAGGTCTGCACTGGCTTACAGTCAAACTACAGAGAATGGCCGGAAAAGCATAACTATCATTGGAGGTGGAAGAACTGGGGGGTGCAGAGCCTTACCGGAGAATAAGGAATTCTGGATGCATGGTTAATGGGACGATAAATTAGTCATGTGAGCAGAGGTCTGGGTAAAGGGACAGTATCCCGGTCGTGTAAGCGGAGGTCTGGTTAAAAGGATGGTATCTTGGTCATGTGAGCAGAGCCCTGATTTAAGGGATGGTATCATGGTCGGGTGAACGGAGGCTTGGTTAAAGGTAGAGACTCTCAATCGAGTGAGAAGAGAGGAATATGGGCTGTCTTTTAAGAATTGAGGACAATGGGACCAGGTTGGTTTAAAAAGGAACAGTCTGCTTCCTGCAGTGCGAGATTTGCGGCCTAGCAGGAGTGCATAGTGTGGGTCCTTTTATGGCCTGGAGTGGCATCTGTTATTTGAGAGTAAAGAGGCCAGGAGAAGGCCCCTACAGAGTCAGCTGGGACTCTGATGGTTAACAGGTCAGTGTGTCCTTTGTATTATTGTTTGGTGTATAATACTGCCAAAGATCTTAAATTGTTTTTTTGTCTCATATGCTAGATTATGAATTCTGACAGACAGTGGTTATCTTAGTTAGGGAAAGTTGGGGATATATAGTCTACAACCAGTATCACAATTCTAAGTGCCGGAGCACATGGTTTATTATTTTATCAAGCAGTGTTTAAGGTAACAGAGACAGAGTTGGGGATAGACAGTAGCCATTAGGTCAAGAGAGGCAGCAAGAACTGTGTTGTATTGTTTCTTATTGTCACCAATTTATGAATTGCCATCTTAGTGACTTTGCACCTTGCCTTGTTAAACTTGTATATCTAATATATAAAGCTGAATGTGTGTGTGTGTGTATGTATGTATGTATGTATGTATGTCCGGGATTGGCATCTGAACCGTAGCAGCTACAGCCACAAAATTTTGCACAGTCACACGTCTGGACCCCGAGAGCGTCATAGGCTATGTTGTGAGGTGAAATTTTAACCCCGCGCTTTCCAATTCACCAAACAATTTTGCCCCTATCTACATAATGGGGAAAAAGTGAAAGGAAAAGTGTTGGAGGCGTCGCAGCTACAGGCACAAAATTTTGCACAGTCACACGTCTGGACCCTGAGAGCGTCAAAGCTATATTGTGAGGTGAAATTTTAACCCCGCGCTTTCCAAGTCACCAAACAATTTTGCCCCTATCTACATAATGGGGAAAAAATGAAAGGAAAAGTGTTGGAGGCAAATTAACAGCTGCCAGATGTGAACAAGGGGGACTTAAAGAATGACAGCGATGGCACCAAAGAGTATATACTGTACAGTTGCTAAGGTGGGGCCCCAACATGGGATAATCACACCACCACGGGGATATGAACACACACACAAAATGCGCCACACACTACCACGTGCTCGAACACATATACCACCCTCAGTGCACATTTCACCACACATACACCAACCTCGCCACATAAAAGTAGAAACACAAAAGTCGCCGCTCAAAACTCGCCACGCGCAAAACTCTCCACATGCAAAACTCGCCACACGTGCAAAACTCGCCACACGCAAAACTTGCACACGCAGAAAAATTGCCACACGCAGAAAAATTGCCACATGCACAAAAGTTGCAACACATGCAAAAGTTGCCTCACACAAAACTTGCACATACTCAAAAGGCACCACACATAAAACTCGCCACGCGCAAAACTCGCCATGCGCAAAACTTGCTGCACACAACTTGCTACACTAACCTGTCACATGCAACTCGACACACAAAAAGTTGCTACACGCATGTCGCCACACAAAACTCATCTCACAAAAGTCCCTACATGCATGTCGCCACACGCAACTCAACACACACAACTTGACACACGAAACTCGCCCTAAAACACACACAAGTCTGGTATCCTTCAAAAATAAAAATCTGATTAATAAGCAGACAAACTACAAGAGCAACAAATGTACCATATAGGAATCCGGCAGCTGTCAGTCACATGACCAGTCTATTATGTGTATGTGTGAGCTAATATATACTGCCAGGGGGTGGGCTTACTGTTGGCTGGGGATTTATCAGGCTGCCATTTTAGCTTACAAATACTGAGGTAAAAATACTGACCAAATAACGTGTGAACGAGGGCTAATACAGGAGGAGATGGCATACAGCTATCTAATATATAAAGCTGAATGTGTGTGTGTGTGTATGTATGTATGTATGTATGTATGTCCGGGATTGGCATCTGAACCGTAGCAGCTACAGCCACAAAATTTTGCACAGTCACACGTCTGGACCCCGAGAGCGTCATAGGCTATGTTGTGAGGTGAAATTTTAACCCCGCGCTTTCCAATTCACCAAACAATTTTGCCCCTATCTACATAATGGGGAAAAAGTGAAAGGAAAAGTGTTGGAGGCGTCGCAGCTACAGGCACAAAATTTTGCACAGTCACACGTCTGGACCCTGAGAGCGTCAAAGCTATATTGTGAGGTGAAATTTTAACCCCGCGCTTTCCAAGTCACCAAACAATTTTGCCCCTATCTACATAATGGGGAAAAAATGAAAGGAAAAGTGTTGGAGGCAAATTAACAGCTGCCAGATGTGAACAAGGGGGACTTAAAGAATGACAGCGATGGCACCAAAGAGTATATACTGTACAGTTGCTAAGGTGGGGCCCCAACATGGGATAATCACACCACCACGGGGATATGAACACACACACAAAATGCGCCACACACTACCACGTGCTCGAACACATATACCACCCTCAGTGCACATTTCACCACACATACACCAACCTCGCCACATAAAAGTAGAAACACAAAAGTCGCCGCTCAAAACTCGCCACGCGCAAAACTCTCCACATGCAAAACTCGCCACACGTGCAAAACTCGCCACACGCAAAACTTGCACACGCAGAAAAATTGCCACACGCAGAAAAATTGCCACATGCACAAAAGTTGCAACACATGCAAAAGTTGCCTCACACAAAACTTGCACATACTCAAAAGGCACCACACATAAAACTCGCCACGCGCAAAACTCGCCATGCGCAAAACTTGCTGCACACAACTTGCTACACTAACCTGTCACATGCAACTCGACACACAAAAAGTTGCTACACGCATGTCGCCACACAAAACTCATCTCACAAAAGTCCCTACATGCATGTCGCCACACGCAACTCAACACACACAACTTGACACACGAAACTCGCCCTAAAACACACACAAGTCTGGTATCCTTCAAAAATAAAAATCTGATTAATAAGCAGACAAACTACAAGAGCAACAAATGTACCATATAGGAATCCGGCAGCTGTCAGTCACATGACCAGTCTATTATGTGTATGTGTGAGCTAATATATACTGCCAGGGGGTGGGCTTACTGTTGGCTGGGGATTTATCAGGCTGCCATTTTAGCTTACAAATACTGAGGTAAAAATACTGACCAAATAACGTGTGAACGAGGGCTAATACAGGAGGAGATGGCATACAGCTATATACTATATACAGGAGATGACACACAGGTATATACTATTTACAGGGGAGATGACACACAGGTATATACTATATACAGGAGGAGATGACACACAGATATATACTATATACAGGAGAGATGACACACAGGTATATACTATATAGAGGAGGAGATGACATACAGGTACATACTACATACAGGAGGAGATGACATACAGGTATATACTATATACAGGAGGAGATGACACACAGGTATATACTATATACAGGAGCAGATTACCTACAGGTATATAGTATATACAGGAGGAGATGACACAGGTATATGCTATGTATAGGAGGAGATGACATACAGGTATATACTATATACAGGAGATGACACACAGATATATACTATATATAGGTGAGATGACACACAGGTATATACTATATACAGGAGATTACATACAGGTATATCTAATATATAAAGCTGAATGTGTGTATGTATGTATGTGTGTATGTCCGGGATTGGCATCTGTACCGTCGCAGCTACAGCCACAAAATTTTGCACAGTCACACGTCTGGACCCCGAGAGCGTCATAGGCTATGTTGTGAGGTGAAATTTTAACCCCGCGCGTTCCAATTCACCAAACAATTTTGCTCCTATCTACATAATGGGGAAAAAGTGAAGGGAAAAGTGTTGGAGGAAAATTGACAGCTGCCAGATGTGAACAATGAGGACTTAAAGAATGAGAGCGATGGCGACAAAGAGTATATACCGTACAGTTGCTAAGGTGGGGCCCCGACATGGGATACTCACCACACACGGGGATATGAACACAAACACAAAATGCGCCACACACTACCACGTGCTTGAACACATATACCACCCTCAGCACACATTTCACCACACACACACACCAACCTCGCCACATAAAAGTCGAAACACAAAAGTCACCACTCAAAACTCGCTACATGCAAAACTCGCCATATGCAAAACTAGGCTCACGCAAAACTCGCCACACGTGCAAAACTCACCTCATGGAAAACTCACCTCATGCAAAACTTGCACACACAGAAAAATTGCCACATGTACAAAAGTTGCACCACATGCAAAAGTTGCCTCACACAAAACTTGCACATACTCAAAATGCACCACACATAAAACTCGCCACGCGCAAAACTCGCCATGCACAAATCTTGCTGCACACAACTTGCTACACTAACCTGTCACATGCAACTCAACACACAAAATGTTGCTACACGCATGTCGCCACACAAAACTCATCTCACAAAAGTCGCTACATGCATGTCGCCACACGCAACTCAACACACACAACTTGACACATAAAACTCGCCCTAAAACACACACAAGTCTGGTATTGTCCTTCAAAAATAAAAATCTGATTAATAAGCAAACTACAAGAGCAACAAATGTACCATATAGGAAATACGGCAGCTGTCAGTCACATGACCTGTCTATTATGTGTATGTGTGAGCTAATATATACTGCCAGGGGGGAGGGCTTCCTGTTGGCTGGGGATTTATCAGGCTGCCAATAGCAACCAATCACAGCTCAGCTTCTATTTTGCTACAGTTAATTAACCTGAGCTCTGATTGGTTAATATAGGCAACAAAGACATTCTCAGTATAACAAAGCTAATATATGTTGTGAAATGCTTCTATTTGCTTAGTTTTTGCCTTTTAATAATTACATTTCTATCTATTTGTTTTGTGGTTTTTGTGTGCAGAATAAATTTTTGTTAACACATTCTATTTTGCTAACAGCAGTCATTAACCCGGGCGAAGCCGGGTAGTACAGCTAGTAGTTAATAAATAGCTACTTATTTTATTGTAACACTGAGTCAACGTCCTCTGTGCTACTGCATTCCCACACCTGTTTTCAGAGGAGCTTGACTGGCCAGCACAGAACCATGAACATAACCCCACCAAACACTATCGGGATGATCTAGAATGGAGATTACGAGCCAGACCCTCTCACCCAACATCAAGATATGACCTTTCAAGTGCTCTTCTGAATGAATAGACATAAAAGCCCACAGAAATCCTCCAAACTCTTGTAGAAACCCTTCTCTGAACAGTGGAAGCTTTTTTGGTTTAAAAGGGAAGACCAGCTCCATATTATTGCCTGTGCATTTCATTTAGGATGTCATAAAAGCTCCTGTAAGTGTAATGTGTAGGTGTCCATATACTATATTCAGAATATATTTTTGTTTTTGTATTTGTGTATCACAATAGGAAAATCAAAGCAATAACACAAAGTAAATATGGTTCCACAACTATGAAGTATAACTATGAGTAGATAATCTGTAATTACATAATCACACGTTTATTGATTTGCACTGTATGTATTGTTAGCATTACTTTAATATTAAAACAAATTGTTCTTGGAGATGATTAAAGGAGAAAAGAAATAAAATAATAACTGGATCCTTTAGAACATGAGCAGTATGTATAACAGTCTTGTCAACATGCTTCCATGTACTCATTATACCGCTATTGACTGTTGTCAAGGTTACATCAGTGTCATCCAGTCTACAACTGAGCAGTTTAAATAATTAGATAAGGATCAGGGGTCATATGAGGATGCAAATGCGATCTGTATGCCATGCTGCCTATTTGACTACTTAAAAAGGACATCTAATCTATTGCACATGGAACACAAAATATAAGCTGGTTGAAGGACACTGTATAGCGTTCTTACATGGGGTTGACAACTACAGAACTATTACATACAAAACACGCATTATATCCTATGAATTTAAGATGTGTATACATGATTTTTGCAGTTTTGTGAGTTTATAGAGTGAAGAAACTGTTTCCATAGAAAACACTATGCACTACATTGTATATAAATATTATGCTATTTTCTTTTATGATGCCATTTTTCTTCATTAAAGACAAAGGTATAAAGCTTTTAGAAAAAAAAGTATGCATAAAAAGAGTATTGATATTGACAGACTTGGCTTATTTTATTGGTAAAAAGATGTCACTTTGGATGTACTACAATTGCAGATGCAGGCTGAATACTTGAAAGTCTAAAAATATGAATGGAAAATGTATTACTAACTACATTACTGATGTCCCATTGAAGGTCTGAAGACTGTCTGCAGCCTCATTTTGTTTGACTTTTGAGGCCCAGTGAAAGGCAATGCATTACAGATGAGAGAAATAATTTGATGCAAATCAAATTTGTATCAAATGTTATGAAATTCACATGTCATTTGAAAACAATTTGCAATCTGATTTAAGGGACTCACCCCCAAAAAATGCCCACCACCATTTAACACAATGCAGGAGATTGCATTAGCTGCATAAGGCACACATGATCTCAGGAGCTCATGGGCTTCAACGTAATGACTTTCAGCTTTTACATCACATGGTATAGTGCAGCCAGTCATGAGGGACCATCATAGCCTGTATAAAAGCCGAGGCAGGGAATTATGCAGCCATTTTAAGTTGATTCTGGATAATGAGAGGATGTCACAGTGCTGAGTTCATCCATATGCACATGGAAGGCCCTAAAACAATGAAAAAATACTCCTGACTAATGGTTTATGCAGCTGCAGCACTAAAAAATATGACTTGAATTAGTCTGCAAAAAATATACAGATTTTATTGATAGAGGGTGAGAGAGACAGGAGAGATGCCAGCAGCAGAAGTGTGATTGATCAATGACATGGTATATCTGGCACTTGCACTGTATTTTTTCTTTTTTCTTTATTCTTAATGCAGTAGAAAGCAGCTACAAGCTAGCACAATATTTTTTCAGAAAAAAAACATATCAGTGTCAGTAAGAAAAAGTGTGTGCTTGTCATAAGCAACTGTTCTGAGTTTTTCATTTTTTCTGCAATCCTTTTTGAGAAGGGGGAAAATTGTAATTTTAAAAGACATAAGTAAATTCTCTAAAATCAAGATATTTAAAGACAACTGTTTACTTCACACAGTGTACATGTGTGGCCAAAAACAATTTTTTTTGCATAACTGTTTTACTAGTCAAATTTTACATCCATACACACCAAACCAATGCAATGGCCTGTTACCCATTCTGGCTATTTGAACAGGTACTTACCTACCTATGTATCTATGTACCAACCTAGTGTTTGGGTTGGCAGATTGCACTAAATAAAATTAATAATAAAGTGCAATCTCAACCCAGGGTCCACCGTGCAGAGATGTATAACTGCTGCTAGAAAGCAAAGACGGAACACACACCGAGCGATTGCTTGTACACACAGAGATAACGCCACTCAGTGTGAACAGGAGATTGAGTTCCAAGCTCTGTTTCTCCACAGAGAGGAACAGTACAGATGAGTACAGAGTGCCATGTCTAGTTAAACGTCACTGAACAAGCACATGGACTGACCTCGCATTGCAACTGAACCGTGTCACTCGCACACAAAAATGAAAGAGATGCTCTGCAGCTGAGCTGTGTCACTTGCACACAGAAACAAAAGAGATGCTCTGCAACTGAGCTGTGTCACTTGCACACAGGAACGAAGCAGATGCTGAGTATAATACCCTGACTAGGGTTGTGCTTGCTCTGGAACTCTACTTTGCTAACCGCACACATGTAGGAACCAGATGCTAAGCCAACGGCTAATTACCCCCACTGGCCCTAGCTGTCTGCCTATGTGTTCAGTCACAAGGCTAGACACACAGCACATTCAGACTGAGTGGTAGAGTATCCACTGGCAATAACCACACATAAATGATACTAGAACACCTGCATGCATCTCTGAGAGCCTTTTATACATTAGACTCATGTTCAGATGAACAGGACCTTGCCAGTGGACCAATCCAGAGGTGCCATATCACCAGAGCAGCTGACGTTTAACAAACAATGAGAAGACGCCACCTCACGGACATGCTCAGCAAGGTGATTTCTGGACAGACTCCAGAGCGTCAGGCTTCAGCTGCCTATCGCTGGTTGCTATAGACTTGGCTGGAGAGCCAGCAGGAATCAAACGAACACTGTGAGCCTGAGCAAGATGCTGGGTCTGACTTTCAAGCTAAGCAGCACCCACAGTGGCCAAGTCCGAATGGAAGGCAGGTAAGGCTTGGGATCTATCCCATGCAATGCGAAGATACTATCACATAGAATTCTTTTTGAGAAGTAGTACAATTTTGTTAAAAAATGATAAATATATATATTGTGGCATAGCAACTGGTCATGTGATTAATGGGCGGTATGTATCGCAGATCTACTGCTGAGGGATTTGTTTTACATTTGGAAGGCTTCCAGGTGATTGGAGAGATGGGTGGGTCCAGTCACCTACAAACCCACCCAAAGGGATGTGTCTGAATACCCAAGATGAAGCCTATATATGATTGTGTGTTTGAGGACCTTTGGTGATGTCACGCTCACCTGACTAGCCATGTGATAGATACCTGGGTGTGGTTACA
The DNA here is from genome assembly GCF_051348905.1 of Ranitomeya variabilis. Lineage (NCBI taxonomy): Eukaryota > Metazoa > Chordata > Amphibia > Anura > Dendrobatidae > Ranitomeya > Ranitomeya variabilis. The sequence goes on along the minus strand of NC_135232.1, from coordinate 213,234,914 downwards.
CATATGTTAAGGAGGTGTGTTTGGCACATGGGAGCGAGTGCTGGCTAGTCTGAGCCAGAGCAAGGAGACCTGTGAGATACCTCCGGAGTGGACCATCTGATAACCATGTGTGATACTGACCGGGGTCAATGAGAGATGTCTGTGGGATACCTCTGAGGATAAGAGGTATCCATGAACCTGTGCGGCACTAATAAGTAAATATAGAAAAACTGACTGAACAGCCATCTAGTCTGAACTGGTGCATAACCAAAAAGTCTTACATAGCAAATAGATAATGGCTGCACTCAAGTTTATTGTGCTAAAGCAAGGAAATGTGCAATACATGAAATGTGAACAGCATAATGGCTTGTGAAATTTATGAAAAAACACATGAGATTTTTAGCACAAAATTTGGCCAAAAGTTGTGAGCCCATTCACCAAACGTCAAGGTAATCTCAGATCGAATGGGTAACTAACCTGTCTGCCTAGTGTGAACACTTACCTATGGCTAATAAAATGGTAAAGCCTGCATTTATAGAGGAGGTTAGAACCAACTGTGTTTGGATGTAATTAAAATCACAGCATGGTGAAGGGCGGGGCGTTCAAGTCAGAAAAAGCAATACATAGTAAATATAGAAAAACTGACTGAACAGCCATCTAGTCTGAACTGGTGCATAACCAAAAAGTCTTACATAGCAAATAGATAATGGCTGCACTCAAGTTTATTGTGCTAAAGCAAGGAAATGTGCAATACATGAAATGTGAACAGCATAATGGCTTGTGAAATTTATGAAAAAACACATGAGATTTTTAGCACAAAATTTGGCCAAAAGTTGTGAGCCCATTCACCAAACGTCAAGGTAATCTCAGATCGAATGGGTAACTAACCTGTCTGCCTAGTGTGAACACTTACCTATGGCTAATAAAATGGTAAAGCCTGCATTTATAGAGGAGGTTAGAACCAACTGTGTTTGGATGTAATTAAAATCACAGCATGGTGAAGGGCACCCCGTTCAAGTCAGAAAAAGCAATACATAGTAAATATAGAAAAACTGACTGAACAGCCATCTAGTCTGAACTGGTGCATAACCAAAAAGTCTTACATAGCAAATAGATAATGGCTGCACTCAAGTTTATTGTGCTAAAGCAAGGAAATGTGCAATACATGAAATGTGAACAGCATAATGGCTTGTGAAATTTATGAAAAAACACATGAGATTTTTAGCACAAAATTTGGCCAAAAGTTGTGAGCCCATTCACCAAACGTCAAGGTAATCTCAGATCGAATGGGTAACTAACCTGTCTGCCTAGTGTGAACACTTACCTATGGCGAATAAAATGGTAAAGCCTGCATTTATAGAGGAGGTTAGAACCAACTGTGTTTGGATGTAATTAAAATCACAGCATGGTGAAGGGCGGGGCGTTCAAGTCAGAAAAAGCAATACATAGTAAATATAGAAAAACTGACTGAACAGCCATCTAGTCTGAACTGGTGCATAACCAAAAAGTCTTACATAGCAAATAGATAATGGCTGCACTCAAGTTTATTGTGCTAAAGCAAGGAAATGTGCAATACATGAAATGTGAACAGCATAATGGCTTGTGAAATTTATGAAAAAACACATGAGATTTTTAGCACAAAATTTGGCCAAAAGTTGTGAGCCCATTCACCAAACGTCAAGGTAATCTCAGATCGAATGGGTAACTAACCTGTCTGCCTAGTGTGAACACTTACCTATGGCTAATAAAATGGTAAAGCCTGCATTTATAGAGGAGGTTAGAACCAACTGTGTTTGGATGTAATTAAAATCACAGCATGGTGAAGGGCGGGGCGTTCAAGTCAGAAAAAGCAATACATAGTAAATATAGAAAAACTGACTGAACAGCCATCTAGTCTGAACTGGTGCATAACCAAAAAGTCTTACATAGCAAATAGATAATGGCTGCACTCAAGTTTATTGTGCTAAAGCAAGGAAATGTGCAATACATGAAATGTGAACAGCATAATGGCTTGTGAAATTTATGAAAAAACACATGAGATTTTTAGCACAAAATTTGGCCAAAAGTTGTGAGCCCATTCACCAAACGTCAAGGTAATCTCAGATCGAATGGGTAACTAACCTGTCTGCCTAGTGTGAACACTTACCTATGGCGAATAAAATGGTAAAGCCTGCATTTATAGAGGAGGTTAGAACCAACTGTGTTTGGATGTAATTAAAATCACAGCATGGTGAAGGGCGGGGCGTTCAAGTCAGAAAAAGCAATACATAGTAAATATAGAAAAACTGACTAATAAGTAACGGAAAGGGATCCATGTTATACTGACCGGGGTCAGAGAGAGAGACTGTGTTTACTCTATGGGATACCTCTGAGGATATGAGGCATCCGGGAACCTGTGTGATGGTCGCCAACAGGTAACGGACTGTAATCCGTGTTATGTTGACCGGGGCCAGTGAGGGACTGTAGTTCCACTGTAAAGCTGAGTATGTAAAGATGGTGTTCAGGCTGTTACAAACTACCAAGTTCATGAGGTTGTGGTTTATGATGATGTGCAAATAAACCTAAGAGACTGTTATTGTAAGAAAATCGTGTCTGAGTGCGTTTATCCCGTTGCCAAGTGAGTGTCCTTCAAGACAAGCAGTAAGTGGTATCTTACAATATATATTTAATACCTATACATTTAACTGTGTGTGTATGTTTTTACACAACTGTTTTCCTTATCCAATCTGAGATACATACACAACATACCAGCACTGTGGCCTGTTGTTGGCTTCGGGATTTTTGATTTGTACCACCCAGCATTTCTTGTTTCGTTCTTTTTGGGGAAGAATTTTGAAAAAAAAAATCTACCCTTTTAACTTTACATGACTGTTTTTGCACAGTAATTATTCTGGTCAAATTTGACAACTATACATGCCATACTAATACTGTGGCCTGTTATTGCATTTTCTCAACTGGAATTTTGGACCACTCTTCTTTTGCAACCTGTTTCAGGTCTTTCATATTTAAAGAGTGCCTTCTCACAACAGGAGTTTAAAATCTCTCCACAGCAGTTCAATGGGATTTAGCTCCGAACTCACTGCTGGCCACTTCAGAACTCTCCAGTGCTTTTTTTCCATTAATTTCTGAGTGATTCTTGAAGTATGTTTAGGGTCATTGTCCTGCTGGAAGACCCATGACCTAGGACGCAAACCCAGTTTTCTGATACAGTGCACTACATTGCGACCCAAAATCCTTTGGTAATCTTCAGATTTCATGATGCCTTGCACACAGTCAAGGCACTCAGTGCCAGAGGCTTCAACACAACCCCAAAACAAATTTGAATATCTGCTATTTTTGTAGGTCTCATTCTGTTTTTGGTAAACAGTAGAATGATGTGCTTTACTAAAAAGCTCTATCTTGTTCTCATCTGTGCACATGATGCTTTCCCAGAAGGATTTTGACTTTCTCATGTTCATTTTGGCAAACTGCAGTCTAGCTCTTTCATGTCTCTGTGGTCAGCAGTGGGGTGCTCTTGTGTCTCCTGCCATAGGGTTTCATTCAATTCAAATGTCAATGGACAGTTTGCACTGACATTGATGCATCCTGAGCCTGCAGGACAGCTTGAATTTCATTAGATCTTGATTGGGTCTGTTTATTTACCATCTGGACTAACCTGGCAACCTTTCATCAATTTTTCTCTGCCGTCCACGTCCAGGAAGAGTAGCTGCAGTGCCATTGGTTGTAAACTTCTAGATCATGTTGTGCTCCAAAGACACAGGAACATCAAGATCTCTGGAGATGGACTTGTAACCTTCAGATTGTTTATATTTTTCAAGAATTTTGGTTCTCAAGTCCTCAAACCATTCTCTTTTCCTCCTTCTGTTTTCCATGCTTAGTGTGGCACACATACACACAATGCAACGATTGAGTCAATTTCTCTCCATTTTATATGGTTTCAGGTGTGATTTTCATATTGACCACACCTGTTCCTTGCCACATGTAGCTTTAAAGGAGCATCACATGTTTGAAATAAAGTTGTTTACCCACGATTTTGGAAAGGTGCCAACAATTTTGAACAGCCTATTTTTGTGGCTTTAAGTGTCATTATGTCCAATTTTCCTTTTTTGCTTTGTTTTTTTTGTGTGCGTTGTTGCAATACACACAGCAAATTACCATGTGTATAACAAAACATGTTTAACTGAAATAATGTTCTGGAAGAAATACTTAATTTTCTGGAACAAATTAAAGGGTGACAATGCTTATGACCATGTACAGTATATATACATATACATATATATCTATATAGATATATTGTATACTCTATACTAATATAGAAGTAAAAGAAAAACGTTCCAAATATGGGATCAAGGGCAGTAGCTGGTAATGCCACTACTCCTGTTGTTGGAGGAGGCTCAACAGTGCCTAAAAGCTTTGGCTATGGATGTGGTGGCAGCGATTTCTACAAGCAGGCATCTCAGTTGTGGGAATTCTTTTTTCTGCTGATGGCCGATGAATGGTGGCTTGATGCAGAATGGACATTCCTATTAAATTGATGAGGAATTACTGTTCTAAATCAGCATATGAAGTGGCATGACTTGCTCACCCAGAAAAAATAAACTAAATAGCAAAACAAGCAAGGCTTAAACTGTCCTCCTCCTTCTCCTCATGCTCATTTTTCATGTTGTTATGCCACAAAATGAGGTGGTCATTGTGATATTCACCTTTTTCGTCTTCATCTACTGCTTTCCATCTTCTTTCTCCTCTTCTTCCATTGCATTATCAGTTAGTTATATGTGTGACAAGTATCTGCTCTCATGCATCCATCTATGTAGAATCTCAACTCACATCTGTCCAAGTACACTACTATTGATGCAGTATCATGTGGATTCTACTACCTTTTGTGAAGTGATGGTGTGCACTCAGCCTCAATGAAAAATATCTAGCCACCATTAATTTTTTTTTTAAGAAAGTTGCCTTTGCTTTGTACTTCCATGTGGTAGAGACTGTGGGCCTCCTCCTTGGAATTGATGTTGTTCAGCAAAGTTTACTCCGTTATCAACTGCAGCAATTGTGCCTAGAGACTTCACATTACTTTTTTGGCCCATTGCGCTTATATTTTGTGACAGTGCACTAAAGCAAGCAGAACAGGTGTGTTCACTGCTGATAATTCCACACCAAGCCACACTTTTGCACTTCCTCGGCATTTTCCTCAAAGGACATCTCATCCAAAACAGAAACATGACAGAATGTTGTATCAAATGTCATAATGAATGTCTCCATTTTAATTACAATGTCAACTTTTCAAAATAAAATTCATAAGCAGCCATCAAGGACTACAATTTTCTTTAGCATCATAATTATTTTTGATAAAAAATATTTTATGTGCATTAATGGGTATGGATTCCACTGATAGGAGCCTGTGCAGGATTGGGTTCCTGTGCAGGGCTGGGGATAAAATGCTAACATTTTTTTTAAATAAAATTCATGGGCAGCCATCAATGACTACAATGTTCTTTAAAGGGAACCTGTCACCTCATTTGTGGCTATTAAACTGGTTCCAGTGTATTGTTAGTGAAGCATTGTGCATAACTAACATATTTTTGTCAAAGAAAATGTCCAAATATTATGTTTAAAAAACACTTTATATCATTAGAGCCTACAACTTGCAGTAACCACCAAACCGCTGCATGACCAGCTCTCCCTCACCTACTGTATCCTCAACCATCCCTTTCCCTCTCGGGCAGAGTCCTCTTTTTTCCTGTACCAGTAATGAGTTGTATTGTTTAAGATTAGTGTACTTGTTTTTTTATTATGCATACCCCTTTTCATATGTAAAGCGCCATGAAATAAATGGCGCTATAATAATAAATAATAATAAAAATAATAATAATTAGAGGATTCCCTCACATACCTTTTCTTTCAGTCATAGGGGTGGTGACTTTATCTTTTCAGTCACGGGTCATTCAGTGTACTTTTGAAATTAGGCACGCATACAACATCGCATTTGACTGCAGTGATTGGCCCGAAGTTTGTGTTTATAGTATGTGCCAGACACTAGGCCACATTTCCGAATCTAAATCCTTTCTGCTAATAGTGTGGTCCATACACAAGGCCACATTTCAGAATCTAAATTGTTTGTGCTAATAGTGTGGGCCAGACACAGGCCACATTTCAGAATCTAAATCCTTTTTGCTAATAGTGTATGCAATACACCAGGCCACATTTCAGAATCTAAATAGTTTGTGCTAATAGTGTGGTCCAGCCAGAAATCAGCATTTCCGAGTCTAAATTCTTTCTGCTAATTGTGTGGGTCATACACCAGGTAATATTTCAGAATCTAAATAGTTTGTGCTAATAGTTCAGGCCAGAGACCACACCACATTTCAGAATCTAAATCCTTTCTGCAAATAGTATGATACAAACTCCAGGCCACATTTCTGAATCTAAATATTTTCTGCTAATAGTGTGGTCCAGTCACCAGCCTACAATTCTAAATCTGAATCCTTTCTGCTAATAGTGTGGTCCAGACACAATATCTCAGCAAATAAATACTGATTGTTAATTTAGTGACAAGTGACTGACAGGACTGGGCTTAGGGCTGTGAAACAGCTGGTTAAAAGAGGGGAAGGGTGCATCCAACATGAGTGTGAAAAAGAGTGATTGTGATGGATTGGGGAATAAGCTTGGTGTTCAAGGCGTACCTGAGTTTGGTGGTAATGTTACTGAAAACGATACCGAACAAACTCGTCATATCCAAAGATAATTAACAACATCTGTTACTGAAGGGGCTACTCGACTTCCTTTCTTTGGTGGCACACCTGGTATATGAGGGTCAGAAAAAGCATGTGCTTTTCTGGATGGCAAGCGCTGCATCAGGTAGCCTCTCCTCCTCTTCCTCCACCTTAACATCACACACAGTACATTCCTCAGAGGTGGCACTCCATTTACCCTTTCCCTTCCCCCCGCGTCACAAATCTCCAACTGCCCAATTGACTATGGGTAAGTCTGGAGAACTGTTCACACATTATATTACATGGGCATCAGAGGTCTGCTTCACAGATTCCCAAAATCAAGAAGAGGAAAGCATCTACACTGATGGCCAATTTTTTTTTTCAGTTGGATCCAGGCCAGATGAAGTAGGGTCCTAGCAGAATCCAGACCCTCCTCACCAGACATTAACAACAGGGGGTGGAGGTGATCCTGATGAGACTCAAATAGTTGAGACGCATGCAGACTGTACTGTGGGCAAGGAGTGGGAGAGAATGACAATGATGTTGTAGATCCCACTTGGTGTGAAAAAAAGAAACACTGCTGAGTACCTCAGCAGAGGAGATGGAGGAGGATGAAGACAAGGAGGTTATGTTGTGGCTTGCCTCATAGACATGGAGTGATGCAACCGTGACAAGCACTGCATCCTCAGCCCCAACTCTGACTGTGGCCAGTATTGGTCGCAGGTCTGCAGTTTACAGTTTGCAGATGTGGCAAGGGCTGCCTAGCCTGGGCCTTTTTTGAGACTGCAAAGGATGACCCAACTCACATTATATGCCAACATTGCAAAAAACGGCTTAGCAGAGGCAAAATATGCAATAATTTGACTACTCCATGTATGAACTGGCACATGTGTGATCAAAATGCTTTAGTCTGGGAATCTCACTGTGCTAAAATGCGGACTAGCGGACATCGCCAACCACCAGCTGTCCCATCAACTGCATCTGCTGCTTCCTCCTCCATCACCGTGACTTGTCACTGTCACCATGACAAGTGTTCTGACACAGGTCTCCCGCAACAGAACCTCCACTTGTTTACCCCCTAAAGTCGCAGTAAATGAGAGCCCGTCAGCTGTTATGGAAGAGAAGATGGCAGCTGTTTTTGTTCAATCGAACACACCACATCTATCTTAATCTACCAAAACATCTCTGCCTGCACCTCACTCACAGTCCAGTGGTTTGTCGCATTCATCCTACTCCACCCTCTCTCAGCACAGCAGCCAGCCCTCAGTCCTGCATTTGTGGTAACGTAAGAGAATGTTTACTCCTACACATGCCAAAGTTAATTGTTTGAACTCCACCATCTATTGGCCACAGAAATGCTGCCTTTCCGCTTGGTAAATAAAGACGGTTTCCAGAAGCTGATGGGTACCACAAGGCTCTGTCCTGGCCCCAGTGTTGTTCAATATTTTATAAATGATCTAGATAAATGAACTGAAGGTAAACTATTCAAATTTGCAGATGATGCAAAGCTAGGTGGGATCACTAACACTAGAGAAGACAAAGGATTCAGAAGGATCTAGATAAGCTTGAACAATGGGCAGCGACTAACAGAATGGTATTTAACAGGAAGAAGTGCAAGATTCTACATCTAGGCAAGAAAAATTAAAATTACATCTATAGAAGAGGAGGAATAGAACTAAGCAACAGCACACGTGGAAAAGACTTGGGTATACTAATAGATCACAGACTTCACTTGGGTCAACAGTGTGATGCAGCAGCAAAAAAGGCTACGATGTATTAAAAGTAGTGTTGAGCGATACCTTCTGATATGCAAAGGTATCGGTATCAGATTGGATCGGCCGATACCGGCAAAATATCGGATCTCGCCGATACCGATACCCGATACCAATGCATATCAATGGGACACAAAATATCGGAATGGTTCCCAGGGTCTGAAGGAGAGGAAACTCTCCTTCAGGCCCTGGGATCCATATTCATGTATAAAATATAGAATAAAAATAAAAAATATTGATATACTCACCCCTCCGGCGGCCCCTGCTCTTAGCGGTGCCTCCGATCTTAAGAATGCAGAGTTAAGGACCTTCGATAATGTCGCGAATTGTGATTGGTCGCGTGACCGCTCATGTGACCGCTCGCACGACCAATCACAAGCCGCGACATCATCGCAGGTCCTAAACTCACTGCATTCTTAGGAACGGAGGCTGCCGGGTACATCGCTAAGGTCCAGGGTCCGCTGGAGGGGTGAGTATATCCATATTTTTTATTTTAATTCTTTATTTTTTACATGAATATGGATCCCAGGGCCTGAAGGAGAGTCTCCTCTCCTCCAGACCCTGGGAACCATACACTGGGAACTTCCAATTCCGATTTCCGATATCACAAAAATATCAGAACTCGGTATCGGAATTCCGATACAGCAAATATCGTCCGATACCCGATACTTGCGGTATCGGAATGCTCAACACTAATTAAAAGAAAAATAGAGTCTAAATCACGTGAAGTAATTATCTCCGTCTACTCCTGCTTGGTCAGGCCTCATCTGGAATACTGTGTCCAGTTCTGGGCATCACATTTTAAAATGACATTAAAAACTGGAGCAAGTTAAGAGAAGAGCTACTAGGTTGGTAAGTGAACTGCAAACTTGCAAAGAAAACAAGGCTAAGAGGAGACTTAATAGCTGTCTGAAAATTTCAGAAGGGATGTTACAGTGTAGAGGGATCATCATTATTCTCATTTGCACATGGAAGCACGAGAAGCAATGGAATGTAAATGAAAAGAAGATACAGATTAGATATTGGGAAAAACATTTTGACACTGAGGGTGATCAATGAGTGAAACAGGCTGCTATGAGAAGTGGTGAGTTCTCCTTCAATGGAAGTCTTCAAACAGAGTCTGGACAGGCATCTGTCTGAGATGGTTTAGTGAACCCTGTATTGAGCAGGGGGTTGGACAGACATTCCTTGAAAAATCTATGTCTGCCAGGGTGCATTTCACCATTGAAGCCTGGACAAGCAAACATGGGCAAGGGCATTACATTTTGCTGAGTAGGCACTGGGCGACTCTGGTGGCTGTGGGGGCAGGTGGGCAAGGGGCTGTTCCACAAGTCTTGGAATCCGCAAGGCTTGCAGGACAAATCTCTGTATCTAACACTTCCTACATTTCTTCCCGCACCTCCACAAGGGTCCACTTGCACCTTCAACCTCTCCCTTTGGTCTGTTTCACACGTCCGTGTCTCTGGTACGTGTGGTGACAGCTTTCACATGTATCAGAGACATGTATACATGTAGAGCCATTCAAATGAATGGGTTTGTGCACGTCTGTGTGTTTCCATGGACCGTGTGTCTGTGTTCCCCACACATAGACATGTCCTTTTTTTTACCACGGACGGCAAAACTACCCGCACACAGAGAACACATTGATGCCCTCTGTGTGACATGCATCTGCGCAGGCAAAGAAGCGCTACAGTAAGCGCTGTTCCCCAGTGGCAGGTGCTGAAGACAGCTCTCATCATTCTCCCCTTCTCTGACTGCGATTGGCATGAGCAGAGGAAAATGATGAGAGTTATATTAAAGTCCGAATGATGACAGCAGGTGGGGGCTTTTGGGACTCTTCCACTCATCATCCGACACCTGCTGCCGCTAATAACAGTGACAGCATAAGCGGATGATTGGGGTTTTCCTCAGCCACCGACGCCTGCGATCTAACGAAATAAATTAATGAAAAACCTGACATGAGTTCCCCCTATTTTCTTGAATCAACCAGGCAAAACTCACAGCTGGGGGCTTCAACCCTCAACTGTCAGCTTCAGCAAGGTTGGTTATCAAGAATAGATGGGTCCCCATGCTGTTTTTTTTAATTATTTAAATTATTAATTTAAACAAATGGCATGGGGTCTCCCCCATTTTTGACAACCAGCTTTGCTAAAGCTCACAGCTTGGAGTTGGTATTCTAGGGCTGGTAAGGGGCTGTAACGAATGGAAACGGAGGCACAGATGTAGAAGTTCACATTCGTATTTATTAAGGTTTGATGTGGAACCACTAGACCACAGTCCGGGGGCTCCAAAGGGGGCATTACTGCATGAGCCCCAGACACCCATAGTAAGTCCCCTCGAACAGGGACAGAATGGAATGCCTGGAGGACACGAGTGCTACCTTCAGTTAGACCCTGTACTCGTGGCAGCTGTCCCAGTGGAACAGATGGACCAGCAAGGTTAGCGGGTGTTATAGAGCTGACTGGAGGATACCGAGTGTATGAATAGAAGCTTGCACCGGGAGTACTGGCGTGGTCCGGAAGTGAGGCTGGTGGACTGGCAGGACTAGACGGGTCCAGCGTAGATACTGCGGATGATACAGTAGATACTTGTTGCTCCGGCACCCTCCCTAGGGTGGAAGGGCTAGAAATAGTAGATAAACACATGCCATTGGTTAGAGGCAACATTTGGAAAATGCACACTGTCTCTTTAAGAGACCGGGAGCGAGCGCGCGTGCGACCTAAGAACCCTGCCAGGGAACCTTCTGGCTGCACGCCAGGAAGCAGGAGAGGAAGGAGGGGTGGGGGCTGGGTCCAGACAGCATGAAGCCGGCACAAAGCGAGAGTCCCGACGGAGATCCCCTGGAGGTACAGTAAACAGACCGGGTGTTACAGGGGCCATTAATATAGGCCCCCAGCCTAAAAACAGCAGCCCACAGCTGCCCTGAAAATGTAGACCACCTAACTTTCATAATGATGAACAAGTAATGAATCTCCAATGACTTTTGCACGCCAGTCACAGACTGAGCAGACTAGGCGATGGTGTAGTTTTTAGTGTGCTGCATTGATCTACTCTGGGGAAATTGATGGCAGTTTAGTGGTGTGCACTTGAATAATCTTTGGAAATGTAGGGACTCCAAGTTGTGTCTCCTTCTTGTGTGTTGAGTGCAGCAGTAGGGCTCCCAGATCGGCAGGCTTGTACTTACTTTCAGTCAGCTACATGTGTTTGTATCCTTAAATGTTTCTAACAATAGTAGTCTACAAAACTGATATTTGTGCCATCTATGTGGGGCTGAGCAGAAAAGTAGTTTGAGCTCTTGCATGAGGTTTCAGGGCTCCCAGCTCAGCAGGCTTATACCGGTCCCTCACCCACCTTGTTTTAATTTAACATTCTGTCCCAGACCCTGATACCTCATGCGTGGCCCTTGGCTGACTGCTGCTGTGCCTTTCTAAAATTTCTACTGTGGGGGAATTGATCAGTCAACCTGTGTTTCTATCCCTACATTTTCCTACCAATAGTAGTCTACAAAACTGATGTTTGTGTCACCTGAGTGTGGCTGAGCAGAAAAGCAGTTTGAGCTTTTTGCATGAGGTACCAGGGCTCTCAGCACAGCAGGCATACTCCAGTACCTCACCAACCTAATCTTAATTTACCCTTACCTTTGTCTCTCAGACAATTGGCCTACACCTGTAACTCATGCACCTGTTACTGATCAAGGTTTAAGCTAGAAATGTTAGTCCAAGCCCTGTCCCATGCATCCATGCTATGCAATTATATTATTTGTACTCTGGGTTAATTATTGCCACTTTTTCTGGTGTCTGCCCATAATTTGTTTTGGCAGCATTTTGGTACCCCTGAAGGTGTTGTCTATGTGTTTGGTTTAGCCTCCCATTGAATTTAATGAGGTTCGGATGTGTTCAACGAACTGTTCAGCAAACTGTTCAGCAAACATTGGGATGTTTGGCAATATGAACCGAAACTTGCAAGGTTCACTCACCTCCACTTACAAACAGAATGGCTAATCACTGAGAGAGATAATTTTTGGACCATTTTTTAATTTCATAAAACATGAAAAATCTAGCATTGACCTATGTCTAGCACAGCTCTAAATGGGCTGTTGGTTGGTTCCCATCCATTTCTATGTTGAGGTCACTTTGACATTATTAAGGCTGTGTTTGCCTTAGAATGCTTGAAAAGGGTATGATGCATTTCTAGGAGTGTTTACATATATCTTTTCAAAGCAATTAAAGACTTTGCAGTATTGATTTGCTAATAGATTTACTGCAAAACAAATATTTTGGAAAAATGTGTCAAAACTGGCCAATCTGAATTTTAAAATGCTCAATTACCTGCAAAGAAAATGTGTTCTCTTATTTTTTTATTTTTTGCAATATGATAAACAAAAAGAACTGCATGGTCAGCTCAAAGCTAAAGCTAAAGATTTGCTAAAACTAAAAAAAAGTGAGATGTAGTTCATAATGCAAAATATCTAGAGAAAAAAGTAAACTGATCAGCACAAAATCTTCAGTGATATGGTGCATTTGCCAGGAACAAACTGCAATATATTTTCTCTGCAGAGGCCACTATAAGTGAAATTTAGCATTACATATCAGCCATCAAATTAACCCCTTGAAGTTATCTGCCTGTATCCAAAAAACGATCATAGTTAGCACTGATCACCGACAATGACCATTAAATACCTTGGTTTTCATGCACCAACTTCAATCACTTTTTTTCCTTTGACAAAATTGTGGGGTGCTGACAGGCTGCCATGGCAGCAATTGAAAACTTCATTCCAACTTGGTCCACTTATGGCTGAGGTTCATAGGGAAATGTTGATTTGACTATTTACTGCAATACCCTAAAATTGTAGGAAAAAGAAAAAGCAACTAAGCAAATGCAGGTCCATGTCTACAAAAAAGTGAAATGTAAGCTAAAAATTTTAAAAATATTAAAAAAGCAGACACATAAAAAATTGAGTCACCCTCATTTCCCCCAGTTAGGAATAAAGAAATACATAAAATAAAAACTATATATTTGGTATCAACCCGTAAAAGTGCGATCAATCAAGATATAAAATTATATTAACATTATGGTAAATACTGAAACACACAAAAAAATTAAACTGTCAGAATTTAGTAAGGCAAGGGTGGATAGAACGCACTTGCGCTCGCAGGGTGCAGGATATATGCTAAAGCCGCTGGTGTCTAGACAGACTCTGTGCCTGTTCTGTCCCTTTGCACATAAGAATAATAATAAATAGAAAGACGCAGAGCTAAAGCTATGGGAGTAATAGGTCTATATATGCACACTGACCCAGCAGCCTTAGAGAGGCGTAATGTGTGTCTGCCACTAGGAGGTATCGCAAGGTGGTCACCTGGTTTTGTACCAAAGTTGCTTAGTGGTGGATAGATATCCCAAACATAAAGTCATGGATGGTGTGCAATGGTAAATATAATCCACATGCCAGGGGTCCAATAGTGCTATGTGAATGTATAAAAGAGATTCCCAGAACACTTGTGTAAATGACAATAAACGGCTTACTTGGTAATTGTAGAGCACAAGACAAGAGTCCAGGATGCGGTGATGCTGCAGGCTTGAGAAGATGTAGAGCACACTTGCTAATCTGGCCTGCAGAAGTGTCACAAGAGCTGCTGCGTAGGTTAGGATGGTGGAAACCTGGGGAGCGTCCTCCCCTGGTGGTAGGTTCCCTCCGTGACCTCCATATGCCAATAGCAGGGGACCGGCGGTATGCTCCGGATGAGAAGCGCCACCGTGCAGTGGCTGAGTTTGAGGGTGGCTTGGTTTAGGTGACGTCACCGGGGCTGGAGGCCGGGTGCATGAGAGGGCCAGTTGACCAACTCATTTTGAAGGACTCAGTCCTTCTTCATTAGGGCTGATGACCCTACCATGAACCCGGCCCTATTTATAGACCAACGCTTATACACTGTGTCCCAGTGTTACCTATTGTTAGAGTGTGCATCTACATGATGAATATAAGATAGAGCTCTGTATGTTTAATGGTTCACTATATAAGCCCTCATGTGGGTTAGAAAGAGAGAAATGAAGATTGAAAAAAGGAAGAAATAGTGAAAATATAATAGATTACCAGCTGGTCAACCAACACTACTTCAGTCAACCTGTATATGTTTTTGTATGACTAACAAAATTACTAATGATTGTACATTAGTGATAAGTGAGCAGAGCACTAAAATGCTTAGGTGCTCGTTGCACGGGTCGAGCAAATTGGCATACTCGGGTACTCTACCCGAGCAACAAGCCCAATGTAAGTCTATGGGAAACCTGAGAATTTTTACCACGACCCCCCCGAGGGTCCTTTTAAGGTCTAAAAACATCTGAAAATGATGGAAACACTGTGCAAATGACATGGGAACATGATGGGGATCGCCCCTGGAAGCATTTCTGACTCCAAGGTCACAGCTGTAAGCAATGTTGTCAGAGTTTCACGCCATTTTTACAGGTGCACCAAAAAACATACAAAAACATAACCAAAATGGATTTTGCTGGGAAATATGTTAAGGTACATCCTTTCCAGGGTAATGACTTGTGTATATAAGGCAAAATAATTAACCCCAGACCAAAAAGTTCCTCTACCACTTGGGCTATGTTCACAAGCAGCATTTTTGATGCGTTTTAATAAATAATAATCTTTATTTTTATATAGCGCTAACATATTCCGCAGCGCTTTACAGGTTGCACACATTATCATCGCTGTCCCTGTTGGGGCTCACAATCTAAATTCCCTATCAGTATGTCTTTGGAATGTGGGAGGAAACACATGCAAACACAGAGAGAACATACAAACTCTTTGCAGATGTTGTCCTTGGTGGGATTTAAACCCAGGACTCCAGCGCTGCAAGGCTGCTGTGCTAACCACTGCGCCACTGTAGGCGTTTTCAACTTTTACATTGCTTTCAACCAATACAAATGCATTCACTGGGAAATGTAATTGTAACATTTAACAACCCTAGCTGGCCATGTGGTGTGTGACACATAAGGAGACACATCTTGTTTCATTTATGAAAGAGGGTCTCAGTCTTAAAGTCTCAAAGCCTATTTTTAGAGGGGCATCAGGCGGCATTAATATTCTTAACCCCTTAATCCCATATGACGTACTATACCGTCGAGGTGGGGTGGGCCTTAATTCCCGGTGACGGTATAGTACGTCATACGCGATCGGCCGCGCTCACGGGGGGAGCGCGGCCGATCGCGGCCGGGTGTCGGCTGCATATCGCAGCTGACATCCGGCACTATGTGCCAGGAGCGGTCACGGACCGCCCCCGGCACGTTAACCCCCGGCACACCGCGATCAAACATGATCGCGGTGTACCGGCGGTACAGGGAAGCATCGCGCAGGGAGGGGGCTCCCTGCGGGCTTCCCTGAGACGATCGGTACAAGGTGATGTACTCACCTCGTACCGAACGTCTTCTCCCTGCAGGCCCCGGATCCAAAATGGCCGAGGGGCTGTATCCGGGTCCTGCAGGGAGCACTTCCGGGTCGGAGCAGGCTGCAGATGAAAGCTGCAGCCTGCTCCGATGAAAGTATGATCGCAGATATGATAGAGTGCTGTGCACACTATCAGATCTGCGATCTGTGATGTCCCCCCCTGGGACAAAGTAAAAAAGTAAAAAAAAAAATTTCCACATGTGTAAAAAAAAAAAATAATAATTCCTAAATAAATAATAATAAAAAAAAAAAATATTATTCCCATAAATACATTTCTTTATCTAAAAAAACCAAACAAAAACAATAAAAGTACACATATTTAGTATCGCCGCGTCCGTAACGACCCAACCTATAAAACTGGCCCACTAGTTAACCCCTTCAGTAAACACCGTAAGAAAAAAAAAAAAAAAACGAGGCAAAAAACAACGCTTTATTACCATACCGCCGAACAAAAAGTGGAATAACACGCGATCAAAAAGACGGATATAAATAACCATGTTACCGCTGAAAACGTCATCTTGTCCCGCAAAAAACGAGCCGCCATGCAGCATCATCAGCAAAAAAATAAAAAAGTTATAGTCCTCAGAATAAAGCGATACCAAAATAATTATTTTTTCTATAAAATAGTTTTTATCGTATAAAAGCGTCAAAACATAAAAAAATGATATAAATGAGGTATCGCTGTAATCGTACTGACCCGTCGAATAAAACTGCTTTATCAATTTTACCAAGCGCAGAACGGTATAAACGCCTCTCCCAAAAGAAATTCATGAATAGCTGGTTTTTGGTTATTCTGCCTCACAAAAATCGGAATAAAAAGTGATAAAAAATGGTCACGTGTCCGAAAATGTTACCAATAAAAACGTCAACTCGTCCCGCAAAAAGCAAGACCTCACATGACTCTGTGGACCAAAATGTGGAAAAATTATAGGTCTCAAAATGTGGAGACGCAAAAACTTTTTTGCTATAAAAAGCGTCTTTTAGTCTGGTTTCACACTTGCGTTTTTATCTGCATGCGTTTTTTAAAAAAACCGCATGTGTGAAAAAATGCATGTAAACGCGGTAAAACGCATGCGTTTTTATAGAAAAACACAAGAAAACAAGAAAAAAACAAAAAACCCTAACCCTACCCCTAACCCTACCCCTAACCTGAAATACGTGGCACTGAAATACGTGGCACTGAAATATACGTTTATATACGTATATACGTATTTAAGTGCCACGATATTTCAGTGGCCACGTATTTAAGTGCCACGTATTTAAGTGCCACGTATTTAAGTGCCACGTATTTACGTGCCACGTATTTTTCAGTGCCTGAAATACGTGGCACTGAAATATACGTTTATACACGTATATACGTATATAAGTGCCACGATATTTCAGTGGCCACGTATATAAGTGCCACGTATTTAAGTGCCACGTATTTAAGTGCCACGTATTTAAGTGCCACGTATTTAAGTGCCACGTATTTAAGTGCCACGTATTTAAGTGCCACGTATTTAAGTGCCACGTATTTAAGTGCCACGTATTTCAGTGTCACGTATTTCAGTGCCACGTATTTACGTGCCACGTATTTACGTGCCACGTATTTTTCAGTGCCTGAAATACGTGGCACTGAAATACGTGGCACTGAAATATCGTGGCACTGAAATATCGTGGCACTGAAGTATTTACGTGGCACGTATTTTTCAGTGCCTGAAATACGTGGCACTGAAATACGTGGCACTGAAATACGTGGCACTGAAATACGTGGCACTGAAATATACGTTTATATACGTATATAAGTGCCACGATATTTCAGTGGCCACGTATTTAAGTGCCACGTATTTAAGTGCCACGTATTTACGTGCCACGTATTTTTCAGTGCCTGAAATACGTGGCACTGAAATACGTGGCACTGAAATACGTGGCACTGAAATATCGTGGCACTGAAATATTTACGTGCCACGTATTTTTCAGTGCCTGAAATACGTGGCACTGAAATACGTGGCACTGAAATACGTGGCACTGAAATATTGTGGCACTGAAATATCGTGGCACTTAAATACGTGGCACTTAAATACGTGGCACTTAAATACGTGGCACTTAAATACGTGGCACTTAAATACGTGGCACTTAAATACGTGGCACTTATATACGTGGCACTTATATACGTGGCACTTATGACTGTCAGAAAATGTTCAGTAAACGGTTAGGGGTAGGGTTTCAGGTAGAATTGGGGAGTTTCCACTGTTCAGGCACATCAGGGGCTCTCCAAACGTGACATGGCGTCCAATCTCAATTCCAGCCAATTCTGCGTTGAAAAAGTAAAACAGTGCTCCTTCCCTTCCGAGCTCTCCCGTGCGTCCAAAAAGGGGTTTACCCCAACATATGGGGTATCAGCGTACTAGGGACAAATTGAACAACAACTTCTGGGGTCCAAGTTCTCTTGTTATCCTTGGGAAAATAAAAATTTGGGGGGCTAAAAATCATTTTTGTGGGAAAAAAAATATGTTTTATTTTCACGGCTCTGCGTTGTAAACTGTAGTGAAACACTTGGGGGTTCAAAGTTCTCACAACACATCTAGATAAGTTCCTTGGGAGGTCTAGTTTCCAATATGGGGTCACTTGTGGGGGGTTTGTACTGTTTGGGTACATCAGGGGCTCTGCAAATGCAACGTGACGCCTGCAGACCAATCCATTTAAGTCTGCATTCCAAATGGCGCTCCTTCCCTTCCGAGCTCTGTCATGCGCCCAAACAGTGGTTCCCCCCCACATAGGGGGTATCAGCGTACTCAGGACAAATTGGACAACAACTTTTAGGGTCCAATTTATCCTGATACCCTTGTGAAAATACAAAACTGGGGGCTAAATTTCATTTTTGTGAAAAAAAAAAAAAAAAAATTATTTTCACGGCTCTGCGTTATAAACTGTAGTGAAACACTTGGGGGTTCAAAGTTCTCACAACACATCTAGATAAGTTCCTTGGGGGGTCTAGTTTCCAATATGGGGTCACTTGTGGGGGGTTTGTACTGTTTGGGTACATCAGGGGCTCTGCAAATGCAACGTGACGCCTGCAGACCAATCCATTTAAGTCTGCATTCCAAATGGCGCTCCTTCCCTTCCGAGCTCTGTCATGCGCCCAAACAGTGGTCCCTCCCCACAAATGGGGTATCAGCGTACTCCAGACAAATTGGACAACAACTTTTGGGGTCCAATTTATCCTGATACCCTTGTGAAAATACAAAACTGGGGGCTAAAAAATCATTTTTGTGAAAAAAAAAAATAATTTTTATTTTCACGGCTCTGCGTTATAAACTGTAGTGAAACACTTGGGGGTTCAAAGCTCTCAAAACACATCTAGATAAGTTCCTTAGGGGGTCTACTTTCCAAAATGGTGTCACTTGTGGGGGGGTTTAATGTTTAGGCACATCAGGGGCTCTCCAAACGCAACATGGCATCCCATCTTAATTCCAGTCAATTTTGCATTGAAAAGTAAAATAGCGCTTCTTCCCTTCTGAGCTCTGCTATGCGCCCAAACAATGGTTTACACCCACATATGGGGTATCGTCGTACTCAGGACAAATTGCACAACAACTTTTGTGGTCTAATTTCTTCTCTTACCCTTGGGGAAATAAAAAAATGGGGGTGAAAAGATCATTTTTGTGAAAAAATATGATTTTTTATTTTTACGGCTCTGCATTATAAACTTCTGTGAAGCACTTGTTGGGTCAAAGTGCTCAACACACATCTAGATAAGTTCCTTAAGGGGTCTACTTTCCAAAATGGTGTCACTCGTGGGGGGTTTCAATGTTTAGGCACATTAGGGGCTCTCCAAACGCAACATGGCGTCCCATCTCAATTCCAGTCAATTTTGCATTGAAAAGTCAAATGGCGCTCCTTCCCTTCTGAGCTCTGCCCTGCACCCAAACAATGGTTTACACCCACATATGGGGTATCGTCGTACTCAGGACAAATTGCACAACAACTTTTGTGGTCTAATTTCTTCTCTTACCCTTGGGGAAATAAAAAAATGGGGGTGAAAAGATCATTTTTGTGAAAAAATATGATTTTTTATTTTTACGGCTCTGCATTATAAACTTCTGTGAAGCACTTGTTGGGTCAAAGTGCTCAACACACATCTAGATAAGTTCCTTAAGGGGTCTACTTTCCAAAATGGTGTCACTCGTGGGGGGTTTCAATGTTTAGGCACATTAGGGGCTCTCCAAACGCAACATGGCGTCCCATCTCAATTCCAGTCAATTTTGCATTGAAAAGTCAAATGGCGCTCCTTCCCTTCTGAGCTCTGCCCTGCACCCAAACAATGGTTTACACCCACATATGGGGTATCAGTGTACTCAGGACAAATTGTACAACAATTTTTGGGGTCCAATTTCTTCTCTTACCCTTGGGAAAATAAAAAATTGGGGGTGAAAAGATCATTTTTGTGAAAAAATATGATTTTTTATTTTTACGGCTCTGCATTATAAACTTCTGTAAAGCACTTGTTGGGTCAAAGTGCTCACCACACATCTAGATAAGTTCCTTAGGGGGTCTACTTTCCAAAATGGTGTCACTTGTTAGGGGTTTCAATGTTTAGGCACATCAAGGGCTCTCTAAATGCAACATGGCGTCCCATCTCAATTCCAGTCAATTTTGCATTGAAAAGTCAAATGGCGCTCCTTCCCTTCCGAGCTCTGCCCTGGGCCCAAACAATGGTTTACACCCACATATGGGGTATCAGCGTACTCAGGACAAATTGCACAACAATTTTTGGGGTCCAATTTCTTCTCTCACCCTTGGGAAAATAAAAAATTGGGGGTGAAAATATAATTTTTGTGAAAAAATATGATTTTTTATTTTTACGGCTCTGCATTATAAACTTCTGTAAAGCACTTGTTGGGTCAAAGTGCTCACCACACATCTAGATAAGTTCCTTAGGGGGTCTACTTTCCAAAATGGTGTCATTTGTTAGGGGTTTCAATGTTTAGGCACATCAAGGGCTCTCTAAATGCAACATGGCGTCCCATCTCAATTCCAGTCAATTTTGCATTGAAAAGTCAAATGGCGCTCCTTCCCTTCCGAGCTCTGCCCTGCGCCCAAACAATGGTTTACACCCACATATGGGGTATCAGCGTACTCAGGACAAATTGCACAACAATTTTTGGGGTCCAATTTCTTCTCTCACCCTTGGGAAAATAAAAAATTGGGGGTGAAAAGATAATTTTTGTGAAAAAATATGATTTTTTATTTTTACGGCTCTGCATTATAAACTTCTGTAAAGCACTTGTTGGGTCAAAGTGCTCACCACACATCTAGATAAGTTCCTTAGGGGGTCTACTTTCCAAAATGGTGTCACTTGTGGGGGGTTTCAATGTTTAGGCACATCAGGGGCTCTCCAAATGCAACATGGCGTCCCATCTCAATTCCAGTCAATTTTGCATTGAAAAGTCAAATGGCGCTCCTTTGCTTCCAAGCTCTGCCATGCGCCCAAACTGTGGTTTACCCCCACATATGGGGTATCGGCGTACTCAGGACAAATTGTACAACAACTTTTGGGGTCTATTTTCTCCTGTTACCCTTGGTAAAATAAAACAAATTGGAGCTGAAATAAATTTTGTGTGAAAAAAAGTTAAATGTTCATTTTTATTTAAACATTCCAAAAATTCCTGTGAAACACCTGAAGGGTTAATAAACTTCTTGAAAGTGGTTTTGAGTACCTTGAGGGGTGCAGTTTTTAGAATGGTGTCACACTTGGGTATTTTCTATCATATAGACCCGTCAAAATGACTTCAAATGAGATGTGGTCCCTAAAAAAAAATGGTGTTGTAAAAATGAGAAATTGCTGGTCAACTTTTAACCCTTATAACTCCGTCACAAAAAAAAATTTTGGTTCCAAAATTGTGCTGATGTAAAGTAGACATGTGGGAAATGTTATTTATTAAGTATTTTGTGTGACATATGTCTGTGATTTAAGGGCATAAAAATTCAAAGTTGGAAAATTGCGAAATTTTCAAAATTTTCGCCAAATATTCATTTTTTTCACAAATAAACGCAAGTTATATCGAAGAAATTTTACCACTAACATGAAGTACAATATGTCACGAGAAAACAATGTCAGAATCGCCAAGATCCGTTGAAGCGTTCCAGAGTTATAACCTCATAAAGGGACAGTGGTCAGAATTGTAAAAATTGGCCCGGTCATTAACGTGCAAACCACCCTCGGGGCTTAAGGGGTTAAAGGGCCAATATTAAACAGTGGGTCTCCTATGCTGTTATTGCCTATGAAATGAGTGGCTGGGCTGCCAACAATTACAGCGTACCCCAATACCCCTTTCATGAGAGATACAGGAGGGCTTCCTGAAAAAATGTTGAATTGAATGCAAGGCCTGCCCTGCTATCAAGTCATATGCACTCCAATAAGCCTTTGAATCCAATATACTATGGGCATCATAGACACCCTTGCCAAATATTGGACTGCTTATAGCAGTACAGAACACATTAAGTGTGGTGAATGGTGATCTAGTGGTGGAGACATTGCTGAAGGCCTCATTAAAAACTAGGCCCAATGTAAAGGAGTGTGTCTCCTAGACTTGTCATGCCCATACACGCAGTGCATGGGCTGACAAACATTTCCCCGAGAGGGATACATTTTTTAAAAAGATACTATTGGGCATCATAGACACCCTTGCCAAAAAAAAAATGGACTGCCTGTAGCGGCACAGAATACGTTAAGCTTGGTGATCTAGTGGTGGAGAATGAGGAGAAATAAAGATAAATCATACTGAAATTTAAAAAAAAGGATGTGAATCCACCGATGAAAGTAAATAACAAAAGGGAGGGGCGAACACAGGTTCATATATATTATGCCAGATATGTGTCCAACAAGATATGTTTGTTCCAAGAAACAGCTCAGAGACAGGGATATAAAAAAAAATATATAATAGTATTTCAATATTTTCATATTGTAGAGGTGTACACTGAGTCATAAAAGGATGGTGCAGAGTTATTAAAACTGGAATATATAAGACTAAATGGGAAAATATACGTACAACTCATTTTGATGACAGTTCCCCCTGGTGGAGATTGTTTTGGTTTTTAATTAGTTCTCCTTGTAGCGTGGGTCTAGAAGTGTTAGGCTATGTGCACACTTTGCGGCGTGCTCTGCGGGTTCTCCCGCAGTGGAATTGATTAATCTGCAGGGCAAAACCGCTGCAGTTATCCCTGCAGATTTATCGCGGTTTGTTTTGCGATTTCTGCTGCGGGATTACTCCTATACTATTGATGCTGCATATGCAGCAATATGCAGCATCAATAGTAATGTTAAAAATAATAAAAATTGGTTATACTCACCCTCTGATGTCCGGATCTCCTCGGCGCTGCACGCGGCGCTCCGGTTCCAAAGATGCTGTGCCGGGAAGGACCTTCGTGACATCACGGTCATGTGACAGCGACGTCATCTCAGGCCCTGCTCGCACAGCAACTGAGACCGGACGGCCGCGTGCAGCGCTGAGAGGTGAGTATAGCATCATTTTTTATTTTAATTCTTTTTTTTTACACTATTTATGCTTCCCAGGGCCTGGAGGAGAGTCTCCTCTCCTCCACCCCGGGTAGCAACCGCACATTATCCGCTTACTTCCCGCATCGTGGGCACAGCCCCATGCGGGAAGTAAGCGGATCAATGCATTTCTATGGGTGCAGAATCGCTGCGATTCTGCACAAAGAAGTGACATGCTGAGGGTTGTAAACCGCTGCGTTTCTGCGCGGTTTTTCCCGCAGCATGTGCACTGCGGTTTCCATAGGGTTTACATGTTAATGTAAATGCTATGGAAACTGCTGCGGACCCGCAGCATCAAAATCGCCGCGGATCCACGGTAAAACCCGCAAAGTGTGAACATGGCCTTACCAACCAGTAATGAGTGTCACCAAAAATTTTTATAATGCGAGGGTCACGTGAAACGCAGCGCAACATAAAGTCAGCCATGCATGCCAGACTGCTAACAGGCAAGACTTCCATGTCCTCACCAACAGGATGACTGACCATGCTGTCCTCCTCATCCTCCTCCTCCCTGTCCTCAAGCCATCCTTGCTGAACAGACAGTATGACAGCTGTGCTTGCAGTACCATCTATAGTGCATGAAAGTAGCCCCTGTTCTTCCTCCTCATCCTCCTCATTATCTACCAATCCACGTTGGGAAGACATGAGGCTGGGCTGAGTGTAATCCCCCGTATGGTTCCTTGGTCCATGTCCTTGTGCTCTGCCTGTAATTCATCCTCTTTAATTGTGAGCAGAGAGCATTTGAGAATGCTGAGAAGTGGGATAGTGCTGCTCACCATTTTGGTACAGTCCTCAAAGTTTTGTAGGATGGTACACATGTCTGACATCAATGTCCCCTCCTGAGTTCTTATGTGTGGAGTCTGAACTGAATATTGACAGCCTTGTAGATGTTGGTAGTCAGCAACTGCCCTCTTCTGCTCACAAATCCTTCCAACATGTGCAGCGTAGCGTTCCAACGCGTGCGGACATCACACACCAGTCGGTGAGCAGGAAGCTGCAAATACTGCTGAAGCATGGCAAGGGCGGCTGAAGCTGTAGCTAACTTTCTAAAATGGGCAAACAGATGGCGTATTTTCACTAGCAATTTTGGCAGCTCCGTGTAGCTTTTCAGAAAATGTTGAACCACGAGGTTAAGCACATGGGCCAGGCAAGGAACGGGTGTGAGCTCACCTTGCCTCAGAGCTGCCACCAGGTTCCAGCCATTGTCACACACAACCATGCCTGGCTGTAGGTTCAGCGGTATCATCCAAATATCTGACTGCTCTTTCAACGCTGTCCACAACTCTTCTGCGTTGTGCGGTTTGTCATCTATGCAGATTAGCTTCAGCACAGCCTGTTGCCGCTTGGCTGAGGCAGTGCTGCAGTGCTTCCAGCTTCTGACTGATGTATTGATTTCAGAGATGTAGGCTGAAGAGGAGGAGGTGCAGGAGCTGTAGAATGTGGGGGTAACCCTGATTGACGTAGGGCCTGCAATTCTCAGCGTGGGGAGGATAAATTCCATCCCAAGGTCCGACTGGCTCCTGGTTTCCACTATGTTAACCCAGTGTACCATCAGTGAGATGTACCATCCCTGCTTGCAAGCACTTGTCAACATGTCCATGGTTAGGTGGACTTTCCCAGTAACAGCATTGTTGAGGGCATGGGTAATGTTGTGGGACGCATGCTGGTGTAATGCCAGTACGGCACACCAGGAGAAACAGTGGTGACTGGGGACCGAGTACCTTGGGATGGCTACCGCCATCAGGTTGCTGAAAGCTTCCGTCTCGACGAGCCTAAAAGGAAACATTTCAAGCATAAGCAGAAGAGAAATGTTAGAACTTAGTACTGTGGCCTCTGGTGTGTTGGCTGAGTATTGCCTCTTGTGTTCCAATGACTGAGGTATAGACAACTGAAGGCTGTGCTGGGACAAGGATGTGGACGGGCTTGATGATGGTTCTGCTTGACTGTGGGCAACAACAGGTGCAGGGCTAGAGGCATCTTCACATGCACAGTAGACTGGGGATTGGCTTCTATGCAAAATAGTGGAAGAAGCAATATTGTCACCTGCAGACAGTGTTCCTGAAGCCTAGGGTTCAGCCCACAAAGTCAGGTGCTTTGCTGCATTGTGCCTGATCATGCTGGTAGTGGTCAGGTTGGTAGTTTTGCTACCCCTGCTGATGCGGACATGGCAGGTGCTACAAATGGCTTGTTTGGGGTTATCAGCAGAGTCTTTAAAAAAATAACCAGACTCGGGAAGATCTAACGGTTGGAAATGGCAACCTCCCTCATGTTGGTGTTACATGGAAAGGATGCACACCTTCTGTCTGTGGCCACCACACTGCTTCTTCCTGCTTATTGGGTAATATGCCTCCTCCCCCATGTGTGCTGCTGTCTTTGCTCTGCATGTCCTCCTGCCAGGTTGGGTCAGTCACTATGTCATCCATCCACCACATCTCCCACATCTGCACCCTGCTCCTCCTCCTGACTTTCTGGCAATTGTGTCTCATCATCGTCCACCTCTTGTGACACTTTCCCACCATCACTTTTATGTGACCGTGGCTGGTGAAAGCTTTGGGCATCGCTACATGCAATCTCATCTGGCCCCACTTCAAGTTGACCGGCTGAGAGTCCGGAATCTTGAAAGGGAAAACCGAACAGCTCTTCAGAGTGTCCAAGTGTGGGATCAGTTGTCTCAGGGCACTTGGCATGGTGGGAGGAAAGAGAATCAGCGTGAGGAATATCCGGTCCACAATCACGGCTACTCAGGCTTGACCGTGTGGAAGACATGATGGTGGTGGCTAAGTGACTGGAATAGTGTTGAGCGATACCTTCCGATATGCAAAGGTATCGGTATCGGATTGGATCGGCCGATATCCAAAAAATATCGGATATCGCCGATACTGATACCCGATACCAATGCATATCAATGGGACACAAAATATCGGAATGGTTCCCAGGGTCTGAAGGAGAGGAAACTCTCCTTCAGGCCCTGGGATCCATATTCATGTATAAAATAAAGAATAAAAATAAAAAATATTGATATACTCACCCCTCTGACGGCCCCGGCTCTCACCGGTCCCAGCGTCTGCCTCCGTTCATAAGAATGCAGAGTTAAGGACCTTCAATGACGTCACGGCTTGTGATTGGTCGCGTGACCGCTCATGTGACCGCTCACGCGACCAATCACAAGCCGCGACGTCATCGAAGGTGCTTCACTCCCTGCATTCTTAGGAACGGAGGCACCGCTAAGAGCAGGGGCCACCGGAGGGGTGAGTATATCAATATTTTTTTTTTTATTATTTATTTTTTACATGGATATGGATCCCAGGGCCTGAAGGAGAGTCTCCTCTCCTCCAGACCCTGGGAACCATACGCACCGCACACTTCCGATTCCGATTTCCGATATCACAAAAATATCGGAACTCGGTATCGGAATTCCGATACAGCAAATATCGTCCGATACCCGATATTTGCAGTATCGGAATGCTCAACACTAGACTGGAAGCATTATCTGCTATCCAACCAACAACCATTTCACACTACTCTGGCTTCAATAGTGGTGTACTGCGATCCCCTAGAAACTGGGACAAGAAGGTCGAGTGAGAAGATGTGGGTCTTTGTTGTGGCCCACTTTCAGCTTGGCCACGGCCTCATCCCCTGCATGCACATCAGCTTCACGTCCACTTTCCCATTCCTTGTCCCTTGCCTTGCCCATTTTAAATGGACTACTGAACAATTTCAAAAGCTCAACACAAATGTATTTTTTTGGAGCAAAATTATATGTGATCAGTATGCCTTCAAAGTTGCGATTTTTCCACCACAGATACAACAGGCCTCAGCCTGACATAACAGACTGAATACATTTTTTTTGTTTATTAAGAGATTTTTTTTATTTTTTTTAAAAGAGTGGAATGAGGCTAGCAGACTGAACTATGAAACTTATGCCTGCGAAGCTACGATTTTTCCACCACAGATACACATGTCCTCAGCCTGACATAACAGACTGTATAATTTTTTTGGGGGGGTTGGAGAATTTTTAAAATAAAAAAAAGAGTGGAACAAAGCTAGCAGACAGAACTATGAAACTTTTGCCTGCGAAGCTACGATTTTTTCAACACAGATACACCAGGCCTCAGCTTGACATAACAGACTGTATAAAATATATATATTTTTGGGGCCGCAGCCACAGATAACAGACTGTATAATTTTTTTTTCTCTTGTATGTGAATATTGGCAAAAAATTAAAAATGAGTACAACAAGGCTAGCAGGCAGAACTATGAAACTTATGCCTGCGAAGGTACAATTTTTCCACCACAGATACACAAGGCCTCAGCCTGACAAAACAGACTGTCTAAATTTTTTTTTGGTTTTTGGAGAATTTAAAAAAAAATGTAATTAAAAAAGACTAGCAGACAGAACACTGCAACTTATGCCTGCGAAGCTACGATTTTTCAAACACAGATACACCAGGTCTCAGTCTGACATAACAGACTGTATCATTTTTTGGGGGGTGAATTTTTGAAAAAGCAGAACAAGGCTAGCACACAGAACTATGATACGTATGCCTGCGAAACTACGATTTCCAGTTCACCACCTGACAGCACCATCAGAGGACGTCCTTCTTACCCTCAGTGGGACAGGAACAACAAGCGGTTAAAAGGACCCTCCCCACTCTACCCACCAGTGTTTTTCCTGTCCCACTGTGGATAGGAACGGCAAGCTTTTCCTCTGACGGTGCTGTGCAGATGGTGGGGATCGGATGATACCTGCCATGGGGGTCCCTCAGCCTCCCCAGTGTAGCGATGCTCCTGGGGTCGCATCTGCTTCATCTGTACAGGGGGCTCTCAGTCCGGGTGTCTTATTACTGGGGGGTGAATGCGGTGGTCGCTTCCAGCAGCAACCAATTCCCAGCATGCGGCCGCATCCTTCTCCAGAGACGGCTTCCATCAATCGGCAACTTCTGGGTCCAGCGACTGCATCAATTCCGGCCGGGATGGCCGCGTCACGGCGAGCGCGGGACGCCAGCAGCAGCACCGGCCTCAGGAGTGGCCTTGGAGCATGGTCAGCCACAGGAACGCGGTAAGGGGGGCAGGATCAACCAGGTGAAACCTATTTAAGTATCACAGGGGGGATCATTATGCCGCCGGCCATCCTGACAAGGAGCACTCAGCTAATCTATCTTCGCTATGGAAGAGACAGCCAGACCTGAGGGGACTGCTGAGGGGACTGACCAGCTACAGGGGCACGCAGAGTCTCCCATCCCTGCACCTGAAAGGAAAAAATCCGGGAAAAATAAATGCCCTATTTGTGCTGCTAAATTCCTGGAAAATTGGCGAAAGCCACTATGCAAGTTGTGCACATCTAAGATTGTGGGTGATGAATAGACTGTGTTAATAACCAGTGTGAGAACAATGATTCATCAGAAGGTTCAGGCATCCATCTCAAGTCTGAATCTTCCCCAGACAAGTCAGTCAAAACCGCAAGCATCACGGAAAAGACCAAGAGAGTCTAGTCCTTCTTCTGAGGAAGAGAATTCGGAAGAATCAGACCAGGAAGGGAGAGACAAATCATTGGGCAAAGGGAAAAGATATCTATTCTCGGTGGCAGATACAGATGAGCTTCTTCATGCAGTTCGTAACACCATGCAGTTACAGGACATGCCAGAGGAAACCTCGATCCAGGATGAGATGTTTGGCGGTTTACATACTCAAGTCACAAAGGTATTTCCAGTCAACAATTAAACAATCATATTCGTTCCATGATTCTGGAAGAATGTCAGGAAGCTGAGAAGAGACTAGTAGTACCTAGAGACTTCAGAATCCGTTTACCTTATAATCCGGAGGATATTAAAGTGTGGGATGAAGTTCCCAAGATTGATGTTCCATTGGCAAAGGTGGCAAAGAAGACCTCAATTCCATTTGAAGATTCCTCCGCTTTAAAGGATTCAATGTATCGCAAAGCAGATGGACTGCTCAGGAGAACTTGGGAATCCTCGGCAGCAATAATACAGGCCAATATAGCTGCAATATCAGTTGCCCTGTCCATGCATTTATGGATAAACGATTTGGAGGAACATCTCAAACATAAGACTTCCAGAGATGTTATTCTCAAATCTCTTCCGTTACTTAAACTCACAAAAGGCTTTATGGCGGACGCTTCAGCAGAATCTGTACGCTTCGCCACAAGAAGCGAGTCTTTGTCCAACGCGGCCAGAAGGGCTATCTGGCTAAAGACTTGGTCAGGGGATATCCAATCAAAAAATAAACTGTGCGGAATCCCATTCTCAGGGAATAAAGTATTTGGGCCTATTCTAGATGACATTTTAGAAAAAGCCTCAGATAAAAAGAAAGGGTTCATTGAGGAGAACACAAAAAAAATTCCAGCCCTTTCGTAGATCCCGACCTAGTCAGAAGACAGACTACAAAGGGAAAGGAAAATCAGGGAGGTGGTCTTATCCCAAGGGTGGAAAGGGTAGAGACTCCATCTTCCCAAGTACAGGTGCAGGAAAGCCACATAAATGACATCAAGGTAGGAGGTCAGTTACAGAAATTTCTAGGGGGTTGACAGAAAATATCCCCAAATCCTTGGATTCCGCAGGTAATTGCTCAGGGGTACAAACCAGAGTTCTCCAACTGTCCCCCAGAAAGATTTGTAGTAACCAGACCCTGTCTGCTCTTAGACTCCTCTATGTGGACAAACACCCAGGAGTTGTTAGAGTTATAGGCAATCATCCCGGTAGCCGTCTCGGAAAGAGGCAAGGGCCATTATTCTCACTTGTTCTCAATAAAAAAACCTTCAGGAGACTCCCGAACGATCATAAATTTAAAACCCTTGAACAGGTGGGTCAGGTACAAAAGATTCAGGATGGAATCTATAAGGTCCACAACGCCTCTCATAGACAAAAACATGGTGATGTGCACCTTAGATCTAAGCAATGCATACTACCATGTCCCAATACACGCTTCCTACCAAAAGTTTCTGAGATTTGCCCTGATGAACAAAGGAGTAATGTATCACTTCCAGTTCAGATGTCTCCCCTTCGGTTTTGCTTCAGCACCCAGAAAATTTACCAAACTAATGTCAGAGGTAGTAGCCTATCTAAGGAACCAGAATATTGCCATAGTGCCATATCTGGACGACTTTCTGATAATGGCGAGATCAGGGTAACTTCTCAAAATAGACTGCAGCTTCACACTCTCCATTCTACAGGACCTGGGGTGGATTGTGAATTGGAAAAAATCATGCCTGGTCCCAAATTCCAGAATGAAATCTTTGGGGGTCATATTAGATTCCAACGCCAGAGCATCTTTCTTACCAGAAGACAGAGAGAAGGCCTTGATCAGGCACATACACCAATTCAGAAGGAGTACTCCCTCCATAAGAGAGGCAATGAGGATTCTGGGCTTAATGACAGCATGTATACCCTGTGTGAAATGGAGCCAGTGCCACTCACGAGGGTTACAGAAAGAGATTTTGAAATCTTGGAACAGGAGACAGGACTCTCTGGACAAGAAGATAATTGTTTATCCGTCAGGAAAGAAATCCCTAACCTGGTGGACCACACCGAAGAATCTAAAGGTGGGGGTTCCATGGGTCCTCGATCCCTGTGTCACTGTTACCACAGATGCCAGCCAATTCGGATGGGGCGGACATATAGAAAGGACATACTACCAGGGAGAATGGAGTCCTCAGATTGCCGCAAGGTTGTCAAATTTCAGGGAGCTGTATGCGATCTGGAAGGTGCTATACCAGGCCCAGTCACAGGTCAGAGACAGACACATAAGAATACTGTCCAACAATGTGACAGCAGTGGCATTTCTAAGACACCAAGGAGGTCCGAAACATCCACCGCTGCAACACCTAGCAGACCATATCTTCAGATGGGTGGAGAAATCTGTCAAATCCATCTCAGCAGTTCACCTCGAAGGCGCCAAAAATCAGGTAGCAGACTTCTTGAGCAGAAAGCCTGTACATCCCAGAGAATGGGAACTAAACCCAGAAATATTCAGCAGTCTGTGCCAGCAGTGGGGAACACCTCAGGTGGATCTTTTTGCCACCAGGTCAAATGCAAAGACCAGAGCATTTTTCTCTCTCAATCCTCTAGATGGAGCCACAGGAGTAGATGCCTTGTCTCAGTACTGGGGAGAAGGTCTCCTGTACGCATGTCCCCTCTTCCTCTGACACCGAAGACACTCAGGAAGATAAGGGACGAGAGAGCAACCGTGATCCTGGTGGTTCCTTTTTGGCCAAAAAGGAGCTGGTTCTCTCTACTATCCAGAATGTCAACAGAGAAACCAATCTTACTACCGAACAGGCAATATCTTCTACTACAGGGGCCGGTGTTCCACAAAGACCCAGACTCTCTACACCTATCTGCTTGGATCCTGAATGGTGAGTCCTAAGATCCAGAGGCCTGTCAGAGGATGTCATTACCACACTCCAGGCAAGTAGGAAGCTGGTGACCTCAACGATCTATAACAAAATCTGGAAGTGTTATTGTCCCTTTTGTCTGATGGTCTCCCCTCCAAGGAGACTACACTTCTTATCATGTATGTTCTCAATAGTCAGTCACAACATGTTTTTGGTACGTTGTGAGGAATAAAGGTCAGTATGACCCTGGGTGATGGTGGGGGCTACATGAGTTACATTGAAATACATTTTGTGTAAATGGTATAAAACATTGCTTTGGCTTTTAATATATCAGATAAAAGTGACTTGCTCACAGGATATGTGTGAGGTGTCCTTTGTCTCCAAGCGCGCTTGTAAAATGACGGGCGTAATTCCACAATTAGGCCTCACTGGTGATCTGTCAGCTGACAATGGGTCAGAACGAAAACAGCAACGACAGTTTTGGCGCCCAACTTGGGGCCGTGTAACCAGCCGCCTTATTCGGAATCCGTATGGGGGAGCTTCCTGAGAGACTGGACATGCTAACTACAGCTGCAGCAAGGTGAGAAATTTTATTCTTA
This sequence comes from Ranitomeya variabilis, assembly GCF_051348905.1. NCBI lineage: Eukaryota > Metazoa > Chordata > Amphibia > Anura > Dendrobatidae > Ranitomeya > Ranitomeya variabilis. Next base: position 213,202,517 of record NC_135232.1, on the reverse strand, counting down.
CAATCTGTTTGCACCTGCAATCTCTCTTCCGGATTTCTCCATACCTCTGGGTAAAAGGCTGTAAACACGGTTCAAAGAATCCACATCACCAGTGAGTTTTATGTTTGTTTTGTCTGTTTATGTCCGTATGAGAGTTGAATAATAGAGTAATAAGATGATAATTGTGATAATTGTTATCTGTATTATTTGTCAATATCCTAATTGGTTGTGTATTTGTTTAGTGTGTGTAATACAAGAGCTGGGATAGGCTCTGTGCAGTGTTGTTATTTTGGTCATTTTGGATTGGCAGTACATTATATGAAGCTGTATTTTGTATAAGGCTGTGGTTTTTGTTGTTTGGCCTTAAAGTGTTTTCAGAGTGTCAGTGGACACTGCTGCAGTTTTATTTATATAGAGTTGTGTTAATTCCAAAGTGCAAAATAGGCAGGCTTTGTGAACCTTGTATGTATGTCTATGAGAAGCTCTGAATGAGATGAAAGGAAAAAGAAAAAAGAAACAATCCCTGAATGAGCATGTATGAATGAGTGATCACAAAAGTATCATTACTTATCTAACTGTTGTTGAGGGTCCGGATGAATGAGTTGTGGATATTTTTAATGTACATTTAATTTACATCTGAGATTTAGTGAAACCTGTGTTATATATGGTTTGACACTGGATAGGTTTCTATGTGTGTCTATGTGTGTTTTGCCCAGACGCGGTCAGAATCAGCTTATTCAAGTTATGCAGTGATTTGCCTGTATAGAGAAACTGTTTTTAATTCCGAGAGGATGAATGTTTGAATGTTTTGCAGAGATTAAGTCTGAAAACTGCTGCACTCCGTTTCTGTGTAGAAGACACCAAGCTCTTATCTGGCAAAATACCAGATGGGAGGAGGGAGGCGGACCCCTGTGCGACTTGCTTGAGATTTCTCCCCTCGGTGCTGTGGGCCAGAGGAAGGGGGGCATAGAGCTGCGCTCAAATATTGTCCTTGGTTTGGTACACGCTGAGAGATTTGTGTTTAAACAATAGTACAATATTGTAAGTTGGAAATTGAAAGTGATTGAAAGATTGGTAAAAAGATTCTCCTGCTTCAAGTTGAGTGATTGATATAGCAAATTGTGGATCAACAGAGGAGGTAGCCAACTGCACGGCTGATGTAGTGTACGGAGTAACCTGCTACAGTCAGTCTACGGCATTAGGTGGTGTAACCTTGCCGTCCATGGAGCTGTGCTAGCCAGCTGATCTCCAAGTGGTAGGTAGTGAACCTGCTCGGTAAAATCCTTTAAGTTCACCGAGTGGTAGGTAGTGCACCTGCTCGGTGCCACTGAGTGGTAGGTAGGGAACCTGCTCGGTGTTGTTGAGCGGATAAGTTGAAGCCATGGGCAACTTATTCTGTGTGCAGTCAGGGCCTACAATGGGATCCAAAAACCGCTGTATAGATTGGAAAAAGGAAGCAGTGAAAGATGTAAAACCAATATTGGAAAAGGCAAAAATGCCAGTGAGTGGATGTTTGGTTGTTCAAAAAGGCACAGACAAAGGAAGAAAAATAGCAAGTGAATAAATGGCATCTGAGAGAGTGCAGCAGGACGGAAGTAAGGTGTATTATGAATGTTTTGATGTTCAAAAGTCCAACTATGACTGACACATTACTGCTACCGTTATACCTTTGTATAACCAGAGACCCAGACAAGACAGATGGACTTGTATGATCTGTGCTGCAACCCGACCTAAGAGAATTGCACTGAATCCTGTCCAGACAAGATCACATGTAGTGACATAAGAAGCTGACACAGGATTGTGGTTGGTGGATAGTGGGGACATTAACTTTTGGGAGTAGGCTGACAGTAATCCTTTTGGGAAGGAGCTGTAGACCAGCATGTCTAGTCACCCCCAACCGGTCATCTAGTAGCCACCACCACCAAAGAACCAACCACATCAGGTAGGGTAAAACAGATACAGGAGTAATATCCCTGGAGGCCCTCTGACTAGCTAGCTACGCTAAAACAATTGGCTGACCCTGAGAACCAACCTTTCCCATTTTTCAGGTAAAGACAATATGATGGATGTAGAAGTGCACCTGGGCAGGCCTAGGGAGTTAGTGAGCACAAAAGAAGGTGACGTACTAGGATGCAAATTAAGACTTTTACAGATGTGACAAAAGGAGAGAGTGTAGAGATGTACTTTGGACGATTACAGCTGAAATAGGAAGACATGGGGTACAGTCACATAAACCCACTTGATGTTAAAGTTTTGGTAAATACATCCATTGACGGTATGACCAAAGGCTTACGAGACGCAGTACAGACAGCCAGACCTGAATGGAGAAATGTAGATCCAAAAGATCTCCTGAAAGTTGCTAAAGGAGTTGAACAAACTAGGACAATAAGACGACGTGTCATGTATGCTGGAGTACAAGGAAAAGAGTAGAGACATAGTGAGGGACCTAAGGACTTAGAAACAGTAAAGTGCTGAAATTGTGGAGAAAATGGACACTCAGACCAATTTACCACCTCCCTCACCTTCAGACTAGGAAACTGACAACCCAGTGACAAATGTGTGCCCTGTTCTTGTTCCCTCCGGACCTGGTCCTGCCTTGATGGCCACAATAACAATGCCGGGAGGGAAAGAGACAGAATTCTTGATTGACACTGGGACAGCAGGAACTGCGGTACACAAAGACTTGATAACGCCAGACATGATTACTGACGAGACTGTGGAATGCGTGAGTGTAGAGGGACAAGCGACTGAAGCCCCTATGACTAAACAAATAAGACTAGAATCACGAGACAGCCAAGAGGTGCTTACAAACTTATTGTTAGTGACAATACCCCTATGAATTTGCTGGGAGCAGAGTTGAGTGCTGGCTAGGCCATCATACAGTACTCTCCTGAGGGTATTACAGTCACAAGTCCCCTTTCATATAAACACTTGGTGCAGAGAGACTCCAGGGTCTTCCACGTGCACATTATACCACAGGTAAATCATGTATAGTATAGTTACACTTAAGTCCATTCATTTGCCAGTTTAGTAGTTTTCTTGCACAAGGTGGTATAGTTACCATTAGTGTTGAGCAGTCCGATACCGCAAGTATCGGGTATCGGCCGATACTTGCGGTATCGGAATTCCGATACCGAGATCCGATACTTTTGTGGTATCGGGAATCGGTATCGGGATTAATATCAATGTGTAAAAGAAAGAATTAAAATAAAAAATAGGGATATACTCACCTCTCCGGTGGCCCCTGGACTTTACCGCCGTAACCGGGAGCCGTTGTACCTAAGAATGCGCGCTTGAAGGGCCTTAGATGACGTCACGGCACTCTGATTGGTCCGTAGCGGTCGTGTGATCGCTACGCGACCAATCACAAAGCCGTGACGTCACCTAAGGTCTTTCAAGCGCTTGAAAGACCTTAGGTGATGTCACGGCTTTGTGATTGGTCGCGTAGCGGTCACGCGACCGCTACGCGACCAATCAGAAGCTGCGGACGTCTTCTAAGGTATTTCAAGCGATTGAAAGACCTTAGTAAACAATACTGTTGGACGGTCCTCCCAAAAGGGGGAAAGAACTCCCCAACCATCTATTCAACAGTGATGGCAGGGATTCTTGAGCAGTGACAACCACCTCATCCACAGACTGTACTATTGCAGTAAGTGGATGAACTCTTGCTCTGCTGCCCGGACCAGACTGCAGTTTCCTTGCTGTGTTTTTTGGCAGAGAAGGGTTGCAAGGTCTCACGTGACAAATTACAGTATTGCAAACAAAAGATGACATTTTTAGGACATTGTATTGCTGAAGGTACAAGACACCTGACTAAAGACAGGAAACAGGCTATACAAAATCTCCCTTTACCCAGGTCACACCAGCATTTACGCATTTTCCTAGGTTTGGTGACCTACTGTAGGCCTTGGATAAGGTCTGCTTCACAAATGATGCAACCACTCTGACAGGTTGTCATTAGTGTTGAGCATTCCGATACTGCAAGTATCGGGTATCGGCCGATACTTGCTGTATCGGAATTCCGATACCGAGATCCGATATTTTTGTGATATCGGGTATCGGTATCGAAACAACATTAATGTAAAAATGTGTAAAAGAGAGAATTAAAATAAAAAATATTGCTATACTCACCTCTCCGACGCAGCCTGCACCTTACCGAGGGAAGCGGCAGCGTTCTTTGTTTAAAATTCGCGCTTTTCTTTCCTTTACGTGAGTCCCGGCTTGTGATTGGTTGCGTGCCGCCCATGTGACCGGCACGCAACCAATCACAGCAAGCCGTGACGTAATTTCAGGTCCTTCAGGATTTTAAAATTACGTTCCGGCGTTGTGATTGGTTGCGTCGCAGTCACATGGGAGACGCAACCAATCACAGCAAGCCGTGACGTAATTTCAGGTCCTTAAGGATTTTAAAATTACGTCCCGGCTTTGTGATTGGTTGCGTCGCAGTCACATGGGAGACGCAACCAATCACAAGCCGTGACGTCACGGGAGGCTGGACACGCGCGCATTTTAAAATGGGCGCGTGTCCAGCCTCCCGTGACGTCCCGGCTTGTGATTGGTTGCGCCGCGATCAACCAATCACAAGCCGGGAGGCTGGACACGCGCCCATTTTAAAATTTTAAAATGCGCGCGTGTCCAGCCTCCCGGCTTGTGATTGGTTGACCGCGGCGCAACCAATCACAAGCCGGGACGTCACGGGAGGCTGGACACGCGCCCATTTTAAAAAGCGCGCGTGTCCAGCCTCCCGTGACGTCCCGGCTTGTGATTGGTTAATGGCGGCCATGTTGCCGGGACGCGGACCAATCACAGCAAGCCATGACGTAATTTCGTCACGGCTTGCTGTGATTGGTCCGCGTCCCGGCAACATGGCCGCCCTGACCAATCACAAGCCGGGACTTCACGTAACCAAGTAAAAGCGCGAATTTTAAACAAACAACGCTGCCGGTTCCCTCGCTGAGGTCCAGGCTGCGTCGGAGGGTGAGTATAGCGATATTTTTTATTTTAATTCTTTCTTTTACACATTTATATGGATCCCAGGGCCTGAAGGAGAGTTTCCTCTCCTTCAGACCCTGGGAACCATCAGGAATACCGTCCGATACTTGAGTCCCATTGACTTGTATTGGTATCGGGTATCGGTATCGGATTGGATCCGATACTTTGCCGGTATCGGCCGATACTTTCCGATACCGATACTTTCAAGTATCGGACGGTATCGCTCAACACTAGTTGTCATCAAACCCCTACAATCTCACTCAAGAAGCAATTGATTCCTTCTATCCTCTGAAGCTGCTCATTGTGTCAGCCCCGGCCTTAGGCATTCCAAACTATGATCAGCCATTTTTCTTATTTTGCACAGAGCAGGGAGGACATGCTACCGCAGTACTGACACAACAGCATGGAGAGAAACAGAGACCAATAGCTTACTACTCAGCACAATTAGACCCAGTGATTAGAGGGTCTCCTACGTGTGTCCGTGTTGTAAGAGCTGCTGTATTACAGCTAGACATGTGAGCTCACACTGACTTTTTCGTATGACAATTTGTTCCCCACATGACATTAATGCCATACTCGTAAAAGTTCAACCAAAACACCTGTCTATGGATAGACAGATCAGACTTGAATGTGCTCTAATACTAATTCCTGAATACGTCACCCTCAAAAGACATAATGTTCTGAATCCAGCCACTCATCTGCCTGTGGATTCAGAAAAGGGGGAATTGGTGACAGCATTAGAAAAAAAAAAAAGTACTCTGGTACGTTGACGCACAAACATGACTGCATAGGAACTGATGAGTCAGGAGACAGTATGTTTTACATATGTTCATGAAAAACCTGTTCCCAATGCATATGTTGAGGTTTTTATTTTTGTAGATGGCTCCAGATACCACCAGGATGGGCGATTCTACACTGGACATGCAGTAGTATCCTCACATGAGGTAATCCGAGTTGAACCACTCCCTCCTCACATGTCGGTGCAGGAGGCAGAGTTGAAGGCACTCACTGAGACGTGTAGAGCTGCTGCAGGTAAAGTCGCTAATATTTACACAGATTTGAATTGTGCATGGGGAATATCCCATGATTATTGCCCCATCTGGAGAAGCAGAATGTTTCTTACACCAGCTGGTAAGCCCATTAAAAATGCAGAGCTGGTAAAACAATTAGTGGAGGCATTGACGTTACCAGTCCAGGTTGGCATCATCAAGGTAAAAGCACACACGGACGGTGACTCTGTGGAGGTAGAGGGCAACAGAAGGGCAGACGAGGCTGCTAAAGTAGCAGCAAGGCGGCCTAGGGAGCAGTGGACAGTGGCGGAGAGTCAGCGTATTCCAGCCACACTGAGCCTAGATGTCCTGAAATCCCTCCAGCTGCCCAAACAGAGAAGGACCACGGGGAGAATGGGAGCTGAGCTGAACTCAAGAAGAGTTTTGGGAGAATAAGGATAAATTGTATATACCAAGGTCCCTGTTCCTAATTATGGCACAAGCAACACTTGGCCCCACTCACACCTCAAAATGTCCATGGTAGATGCCTTCCGGATCGCTCCTGGTTTCAGTTACGCAGCGGAAAAGCTCGTACGGTCATGCCTCATCTGTGCACAGCACAACCCAGGTAAAACAGTAAAAATCCCTAAGAAAGCGACACCCAGGCCTCTCTACCCGTTTCAGAGACTGCAGACTGACTACATACAGCTACCCAAGGTAGGAGTGTGTGACAAATGTCCTAGTATGTGTAGATCTCTTCTCTGGTTGGCTGGAAGCCTATCTGGTAAAATGTGCAAATGCTAAAGTGACTGCAGAAAAACTGATGAAAGAACTGATCCGCAGGTATGGTGTCCCAGAAACCATAGAGAGCGATAGGGACACACACTTCACGGGAAAAATAATGAGGGAAGTCATGCAGGCCCTGGGAGTACAGCAAGCATTTCATGCACCATATAGATCACAAAGTAGTGGGAAAGTGGAAAGACTAAATGGGACACTTAAACTGAAAATTCAAAGGCCATGGCAGACACAGGAAAGAGCGGGGTAGAGTGCTTGTCTCTTGCACTCATCAGTCAGACACACTCCAAATAGAAAGACAGGCTTGTCTCCTTTTGAAGTCCTGTTTAGTAGTTTGCCAAAGACTGGTCTGTACTTCCCACAGGTGCTACAAATGCAACACGGTGCTATAACAGCCCATGTCCAGGTCTTGCAGAAAAGACTTAATGTGGTGCATAAACATGTGTTTTCATCCATTCCAGATCTTAATGCCAGTGCGGACGCACATCTGCTTAATCCAGGTGATTGGGTGGTCATACACAGACACGTGAGAAGGAGCCTATATCCACGGTTTGACGGCCCGTTGTAAAGTCCAGTTGACCACATTCACTTGAGGGAATGCCCACCTGGATCCATGCCAGTCACTGCAAAAAGATCTTTTCACTAGCAGAAAGACTGTTGCTCTAATCACCTTGCTGGCAGTGGTAGGATGTTTGCACCTAACAGAGACACTGAATACACTTTTAAATGTCGACAAGGACAAAAACTGCTGGACTGTTGGATCTGTACACACAGCCCAGTATCTGCAAGGGCTATGCTGTACTTTGCCATACCCCAGGAGCCAAGGAGGGTATTAACACCACACTGCATACACAATGAGACTTGGACTCAGATTTTCTTGGTTCCTTAAAGTTATTAATAAGACTAATACAATATAGAGACTCCTTTTTAAATCCAGCCGATTGGCTTAGCGGCCTAGAGGGAGGATTATTTTTGACTTGACTTGACAGACTTGTATGCAAATTTTGTTGCTTTGCTTATTGTTTTATGTAGCCGTAAAAGCGCTAATATATGTATTACCTAAGGCTGAACCTTCTATAGTGTATCATAAGCCCCGTATGGCCACTGCTGACGGGGGAGGTGAGTGTCCACACTGAGGGTGGATGGGCGAAGCAGGTAGAAAGCCCCCTTGTGGGTACTAGACCCATGAGACAGTAGCTCCTTTGTGGACATCAGCTAACCCCGTAGCAAAGGTTATACCATTTACAAAAGGGGGAAATTGTTATAGAAGGGTTAATAGGTTGCCTTTAAATGCCTCTTGCCTTTAATTGCTAGAATTACTAGAATCTGTTAACGCAGTAGTCTGATGGTCTCCCCTCCAAGGAGACTACACTTCTTATCATGTATGTTCTCAATAGTCAGTCACAACATGTTTTTGGTACGTTGTGAGGAATAAAGGTCAGTATGACCCTGGGTGATGGTGGGGGCTACATGAGTTACATTGAAATACATTTTGTGTAAATGGTATAAAACATTGCTTTGGCTTTTAATATATCAGATAAAAGTGACTTGCTCACAGGATATGTGTGAGGTGTCCTTTGTCTCCAAGCGCGCTTGTAAAATGACGGGCGTAATTCCACAATTAGGCCTCACTGGTGATCTGTCAGCTGACAATGGGTCAGAACGAAAACAGCTACGACAGTTTTGGTGCCCAACTTGGGGCCGTGTAACCAGCCGCCTTATTCGGAATCCGTATGGGGGAGCTTCCTGAGAGACTGGACATGCTAACTACAGCTGCAGCAAGGTGAGAAATTTTATTCTTACAATCTGTTTGCACCTGCAATCTCTCTTCCGGATTTCTCCATACCTCTGGGTAAAAGGCTGTAAACACGGTTCAAAGAATCCACATCACCAGTGAGTTTTATGTTTGTTTTGTCTGTTTATGTCCGTATGAGAGTTGAATAATAGAGTAATAAGATGATAATTGTGATAATTGTTATCTGTATTATTTGTCAATATCCTAATTGGTTGTGTATTTGTTTAGTGTGTGTAATACAAGAGCTGGGATAGGCTCTGTGCAGTGTTGTTATTTTGGTCATTTTGGATTGGCAGTACATTATATGAAGCTGTATTTTGTATAAGACTGTGGTTTTTGTTGTTTGGCCTTAAAGTGTTTTCAGAGTGTCAGTGGACACTGCTGCAGTTTTATTTATATAGAGTTGTGTTAATTCCAAAGTGCAAAATAGGCAGGCTTTGTGAACCTTGTATGTATGTCTATGAGAAGCTCTGAATGAGATGAAAGGAAAAAGAAAAAAGAAACAATCCCTGAATGAGCATGTATGAATGAGTGATCACAAAAGTATCATTACTTATCTAACTGTTGTTGAGGGTCCGGATGAATGAGTTGTGGATATTTTTAATGTACATTTAATTTACATCTGAGATTCAGTGAAACCTGTGTTATATATGGTTTGACACTGGATAGGTTTCTATGTGTGTCTATGTGTGTTTTGGCCAGACGCGGTCAGAATCAGCTTATTCAAGTTATGCAGTGATTTGCCTGTATAGAGAAACTGTTTTTAATTCCGAGAGGATGAATGTTTGAATGTTTTGCAGAGATTAAGTCTGAAAACTGCTGCACTCCGTTTCTGTGTAGAAGACACCAAGCTCTTATCTGGCAAAATACCAGATGGGAGCAGGGAGGCGGACCCCTGCGCGACTTGCTTGAGATTTCTCCCCTCGGTGCTGTGGGCCAGAGGAAGGGGGGCATAGAGCTGCGCTCAAATATTGTCCTTGGTTTGGTACACGCTGAGAGATTTGTGTTTAAACAATAGTACAATATTGTAAGTTGGAAAATGAAAGTGATTGAAAGATTGGTAAAAAGATTCTCCTGCTTCAAGTTGAGTGATTGATATAGCAAATTGAGGATCAACAGAGGAGGTAGCCAACTGCACGGCTGATGTAGTGTACGGAGTAACCTGCTACAGTCAGTCTACGGCATTAGGTGGTGTAACCTTGCCGTCCATGGAGCTGTGCTAGCCAGCTGATCTACCAAGTGGTAGGTAGTGAACCTGCTCAGTAAAATCCTTTAAGTTCACTGAGTGGTAGGTAGTGCACCTGCTCGGTGCCACTGAGTGGTGGGTAGGGAACCTGCTCGGTGTTGTTGAGCAGATAAGTTGAAGCCATGGGCAACTTATTCTGTGTGCAGTCAGGGCCTACAATGGGATCCAAAAACCGCTGTATAGATTGGAAAAAGGAAGCAGTGAAAGATGTAAAACCAATATTGAAAAAGGCAAAAATGCCAGTGAGTGGATGTTTGGTTGTTCAAAAAGGCACAGACAAAGGAAGAAAAATAGCAAGTGAATAAATGGCGTCTGAGAGAGTGCAGCAGGACGGAAGTAAGGTGTATTATGAATGTTTTGATGTTCAAAAGTCCAACTATGACTGACACATTACTGCTACCGTTATACCTTTGTATAACCAGAGACCCAGACAAGACAGATGGACTTGTATGATCTGTGCTGCAACCCGACCTAAGAGAATTGCACTGAATCCTGTCCAGACAAGATCACATGTAGTGACATAAGAAGCTGACACAGGATTGTGGTTGGTAGATAGTGGGGACATTAACTTTTGGGAGTAGGCTGACAGTAATCCTTTTGGGAAGGAGCTGTAGACCAGCATGTCTAGTCACCCCCAACCGGTCATCTAGTAGCCACCACCACCAAAGAACCAACCACATCAGGTAGGGTAAAACAGATACAGGAGTAATATCCCTGGAGGCCCTCTGACTAGCTAGCTACGCTAAAACAATTGGCTGACCCTGAGAACCAACCTTTCCCATTTTTCAGATAAAGACAATATGATGGATGTATAAGTGCACCTGGGCAGGCCTAGGGAGTTAGTGAGCACAAAAGAAGGTGACGTACTAGGATGCAAATTAAGACTTTTACAGATGTGACAAAAGGAGAGAGTGTAGAGATGTACTTTGGACGATTACAGCTGAAATAGGAAGACATGGGGTACAGTCACATAAACCCACTTGATGTTAAAGTTTTGGTAAATACATTCATTGACGGTATGACCAAAGGCTTACGAGACGCAGTACAGACAGCCAGACCTGAATGGAGAAATGTAGATCCAAAAGATCTCCTGAAAGTTGCTAAAGGAATTGAACAAACTAGGACAATAAAACGACGTGTCATGTATGCTGGAGTACAAGGAAAAGAGTAGAGACATAGTGAGGGACCTAAGGACTTAGAAACAGTAAAGTGCTGAAATTGTGGAGAAAATGGACACTCAGACCAATTTACCACCTCCCTCACCTTCAGACTAGGAAACTGACAACCCAGTGACAAATGTGTGCCCTGTTCTTGTTCCCTCCGGACCTGGTCCTGCCTTGATGGCCACAATAACAATGCCGGGAGGGAAAGAGACAGAATTCTTGATTGACACTCGGACAGCAGGAACTGCGGTACACAAAGACTTGATAATGCCAGACATGATTACTGACGAGACTGTGGAATGCGTGAGTGTAGAGGGACAAGCGACTGAAGCCCCTATGACTAAACAAATAAGACTAGAATCACGAGACAGCCAAGAGGTGCTTACAAACTTATTGTTAGTGACAATACCCCTATGAATTTGCTGGGAGCAGAGTTGAGTGCTGGCTAGGCCATCATACAGTACTCTCCTGAGGGTATTACAGTCACAAGTCCCCTTTCATATAAACACTTGGTGCAGAGAGACTCCAGGGTCTTCCACGTGCACATTATACCACAGGTAAATCATGTATAGTATAGTTACACTTAAGTCCATTCATTTGCCAGTTTAGTAGTTTTCTTGCACAAGGTGGTATAGTTACCATTAGTGTTGAGCATTCCGATACCGCAAGTATCGGGTATCGGCCGATACTTGCGGTATCGGAATTCCGATACCGAGATCCGATACTTTTGTGGTATCGGGAATCGGTATCGGGATTAATATCAATGTGTAAAAGAAAGAATTAAAATAAAAAATAGGGATATACTCACCTCTCCGGTGGCCCCTGGACTTTACCGCCGTAACCGGGAGCCGTTGTACCTAAGAATGCGCGCTTGAAGGGCCTTAGATGACGTCACGGCGCTCTGATTGGTCCGTAGCGGTCGCGTGACCGCCACGCGACCAATCACAAAGCTGTGACGTCACCTAAGGTCTTTCAAGCGCTTGAAAGACCTTAGGTGACGTCACGGCTTTGTGATTGGTCGCGTAGCGGTCACGCGACCGCTACGCGACCAATCAGAAGCTGCGGACGTCTTCTAAGGTATTTCAAGCGATTGAAAGACCTTAGTAAACAATACTGTTGGACGGTCCTCCCAAAAGGGGGAAAGAACTCCCCAACCATCTATTCAACAGTGATGGCAGGGATTCTTGAGCAGTGACAACCACCTCATCCACAGACTGTACTATTGCAGTAAGTGGATGAACTCTTGCTCTGCTGCCCGGACCAGACTGCAGTTTCCTTGCTGTGTTTTTTGGCAGAGAAGGGTTGCAAGGTCTCACGTGACAAATTACAGTATTGCAAACAAAAGATGACATTTTTAGGACATTGTATTGCTGAAGGTACAAGACACCTGACTAAAGACAGGAAACAGGCTATACAAAATCTCCCTTTACCCAGGTCACACCAGCATTTACGCATTTTCCTAGGTTTGGTGACCTACTGTAGGCCTTGGATAAGGTCTGCTTCACAAATGATGCAACCACTCTGACAGGTTGTCATCAAACCCCTACAATCTCACTCAAGAAGCAATTGATTCCTTCTATCCTCTGAAGCTGCTCATTGTGTCAGCCCCGGCCTTAGGCATTCCAAACTATGATCAGCCATTTTTCTTATTTTGCACAGAGCAGGGAGGACATGCTACCGCAGTACTGACACAACAGCATGGAGAGAAACAGAGACCAATAGCTTACTACTCAGCACAATTAGACCCAGTGATTAGAGGGTCTCCTACGTGTGTCCGTGTTGTAAGAGCTGCTGTATTACAGCTAGACGTGAGCTCACACTGACTTTTTCGTATGACAATTTGTTCCCCACATGACATTAATGCCATACTCGTAAAAGTTCAACCAAAACACCTGTCTATGGATAGACAGATCAGACTTGAATGTGCTCTAATACTAATTCCTGAATACGTCACCCTCAAAAGACATAATCTTCTGAATCCAGCCACTCATCTGCCTGTGGATTCAGAAAAGTGGGAATTGGTGACAGCATTAGAAAAAAAAAAAGTACTCTGGTACGTTGACGCACAAACATGACTGCATAGGAACTGATGAGTCAGGAGACAGTATGTTTTACATATGTTCATGAAAAACCTGTTCCCAATGCATATGTTGAGGTTTTTATTTTTGTAGATGGCTCCAGATACCACCAGGATGGGCGATTCTACACTGGACATGCAGTAGTATCCTCACATGAGGTAATCTGAGTTGAACCACTCCCTCCTCACATGTCGGTGCAGGAGGCAGAGTTGAAGGCACTCACTGAGACGTGTAGAGCTGCTGCAGGTAAAGTCGCTAATATTTACACAGATTCGAATTGTGCATGGGGAATATCCCATGATTATTGCCCCATCTGGAGAAGCAGAACGTTTCTTACACCAGCCGGTAAGCCCATTAAAAATGCAGAGCTGGTAAAACAATTAGTGGAGGCATTGACGTTACCAGTCCAGGTTGGCATCATCAAGGTAAAAGCACACATGGACGGTGACTCTGTGGAGGTAGAGGGCAACAGAAGGGCGGACGAGGCTGCTAAAGTAGCAGCAAGGCGGCCTAGGGAGCAGTGGACAGTGGCGGAGAGTCAGCGTATTCCAGCCACACTGAGCCTAGATGTCCTGAAATCCCTCCAGCTGCCCAAACAGAGAAGGACCACGGGGAGAATGGGAGCTGAGCTGAACTCAAGAAGAGTTTTGGGAGAATAAGGATAAATTGTATATACCAAGGTCCCTGTTCCTAATTATGGCACAAGCAACACTTGGCCCCACTCACACCTCAAAATGTCCATGGTAGATGCCTTCCGGATCGCTCCTGGTTTCAGTTACGCAGCGGCAAAGCTCGTACGGTCATGCCTAGTGTTGAGCATTCCGTAAGGAAGTTAAAGCGCAAATTTTAAGCAAACAATGCTGCCGGTTCCCTCGCTGAAGTCCAGGCTGCGTCGGAGAGGTGAGTATAGCAATATTTTTTATTTTAATTCTTTATTTTACACATTAATATGGTTCCCAGGGCCTGAAGGAGAGTTTCCTCTCCTTCAGACCCTGGGAACCATCAGGAATACCGTCCGATACATGAGTCCCATTGACTTGTATTGGTATCGGGTATCGGTATCGGATTAGATCCGATACTTTGCCGGTATCGGCCGATACTTTCCGATACCGATACTTTCAAATATCGGACGGTATCGCTCAACACTAGTCATGCCTCATCTGTGCACAGCACAACCCAGGTAAAACAGTAAAAATCCCTAAGAAAGCGACACCCAGGCCTCTCTACCCGTTTCAGAGACTGCAGACTGACTACATACAGCTACCCAAGGTAGGAGTGTGTGAAAAATGTCCTAGTATGTGTAGATCTCTTCTCTGGTTGGCTGGAAGCCTATCTGGTAAAATGTGCAAATGCTAAAGTGACTGCAGAAAAACTGATGAAAGAACTGATCCGCAGGTATGGTGTCCCAGAAACCATAGAGAGCGATAGGGACACACACTTCACGGGAAAAATAATGAGGGAAGTCATGCAGGCCCTGGGAGTACAGCAAGCATATCATGCACCATATAGATCACAAAGTAGTGGGAAAGTGGAAAGACTAAATGGGACACTTAAACTGAAAATTCAAAGGCCATGGCAGACACAGGAAAGAGCGGGGTAGAGTGCTTGTCTCTTGCACTCGTCAGTCAGACACACTCCAAATAGAAAGACAGGCTTGTCTCCTTTTGAAGTCCTGTTTAGTAGTTTGCCAAAGACTGGTCTGTACTTCCCACAGGTGCTACAAATGCAACACGGTGCTATAACAGCCCATGTCCAGGTCTTGCAGAAAAGACTTAATGTGGTGCATAAACATGTGTTTTCATCCATTCCAGATCTTAATGCCAGTGCGGACGCACATCTGCTTAATCCAGGTGATTGGGTGGTCATACACAGACACGTGAGAAGGAGCCTATATCCACGGTTTGACGGCCCGTTGTAAAGTCCAGTTGACCACATTCACTTGAGGGAATGCCCACCTGGATCCATGCCAGTCACTGCAAAAAGATCTTTTCACTAGCAGAAAGACTGTTGTTCTAATGACCTTGCTGGCAGTGGTAGGATGTTTGCACCTTACAGAGACACTGAATACACTTTTAAATGTCGACAAGGACAAAAACTGCTGGACTGTTGGATCTGTACACACAGCCCAGTATCTGCAAGGACTATGCTGTACTTTGCCATACCCCAGGAGCCAAGGAGGGTATTAACACCACACTGCATACACAATGAGACTTGGACTCAGATTTTCTTGGTTCCTTAAAGTTATTAATAAGACTAATACAATATAGAGACTCCTTTTTAAATCCAGCCGATTGGCTTAGCGGCCTAGAGGGAGGATTATTTTTTACTTGACTTGACAGACTTGTATGCAAATTTTGTTGCTTTGCTTATTGTTTTATGTAGCTGTAAAAGCGCTAATATATGTATTACCTAAGGCTGAACCTTCTGTAGTGTATCATAAGCCCCGTATGGCCACTGCTGACGGGGGAGGTGAGTGTCCACACTGAGGGTGGATGGGCGAAGCAGGTAGAAAGCCCCCTTGTGGGTACTAGACCCATGAGACAGTAGCTCCTTTGTGGACATCAGCTAACCCCGTAGCAAAGGTTATACCATTTACAAAAGGGGGAAATTGTTATAGAAGGGTTAATAGGTTGCTTTTAAGTGCCTCTTGCCTTTAATTGCTAGAATTACTAGAATCTGTTAACGCAGTAGTCTGATGGTCTCCCTCCAAGGAGACTACACTTCTTATCATGTATGTTCTCAATAGTCAGTCACAACATGTTTTTGGTACGTTGTGAGGAATAAAGGGCAGTATGACCCTGGGTGATGGTGGGGGCTACATGAGTTACATTGAAATACATTTTGTGTAAATGGTATAAAACATTGCTTTGGCTTTTAATATATCAGATAAAAGTGACTTGCTCACAGGATATGTGTGAGGTGTCCTTTGTCTCAAAGCGCGCTTGTAAAATGACGGGCGTAATTCCACAATTAGGCCTCACTGGTGATCTGTCAGCTGACAATGGGTCAGAACGAAAACAGCTACGACACTAGGAAAGGTTCCTGTGGATACTTCAAAACCCGACATTCCCAGAATCCTCGACTTCCTACAATTCGGTTTTGAGAAGGGCCTCCATCCTAGTACTTTAAAAGTACAGATTGCAGCGCTTAGCATCTTTTTTGATATGTCACTAGCCTCCAATCCTTGGATAGCAAGATTTTCCAGGACCACATAGAGAATGAGACCACTTGTAAGGAAATCAACTCCTCCTTAGGACCTAAACTTGGTCCTTAATGCCCTGTGTAAAACCCAGTACTTGTTATCAGAAGATATGGGCATAGCCAATCTCTCCTTTAAAACAGCCTTCCTGATTGCCATCACGTCAGCTGAAAGATTGGGGGAGATGCAGGCTCTATCCACTCAGGATCCATATCTTCAGATCTTTGATGACAGAATAGTCTTAAAGGCCCTGTCTCACATAGAGAGATCGCTAGCGAGATCGCTGCTGAGTCACAAGTTTTGTGACGCAACAGCGACCTCAGTAGCGAACTCGCTATGTTTGACACGTACCAGCGACCCGGCCCCTGCTGTGAGATCGCTGGTCGTGTCGGAATGGCCTGGACCTTTTTTTGGTCGTTGAGGTCCCGCTGACATCGCTGAATCGGTGTGTGTGACACGGATTCAGCGATGTCTTCACTGGTAACCAGGGTAAACATCGGGTTACTAAGCGCAGGGCCTCGCTTAGTAACCCGATGTTTACCGTGGTTACCAGCATAAAAGTAAAAAAAAAAAAAACGTACATACTCACATTCCGGTGTCCTTAAGGTTCCTTGCAGTCTGCTTCCCGCTCTGACTGACTGCCGGCCGGAAAGTAAGAGCAGATCACAGCGGTGACGTCACCGCTGTGATCTGCTTTCACTTTATGGCGGCACTCAGTCAGAGCGGGAAGCAGATGGCAAGGGACCTGAAGGACACCGGAATGTGAGTATGTACGTTTTGTTTTTTTTTACTTTTACGCTGGTAACCACGGTAAACATCGGGTTACTAAGCGCGGCCCTGCGCTTAGTAACCCGATGTTTACCCGGGTTATCCGGGGACCTCGGCATCATTGGTCGCTGGAGAGCGGTCTGTGTGACAGCTCCCCAGCAACCACACAGCGACAAAACAGCGACGCTGCAGCGATCAGCATCGTTGTCTGTATCGCTGCAGCGTTGCTGTGTGTGACGGGGACTTAAGACTTAACCCAGCCTTCCTCCCCAAGGTAGTGTCCTCAGCAAATATAAATCAGGAGATAATCCTTCCCTCATTCTGACAACACCCTAGAAACACAAAGGAAGGGGTCTACCATAACCTTGATGTTAGGGAGACTGTTCTAAAATACCTGGGGGCGACGGAAGGTTGGAGACGGGACACTAACTTGTTCATACAGTACGGAGGTCCAAATAGAGGTTGTAAGGCAGCAAAATAAACCATTGCTAGGTGGATCAAAACCATGATAAACCTAGCATATACAGACCAAGGGAAAGATCCCACGGATATTCTTAGAGCCCACTCAAATCAAGCTATCTCTACATCATGGGCAGAGAAGGGGGGAGCCTCAGCAGAGCAAATTTGTAGGGCTGTGACTTGGACCAGTCTTTCTACCTTTGCCAGACACTATAAATTAGATGTCTCATCAGATTAGTTAGCTTTTGGTAGAAAAGTATTACATGCAGTAGTCCCACCCTAGTTTACTATCCTTTGGTATTCCTCCAGTGGTGCTGTCATGTGGTGAACTGGAAAACGGTAATTAGACCTACCGGTAATTGTATTTCCAGGAATCCATCCTGACAGCACTACTAGTTCCCTCCCACTGCAAGTTTATACTATTGACTAATGTGATGTAACATTGGTGTATTACTGTAAATAAACTCTCTTTTTGCATCCATCCAGATGTGGTACTTAGAAAATCACTGGTGGGTGGAGTGGGGAGCGTCCTTTTAACCTCTTGTTGTTCCTGTCCCACTGAGGGTAAGAAGGACGTTCTCCAATGGTGCTGTCAGGATGGATTCCTGGAAATACAATTACCGGTAGGTCTAATTACCGTTTTTTCCACCACCGATACACCAGCCGTCAGCCTCAGATAACAGACTGATCTAAATGTGGCCTTGATTTTTTTTGGCACAACTAAATTGTGTCAGCAAGTTGGCTATGACACACAAAAAATATTTTTCTGTGCACTCACATCTGGTGTCTGGGACAAAAAAAAGAGGTAGACTTGCACGTTCTTAGATTTCAATAACCTGGCTGTAGTAGGCAGCGTGACCAAGCAAATGCTTTAGAATAAAAGAAGCAGGTATCAGGTGAAGAAAGTAAAAAAGCCACAGAAAACTGCAGCTATTAAATAATGTTAAAACAGAGAGACACCACAGATCACTAAAAATATTCCTATATACTCAAAAATAATGATATCAACTACATAGTTACATAGTTATTGAGGTTGAAGGAAGACTTTAAGTCCATCTAGTTCAACCCATAGCCTAACCTAACATGCCCTAACATGTTGATCCAGAGGAAGGCAAAAAAAACCCATGTGGCAAAGAGTAACTCCACCATGGGGAAAAAAATTCCTTCCCGACTCCACATACGGCAATCAGACTAGTTCCCTGGATCAACGCCCTATCAAGGAATCTAGTGTATATACCCTGTAATATTATACTTTTCCAGAAAGGTATCCAATCCCCTCTTAAATTTAATTAATGAATCACTCATTACAACATCATACGGCAGAGAGTTCCATAGTCTCACTGCTCTTACAGTAAAGAATCCGCGTCTGTTATTATGCTTAAACCTTCTTTCCTCCAGACGTAGAGGATGCCCCCTTGTCCCTGTCTCAGGTCTATGATTAAAAAGATCATCAGAAAGGTCTTTGTACTGTCCCCTCATATATTTATACATTAAAATAAGATCACCCCTTAGTCTTCGTTTTTCCAAACTAAATAGCCCCAAGTATAATAACCTATCTTGGTATTGCAGACCCCCCAGTCCTCTAATAACCTTGGTCGCTCTTCTCTGCACCCGCTCCAGTTCAGCTATATCTTTCTTATACACCGGAGACCAGAACTGTGCACAGTATTCTAAGTGTGGTTGAACTAGTGATTTGTATAGAGGTAAAATTATGTTCTCCTCATGAGCATCTATGCCTCTTTTAATACATCCCATTATTTTATTTGCCTTTGTAGCAGCTGCCTGACACTGGCCACTGAATATGAGTCTGTCATCCACCCATACACCCAGGTCTTTTTCATTGATGGTTTTGCCCAGAGTTTTAGAATTAAGCACATAGTTATACATCTTATTACTTCTACCCAAGTGCATGACCTTACATTTATCCCCATTAAAGCTCATTTGCCATTTATCAGCCCAAGCTTCTAGTTTACATAAATCATCCTGTAATATAAAATTGTCCTCCCCTGTATTGATTACCCTACAGAGTTTAGTGTCATCTGCAAATATTGAAATTCTACTCTGAATGCCCCCTACAAGGTCATTAATAAATATGTTAAAAAGAAGAGGGCCCAATACTGACCCCTGTGGTACCCCACTGCTAACCGCGACCCAGTCCGAGTGTGCTCCATTAATAACCACCATTTGTCTCCTATCCCTGAGCCAGCTCTCAACCCACTTAGACATATTTTCCCCTATCCCCATTACTCTCATTTTATGTAACAACCTTTTGTGTGGCACCGTATCAAAAGCTTTGGAAAAGTCCATATACACTACGTCCACTGGGTTCCCTTGGTCCAGTCCGGAACTTACCTCTTCATAGAAGCTGATCAAATTAGTCTGACATGAGCGGTCCCTAGTAAACCCGTGCTGATACTGGGTCATGAGGTTATTCCTCTTCAGATACTCCAGTATAGCATCCCTTAGAATGCCTTCCAGGATTTTACCCACAGTAGAGGTTAAACTTACTGGCCTATAATTTCCGAGTTCAGTTTTTGTCCCCTTTTTGAATATTGAATAACTAATCACGGTGCTCTATGTAAGTTGGTGACTACCACCACCAAGAAGGGATAAAAACCCAATCAACCACTCTATGGATAGCCAGAAAAGAACCCCAAGCAAGGAATTATATCAAAAATTGCCTTTATTTAATACTCCTTTTGACAACAATTTAAAACCAATATAATATATATAAAAAAAAATCAATCTGTATGCATAACAGGACATATGAAATATTTCATGACATCATAATGGCCGACCCAGTAACAAAATAGTAAGTCCCTTAATGAGTAAAGACAAAGTGTAATTCAATATAACTACTAAATAAATATAGAAAAGTATATATCTCATAAAAAATGTGCAAAAAAATGTGCTGACTCCATCTCAGCAGCAGCTCTCCCTACACTCACTAAATCTGGAGCAGAATGCGGCGAGCAGAGTGGCGCCAGGTCTCTTATAGACCTGATGATGCTTTGCGGCCAGCCAATCACTGTAATACCACAACAAAGATGGCTGTGGCATTACAGTGCATGGCTGACAATCCCTGCACTGTCATTGGCGTTCTAAAGAGCGCCAGAATTGCAGGGCGGAGACCCGAGCTCCCGATGAATAATCCCGGAAATACTCGGTGCTCGCCGAGTACACAAGCATAGTGATACTCCGGCGAGTACCGAGTAGTGGCGAGCATGTTCGCTCGTCACTATTGTACATACTTTTAAATTGGTATGCCTAGATAAAAGTAATTATATGTTTGATTAAAAAATGTTAATAATCTATTAGAAGTAATTTAATTCCATTAAAAGTATGATTCAGACATGAAGGTGTATTTTGCTGGTGTTATCCTAAAAATGAAGATGTATACAGTGTTAAAAAATATTATTTGTTATTAACCTAATGGAGAATTCATGTGATAGAAGATTTTTGCTAAATAACAAAAAACAAAAACATCTAAAAATATTTGGTATAAAAATTAGTAAATGTAATAATTTAATTAAATTAAAAGGCATGCAACTCTATCTCGTGATTAAGGCCCCTAGGGCCTAAACAGTGCAGGGAGAAAATCCACTAGGATTCCATCCATGATATTTGCTTTAAATAGTCACCGTCCCTTATATTTTGGTGGTCAATTTGGATACCCCAAAAATGAACCCTTTTGTGGATTTAGCATGATGATCCCTAAAGTGCAGTGAAAGGGGATGCCCAATGAAACCCTTCTCAATATTGGTAAGCTGTTCCTTGACACTACTTAAATTTTATTGCATGGAATCCTAATTAAATAGATTACCCCTACCGGAAATAAGAAATAGTGTCTTTAATCTTGAACTCCTGAGTTGCTTGGGAGTCAACAAATGTACTGCCGTATTTTTTAAAAAGTTGTGAGCATACAGCACGTACATGTTCCACATGGATTAAAGCCTGTAAATGTCATGTAAATGGCATGATGGAGGATTTTGACGGGTGTGTCTCTGGTATTTACCCTTTTGGTTGTAAGGGCTATGGAGTTGCCAATGGTTTGGGCCTTCCTAAATACAAATCTAGGGTGCACAGACAAATGTTCCCATATCATTTTGTCTCCTTGGAGAATCGACCAATGCTTGCGAATAATATTTACAAATTGTTAATGGCCATAGTGGTACTGGTTAATGATAGGCAGATTGTGGATTTATTTATGCAGGTTAGGTGGCCCTGTTGGGTTTTGTTTTGTTTTATGCACTAGGGTGTGTCTAGGTATCACCTTGACCTCTTCTCTAGCTGTGTCCAGTGAAGGTCTTAAATAGCCCTTCAGCAGAAATTTTTGTGTTAAGTGCTCAGTGACATAGTCTTGTACTTTTGAACAGTTGTGTCTCACCGGTGTAAATTGGCCTTAAGGAATATTGGAGAGCCATATTGGTAAGTGTCAACTGTTCATATCAATAAAACCATTCTTTATGGTAACACTTGGTATATAAACGATTTTCCTCTACATAAATACTGAGATCTAGGAAGTTTACACTGGTCATGCTAGTAGTGGGTGTAAATTCCAATCCAAAAACATTCTCATTGAGATTGGAGATGAAGACGTCCAAATCAGATTGGGATCATTCCCAAATAAACAGAATATCATCGATGAATTGTCGCCACTAGGGTTGAGCGAAACGGGTCGGCAAATTTCAGAAGTCGCCGACTTTTGGCAAAGTCGGGTTTCATGAAACCCGACCCGACCCCTTTGTGGGGTCGGCCATGAAGTCGGCGATCTTCTGAATCTGGAATCGGAATTCCGATACCGATTCTCGATATGTTTAAGATGTCGGGAATTGGTATCGGAATTCAGATTTAAGTGTAAAATAAAGAATTAAAATAAAAAATATCGCTATACTTACCCTCTGACGGGCCCTGGTACTAACCGGGAACCTTCCTTCCTTAGAATCAGCCTTCCAGGACCTTGCGGTGACGTCGCGGTGACGTCTCGGCTTGTGATTGGTCGCGCGGCCGCCCATGTGACCGCTCGCGCGACCAATCACAAGCCGCGACGTCACCGTGACGTCACTGAAGGTCCTGGAAGGGCTGATTCTTAGGAAGGAAGGCTGCCGGAATGAAGCCGAGGGTGAGTATATTCCTATTAGGTATATACTCACCCTCGGACACGCCCTGCTTCTTTCCGGCAGCCTTCCTTCCTAAGAATCAGCCCTTCCAGGACCTTCGGTGACGTCACGGTGAGTCAACTGGTAGAAAGCAGACAGCTGGGGGCCGATGTTAGTATTCTGGGAAGTGGCTAATATCCATAAAAGTTCTAAGCCTATTAATATAATCTCACAGCTGTCTGTTTAGCCCTTACCGTTTATTAAAAAGGGGGTCACCCCCCAAAATATGACATGGGGTCCCTCTTATTTCTAGTAACCAGCAAAAGCTAAACAGACAGCTGTGGGCAGATCTTAATAGGCTGGGATATTGGCCCACTCCCAGACTAATAACACCAGCCCTCAGCTGCCCCAGAATTGGTGCATTCAGTAGAGACACCACGAGTAAACAGCAGTACCCTTAATTATGTCACCGCTTGTCACTGCAGGCACATTCTCATAATCCTCTCAGTGTGTTCTGACTGTCATGCTGAGTGGTCACATTACTGATGTCACTGCTCAGCACTGTATTCAGATGTAGCAGAGTCAGGAATCATCTTGTGACCTCATCAGGTGAGCATTACTTTGATTTAGCATTTTTATGGTAATAAATGGGCAAAAGAATGTAATTGTGGGGAACTGATTTGTATGATTAAAGCACTTTTCTCTGTGTGTGTCTTTATAACTTTTGACTATGGGATTATTTATGGGGGCGTCTGACAGATGCCACTCCATTACTCTGGCACCTCTGAGCTTGATGTCAGTGGACATTACACAGCTGACCCCATAAAGTATTACCTCGCTTGCCGAGGCTAAGCCCCAAAATTGGCACTACTAATGGATGCGCCATTTCTGAGGTGGTTGAGAATTGGTATTATTAGTCTGGGAGGGGGCCAATATTAATGTCTGCTTTGCCTTAGCTGCTTATTAAAAACTAGATTGTGGCCCGATTCTAATGCATCGGGTATTCTAGAATATGCATGTCCCCGTAGTATATGGACAATGATGATTCCAGAATTCGCGGCAGACTGTGCCCGTCGCTGATTGGTCGAGGCAACCTTTATGACATCATCGTCGCCATGGCAACCATTATGACATCTACGTCGATACTGTGCCCGTCGCTGATTGGTCGAGGCCTGGCGGCCACGACCAATCAGAGACGCGGGATTTCTAGGACAGACAGACAGACAGACAGACAGACAGAAAAACCCTTAGACAATTATATATATAGATAGGGGGGAACCCTACGTCATTTTTTTAGGGTCTCCCCTCTTTTTAATAACCAGCTAAGGCAAATCAGACAGCTGAGGACTGACGTCAATAGGCTAGGCAGCTTCATGCGTATTGGCCTCTTCTCAGTCAAAAAATACCAGCTCACAGCTGTCTATTTTCCCTCAGCTGGTTTTAAAAAGGAAAGAGACCGCACACTGTTTATTTTTTTTAATTATTTATTTATTTTAACTGTCCAGCCAATCACTGCCATACCACTACTTACCAATCGATTGGTAGACCGCATTTTACACAGTAATTTTCTCGCTCCACCTACTCCAGAAATTTAGCTTCATAACATACCGAAAGGCTGTTTTAAATGTTGTGTAGCCTGTCACTTTAAGGAGACATGGAAAAGAATCACAAGCCAAGTTATTCAGAAAAGGCGTAAATTACCATCAATTACTTGTTATGCTATAAAACAAAAGGTATTATTTATAAACTCACCTGTGGCTGCTGAAAAAAGTAAAACATATTGGCAGCACTTCTAACGGTTGGCATACCACCCTAAAAAGACATATCAATATGGTACATGACGGAGACACTTCAGACATGAGGTTTATGGGCATTGATGTAATAAAACCATCAAAGAGAGAGTCAAGATGGATTTTTTGCCTATGAACTGCCACTCTCCATGGATTCAATGCATAGCTGCGTTTCAGATGCTTCCTCTAAATCTCTTGTAGTTCTCTTGTAGCCCTCCCCCAACTCTTTTATTCCCCATGTATGTATTGTAGTGCAGTGGTACCACCGTATACAGTGAAAACTGCAGTGACCCAAGCAAGTTCAAACAAAACGTTCCTTTAATGTGTTATTTCACACAGTCCATAAGAATACATAGTACACGGCTTTATATTTGCAGTCCCTAAACAGGCCGGAATTCTCTTTGTCCAGTTTCCCTGGGTGACCGCACGCCGGGACCAAATCTCTTTACTCATGTAGTGCACAGCACGCTGTATCATCCGGATCGCAGCCAGGAAAACAAAAGACAGCCTGAGACGCAGGGTGTCAGTCTGTTTGGTTCCTTTTGCCCCTGTGTTGACTCACACAGAGAGTGATCTCCAGACAACTGCTGTCTGCTTCCAAACCAACACTGATACACCTCCCCCTATACTACAGGACTTTTAATCAGTCACTGCTTCATCATTCTAATCAGAGCTACACCTATGACCACAATATGCCCTTATTGCATCACTATGCCTCCGTGCGCATTCTGGAGAGCGCAAACAGCACCCTCTAGCTGTAACAGGGGTCACTGCCTGACATATCCTCCCCCTGTTCATACCTGTGGGGTTGAACATTTGTTACCCTGTATGGGCATGAGACAGGCCATCTGCATGCCCCTGTGACATCCCCGCCCAACACTACACTACTGGTACTAGAACCATTGATCGACACATGCATCCCTCCCCATTGCATTTCTCCTCCATACTTCATTATGGGACCACCCACCCAGTTCTCCATTGCAGAAGCCAAGCACTCTTTTCTGATTAACCATAGATTATGTCCAGTTTTGGGTGGTCTTGACCTTGTTTATTTTGGTTTCACTAAGCCCGCAGGTCATCCTGTCACCTAAATACCTGCCTTTGGGCCCCTGGTACCGTTTACTCTGTACCCTTACCCATGCCTCTGTGACTATGTGATGCTGAAACGCCGCAGACCGCATTGGAAACTCCCAGCATATGCCTGTATTACATTGCACCCAAACCTGAGCCTCCCAACACTGCTGTCTAGTGAGTACTCTAATTTACCCTGACCCCTGGCTCCATCCTGGTTCCAGAGGGTTCCACGTGCGCACATCCCCAGTCGCCTCTGTGACCATACACTCCCATCCCTTCTTATACCTGTATCTTTTATAACTGCGTCTCTGTGTGGGACGCTGGATCTGAGCTGTCCCAAACTTACCAGGGAACACCTCCAGCTTGGGGTTCAATGGGGTCCGCACGACGTCTACTGCCACAACCTCTAGAGGGAGCCTATCGGGGTTACACTCTAACCCTAAATTGGCAACCCCTGTGGCAGATATCTTAGCATCTTTGGGTTCTACGCCCGAAACAACATCTTCAGTTTCTCCTGCCATTACCTCTAGGGGAAGCCTATCGGGATTACCCTGTCCCTAGGTTGGGGACCCCTATGGCAGGTATCTCAATATCTTTGGGTTCTGCACCCGATACAACCTTTTCCGTGAGAAGGTTGACCCTGGTCTCCCACAGGAAACAAAACATGGGCAAATCTCTTCCTAACACAGTTCCATATGGAAGGGTCTTTGCCACTCCCACCACATGCTTAATGTCCTCACATGGTGTGGAAAAATTAACCTACATGGTTGGGTACTCCCGGATTTCCCTGTGGATACCCATCACCTCCACTTTCAGTCCTTTGAGGTTGTCCCCAGCAACAAGGGACCTATGGAGGAGTCACTTTACTTCCCATATCTGGGAGAGCCTCTGTTCGGCACCCATTCACAAGTACCTGGCACAACAGTGGTTTGCTGCTGGCTGTGCCCATAGTGGTGATACAGACTGGCTGGGCACACATAGACTCATGGCAAGTGTTCCCACAGTCCATGGGCTTAGATATCACCGAACAGTTACTAGCCCCATGCCCGGGCTCTGGTGCAACGTCCTGAGTGGGTTTATACCGCACAATCAATTCTATCAGCAGTTCCAGGGTACCTAGGTCCCTCAGCCCAACCCAACGCTGCATGTCAGCCAGCAGAGCCCTCACCATCCAGTCCTCTCCATCATCTCGAATGGGGAAAAAACTCAGGCTGGAGCCATTCCTCCACCAACTGCAATAAGTCATTTGCCTGAGACCTGGCGGATCGAGACTCTACATAAGACAACTGGTACACCCAATGATCACCCCTTACCTTTGAGGTGTTTTCAGGTCTCTGCTGATCGCCCCTCACTTTAGGGGTCCCTTTTTACTATACTGAAGCTCTGCTAGCTTCCACTGCAATGCCTCCTGCTGCCACTGCTGCAGCAACTGCATCTCCTGCTGCTGCAGAACCTCTTGCTTAATCCTTTGCTGATTGAGCACAACCTGCTCCAAAAGTTCCTCCATTTCTCCAGCAGACTTGCACAACGATCTGCAGCACTCTCTTGGATATGCCTTAGTTCACATGGCCCACATTCTTTCCACCATATGTAGTGCAGCGGTATCACCGTACACAGTGAAAATTGCAGTGACCCAAGCAAGTTCAAACAAAACGTTCCTTTAATGAGTTACTTCACACAGTCCATAAGAATACATAGTACACGGCTTTATGTTTTCAGTCCCTAAACAGGCCGGACTTCCCTTTGTCCAGTTTCCCTGGGCGACCACACACAGGGACTAAGTCTCTTTACTCACGCGGTGCACAGCACGCTGTATCCTCCGGATTGCAGCTGGGTAAATAAAAGACAGCCTGAGACGCAGGGTGTCAGTCTCTTTGGTTTCTCTTGCCCTTGTGTTGCCTCACACAGGGAGTGCTCTGCCGACAACTGCTCTGTCTGCTTCCAAACCAACATTGACACACCTCTCCCTATACTACAGCGCTTTTAATCAGTCACTGCTTGTCACGTCACCTCCTACTGCCGACATGCCTGCCGCTCCTCCCCCTGATCCCTGGCATACTTACCTGTCCCGAGGCACTCCTGGAGTGTGCGCGCGTCACTGGATCTCCTCTCTTCCTGTTTCTCTGACGGTCCCTGGGTCTCATCGGGTGCGTGTGCGCACCTCGCACTCCAGTCTCAGCAGCGCATGCACACTTCATCAGTCTGGCCTGCGGTCGCTCCGTTCCTCCACTCTATGATCCAGGAGGATCTTGACCTGGAAGTTCTGCCTCACGCACCCTATTTCAGGTAGCCTCTCCTCCTGCTCTATGCTTGACTGTCATCTGTGTTTCACGTTTGATCCAGGCTTCCCTGCGCTCTTTCTCGTCTCCCTTCCTGTCTGTTTTGCCTCATGCTCTTCCCGGTATCCTGCACCTTTCTTCCCTGTGTCCTCTTTGTCTTCCTTCCTTTTGCCGTTCTTCCTGGCCTGCTCCCTGCCATCTCCGTTTCTCCTGAGTGATCTTTCTCCATCGTCCTCTTTCTGTTTTTTGGCAGCCTTCCCTGTGGTTCCCAGTCCCGGCCATCTGTTCCTTGTCCGTCCTTGCTTGTGTCTCTTACCTCCGGTACCCGGGTAGTAGCTTCCGCCGCAATAGTTTCCCTGGGGCCTTCCCCTGATGCTCCCTGTATTGGGGTGGTCCACTAGGTCAGCTCACCCTTGGGAGGTTTGTTGTCGCGGTCCTGCGGGTTCACCTTAGGAGTTTCACAAGTCTCACACTACTTCACCAGTCTAATCACAGCTACACCTGTGACTGCAATACGCCCTCATGGCCTCACTATGCCTTCATGTGCATTCTAGAGAGCACAACCAGTGCCCCCTAGTGGTAACAGGGGTCACTGCCTCACAGTATATATACTCCTCAATCATCATAATTGGAGCGGAAAACTGTGTCCTATTATCTATGGTTAGACTGCGCTACCCACAATTTATTTCTCTTACCTAAGGGATGTTGCATTGATGATGCTGATTTATGCATCTACATCTTGAGTCATATCCCTTGTGGGGCTTTATTATAATATATGACCATCAGTTTTGCCAATGCAGGTATATGTGTTGTTGGGTTGAGTGTATGCGGCGTATTCTGGTAGTTCAACATACCATCTATGCTTAGCTGTGATAGATGGGACTTATATTTCTTATACTAGCCACATAACCAGTATCAGGATGCAATTTTTACCATATTTGTATACACCTATTTTTGCACACTGGTTTATGTTTTATTAGCTAGATAAACATGAGCAGAAGATGTTTTTTACCATATCTGTACACGCCACTGGGTTGGGGGTTAGATAACGCATAACTATACAACACCTTGTGATGACTAGCAATCAATAAAAACAGAAAATGTCATTAGGCTGGTGATCTAATCACATTAAACCAGTGATTGCGTCACATAGCCACACCCTGCTACTAACGATAACATCCAATGGACGGAAAGCAAGGACACCATCTAGCCACGCCCTATTACTCCTGGAGTCACAGAGATAATACCCAATGAAAGGCGAGCTCGTCACAGCTGACACATTCAACACTTGGTGAGTCTCTGCATCGCATTCCCTATCTTCTCCCTATATGAGTATCTGCTCTCTGATTATATCCACTTGACTTAAAACTTAACTCATTAGGTGCCAAATACTTTGATTGCTAATATCTCTACAATGGAAAGGCAAATGAAGGTTCCAAACTGACGTGTGATGCATTTTTGAAATCCACAAAATTTAGGTTTCTCTTGTTGGATTTTTAGCCATAGAATTGCATCAGAAAATCTGTAGAAAAAAAGCAAGCGGAGGAAACATACAAAAAAATGCATATAATCTGCACGTGATTGTATTATTAAAATTTTGTGAAACCCAAATACCAAAAAGTGTCAAAAACAAAACCGTTTTATTTAAAACATGACAGACCAAAAAGAGACAAAAAAAAAAAACGCAGCTTCAAAAATGTTATAAAGCTGCATGTAAAACACATCACAAAAAACGCAATTTAGTTTATAGGTGCAGAAATTTTGCAACATTAAAAAGTCACCAAATACTTATCGTAGGAACTTACAGTAGCTCAAGAGTTCTCAACCTCCTGTGTGCTGAGAAGGACCAAAATGACAAATAGGAGTAATTTCCAAAGCACTGCTAGGAATCAAGGCAACAGAAATTTTGGTAAAGTGGATCTATAAAAAGAAAGCTAGAATTAATCTTAATCATTACCAATCTCAGCTGCTGCTGTAATATCCTATATCACTCAAGTAGAGCAAGTTTTCTTATGTTACACTCCTTTCCTTTATCTGTATAAAAAAAATAGCTGGAAGCGAAAACACTTTAGAAACAAAATAAATGTCATTTTGATGGGAATACTTTCTATTATGACTTAATATAACGTGCTCTTTTCCTTTGTGTTTACTCTGATGTTATAATGCAATTAAAGCAGGTGAAGGAATCTTTCGTAAGCCTTTAAGCAGGAATGAATTTCTCCTTAAATAGATAATGCAGAGAAATATACAATACATGTGCCTACAATACATCATTATTTCATGATTTATGAAACTTTATGGTACAGTAGCACAAATCAAAGAAGCCATGCCCATTGGTCTTCACAGTCTTAAAGGGTTTGTTCATCTTTCAACATCAATTTATAGTTTTATACATGGAATTCATCTAGATAAATAGTTGAGTGATTTTGTGAATGCATTAATGCCCCCCAGGGAACGGTGCTTGCACCCTTTCTATTCACACTGTATACATCAGACTTTCAGTATAAATCTGATCTTTGCCACCTTCAAAAATTTTCGGATGACTCCGTGGTTGTGGGATGTATTAGGGGAGATCGGGGGGATGAGGAATATAGAAGGGTGGTGTCGAATTTCGTGGATTGGTGCAATGGTAACTATCTAATAATAATAATAATAATAATAATTTTATTTATATAGCGCCAACATATTCCGCAGCGCTTTACAACTTATAGAGGGGACTTATACAGACAACAGACATTACAGCATAACAGAAATCACAGTTCAAAACAGATACCAGGAGGAATGAGGGCCCTGCTGCTCGCAAGCTTACAATCTATGAGGAAAAGGGGAGACACAAGAGGTGGATGGTAACAATTGCTTTAGTTATTTGGACCAGCCATAGTGTAAGGCTCGGGTGTTCATGTAAAGCTGCATGAACCAGTTAACTGCCTAAGTATGTAACAGTACAGACACAGAGGCTATTAACTGCATAAAGTGTATGAGAACATGATGGAGGAACGTGATTATGTTGTTGTTTTTTATTAATAGGCCACACAGGGATAATTAGGTTAATGCGTTGAGGCGGTAGGCCAATCTGAACAAATGAGTTTTTAGTGCACGCTTAAAACTGTGGGGATTGGGGATTATTTGTATTAACCTAGGTAGTGCATTCCAAAGAATCGGCGCCGCACGTGTAAAGTCTTGGAGACGGGAGTGGGAGGTTCTGATTATTGAGGATGCTAACCTGAGGTCATTAGCAGAGCGGAGGGCACGGGTAGGTTGGTAGACTGAGACCAGAGAGGAGATGTAGGGTGGTGCTGAGCCATGGAGTGCTTTGTGGATGAGGGTAGTAGTTTTGTACTGGATTCTGGATTGGATGGGTAGCCAGTGTAATGACTGGCACAAGGTAGAGGCATCGGTGTAACGGTTGGCGAGGAATATGATCCTGGCAGCAGCATTCAGGACAGATTGGAGCGGGGAGAGTCTGGTAAAAGGTAGGCCAATTAGTAGAGAGTTACAATAGTCCAGACGAGAATGAATAAGTGAGACAGTAAGAGTTTTTGCAGAGTCGAAAGTAAGAAAAGGGCGAATTCTGGAAATGTTTTTGAGATGCAGATAAGAAGAGCGAGCCAGTGATCGGATGTGGGGGGTGAATGAAAGCTCGGAATCAAGGATGACTCCAAGGCAGCGGGCATGTTGCTTTGGAGTAATGGTGGAACCGCACACAGAGATGGCAATGTCGGGCAAAGGTAGGTTTGTAGAGGGAGAGAACACGAGGAGTTCAGTTTTTGACAGGTTCAGTTTCAGATAGAGGGAGGACATGATGTTAGAGACAGCGGTAAGACAATCACTGGTGTTTTCTAAAAAGGTCGGCGTGATAACAGGAGAAGAGGTATATAATTGGGTGTCGTCAGCATAGAGATGGTACTGGAAACCAAATCTACTGATTGTTTGTCCAATAGGGGCAGTATACAAAGAGAAGAGGAGGGGGCCTAGGACTGATCCTTGAGGAACCCCAACAGTAAGGGGAAGGTGAGAGGAGGAGGAACCAGCAAAACAAACAGTGAAGGATCGGCCAGAGAGATAGGAGGAGAACCAAGAGAGAACGGTGTCCTTGAGGCCGATGGAGCGGAGCATAGTGAGGAGGAGCTGATGATCCACAGTGTCGAATGCTGCGGAGAGATCCAAGAGAATTAGCATGGAATAGTGACCATTAGATTTAGCTGTTAGTAGGTCATTAGAGACTTTAGTGAGGGCAGTTTCAGTAGAGTGTAAAGAGCGGAAACCAGATTGAAGAGGGTCGAGAAGAGAATTATCTGAGAGATAGCGGGTAAGACGGGAGTGGACCAGGCGTTCCAGGAGTTTAGAGATGAAGGGAAGATTAGAGACAGGTCTATAATTAGCGGCACAATTTTGATCGAGGGAGGGCTTTTTAAGTAGTGGATGTATGATGGCATGCTTAAATGAGGAGGGAAAAATACCGGAAGTGAGGGAAAGGTTGAATATTTTTGTTAGGTGAGAGGTGACAGCCGGGGAAAGGGACTGGAGGAGATGCGACGGAATGGGGTCGCTGGTGCAAGTGGTCGGGCGAGAAGATGCAAGGAGCCTGCTTACTTCTTCTTCTGTAACTGGTTCAAAGTCAGAGAGTGAACTAGATGCAGTGGGGGAGGGAGGACAGTGCTTGGTATGAAGAGATTGGGAAATGATTTCCTGTCGAATGTGGTCAATTTTTTCTTTGAAGTAATTGGCCAGATCGTCAGCGTGGAGATCTGTGGTTGGGGCCTGCTCTCTTGGGTTGAGTAGGGACCGGAAAGTGTCAAAGAGACGTTTAGGGTTATTGGACAGCGAGGTGATGAGGGTGTTGAAATAGGTTTGTTTGGAGAGGTGAAGGGCAGAGTTGTATGTTTTTAACATGAACTTATAATGGATGAAATCTTCGGGCAGATTAGATTTTCTCCACAGACGTTCGGCGCACCTGGAGCACCGCTGCAGGAGACGTGTTTGCAGCGTGTGCCACGGTTGTCGCCGTCTGTGCCGAGTTGTTCTATGTATAGGAGGTGCAGCTTCTTCCAGGGCACTTTGCAGGGTTTCATTGTAATGCTTCAGAGCAGAATCAGGACAAGAGATGGAGGAGATTGGGGCCAATGAAGACTGCAAGTTCTTCATAAGTTTCTGGGTGTTAATGGCCTGTATGTTTCTATAAGTGTGGAAAGTGGGGATGACCTGAGCGGGATGGCAGTTCTTGATAGAGAATGAAAGAAGGTTGTGGTCAGAGAGCGGGAGAGGGGAGTTTGTGAAATCATCCAGTGAGCAAAGCCGGGAGAAGACCAAATCAAGGGAGTTTCCATCATCATGTGTTGGAGAGTTAGTATGCTGCGAGAGGCCGAAAGAGGAGGTTAGAGATAAAAGGTGAGAAGCAGATGGGGAGAGGGGAGAAGCAATTGGGATATTGAAATCACCCATGATGAGGGTGGGGGTGTCATAAGAGAGAAAGTGTGGAAGCCAGGTGGCAAAATGATCCAGGAACTGGTGAGAGGGGCCGGGAGGACGATACACCACCGCCACTCGCATGGAGAAGGGGACGTAGAATCTGACAGCATGGACCTCAAAGGAAGGGAATACAAGTGAGGGTACTTGGGGGATAACTTGGAAGGTACATTTGGGTGAAAGGAGCAGACCAACGCCTCCACCTGCTCTGTTGTCTGATCTTGGGGTATGAGAAAAGTGTAGTCCACCAAATGAGAGAGCAGCAGCAGCGGTGGTGTCTGACTGCTGGATCCAGGTTTCAGTAAGAGCCAGGAGATTAAGAGAGTTAGAAAGGAAGAAGTCATGAATGAAGGAGAGTTTATTACACACAGAGCGAGAATTCCAAAGAGCACAATTGAAAGAGACAGAAGGCATGCATGGAATATTAATAAGGTTAGAGGGGTTTCTGGGTGTAGCAGTTGGGAGGTTTGACTGGCTATAACATGGGGGGCCGGGGTTCGGAGAGATGTCTCCAGCAACTAGGAGAAGGAGGATAGAAAGAGTGAGCAGATGGTTAAGTGATTTGTGAGAGCGTCTCTTGTGTTGGATGGTGGGACTGAATGGATCTGTACTGTTAAGCAATGTGAACAGAGCATGAGTGCTATACATAGGAGAGGCCAGGACAGAGGGGCCAATATGGATGGAGTGTAAAGAGTTGATGCAAGGGCGGTGATTGTGTGTGAAAGCAGCAGCCATGATATAGATTATACAAATACATATGGTGAGTATTTGCTGAGTGCCAACTGAATAGGGAATAGATTTTGATTGTCTTACCTGTCTCCTGCCCTGTCTAACTGCCATGTTATAACTGCTGAATACTTAGAAAAAAAAGTACTTTGAAAAAAAAAATGTACACGAATAATAGTGCACGAATGCCCCCTGCATGAATGCTTCCCCAAGCTATATCTACATTTATAGGTGGCCAGCTCTTAGATCTCACTTTTTTTTTTTTGGTCTTCCCCCCTCTCGTTACCAATCAATCTAACTCAATTGAGACAGCAGGGCACAATAAATGTAGTGATCAGATAAACAAATGTCCAGGTCTACATGGATCATAAACCCCTTTGAAAAACAGTTATGCCAACTCTTGGCATAAGGACAAGCAGAAGAGAATTAAATATCTAGAAACAAAAACAATTGCATAACAAGCTGGCTAACAAATATAGATATAAGCAGGAATCAATGCCGAAGGTAGAAGGACTCTGATACCATTCAAGCTTGCTTGCTGTCAGGGAATGGAGCAATCTACAACTAAATGTTAAGAAAACCAAGGAGTTGGTGGCCAACTATAGCAGGATTAAGTTGGAATGCTTACCGATCACTATTGCTGGTCAGGAGGTAGAGCAGGTGGAGAGTTATAAATATTTGGGGGTCCATTTGGATAGCAAACTGGACTGGAGATGCCACTCAGAGACTGTCTACAAGAAGGGGATGAGCAGACTGTATTTCCTAAGGAAACTGAGGTCTTTTAATGTGTGTAGCAAAATGTTAGAAATGTTCTACCAATCTGTAGTGGCAAGTGCCATCTTTTTTGCAATCATATGCTGGGGTAATAGTGTGCGGGCCTCTGATGCTAATAAGCTGAATAAGCTTATCAAAAAGGCAAGCTCTGCTGTCGGCTGCAATCTGGACTCTCTTGAGGAGGTAGTGGAGAGAAGAACTCTGAAAAAGTGTATGGCAATCATGAACAATAATGCACATCCACTATATGAGCTATTCATGAGACAGAAGAGCACCTTCAGTAACCGGCTAATACTTCTGAGGTGTAAGAAGGAAAAATTTAGGAAATCGTTTGTGCCAACTGCTATGGGGATGTACAACAATAACATTAGGGTTAAATCATAAAGGGGATTGTCTACTTTATTTCTTCTACTTTTCAGTTCACCCGCTGTGTTTGTCCTATTCTAATGTATAATGTCCTTCTGTCAACAAACTGTCATGTCAATTATGTAATTCATTTTATGATTCTTATGATGTAAGTTGTGCTGCTGTGATACCATAATTTCCCACGGGATCAATAAAGTGTATCGTATCGTATCGTATCGTATCGTATCGTATTATAATTTAGTAGTCTTGAATTGCATGCGACCTGATTTATAGTCAATAGTTATATTCTTTACATGTACGTACCAATTTGTGATTACATACTTTCAAGCAATATTTATCGCATGTCATGTAATGGCATTTGACACAAACTTTGACTAGTATAAGTTTTAAAATGCTAGAGATGAAATCCGCTGGAGCGACTGGTTAGCCATATTGTCTGCCTGGGAAGAGCAGTGTCAGACAGGGTGATCCAGTTGACCATATAAACGCAAAATACCTCAGAGGCAAAAGTGAAACAAAATTTGGGAAGCAAACTGGCTCTGTGGTTATGACTGTTGCTTTGCAGTGCTGGGGTCCTGGTATCAAATCCCACTAAGCACAACATACAGTACAGAGCAAAAGTTTGGACACACCTTTCATGACTATGAAAATTGTAAAATTCACACTGAAGGCATCAAAACTATGAATTAACACATGTGGAATTATATACTTAACAAAAAAGCGTGAAACAACTGAAATTATGTCTTATATTCTAGGTTCTTCAAAGTAGCCACCTTTTGCTTTGATGACTGCTTTGCACACTCTTGACATTCTCTTGATGAGCTTCAAGAGGTAGTCACCGGGAATGGTTTTCACGTCACAGGTGTGCCCTGTCAGGTTTAATAAGTGGGATTTCTTGCCTTATAAATGGAGTTGGGACCATCAGTTGTGTTGTGCAGAAGTCTGGTGGATGCACACCTGCAGTTGCAAAAACCATCAAGCGCTACAAAGTACTGCCCCAGGAGAGGAAGACCAAGAGTCACCTCTGCTTCTGAGGATAAGTTTATCCGAGTCACCAGCCTCAGAAATCGCAGGTTAACAGCAGCTCAGATTAGAGACCAGGTCAATGCCACACAGAGTTCTAGCAGCAGACACATCTCTACAACAACTGTTAAGAGGAGACTTTGTGCAGCAGGCCTTCATGGTAAAATAGCTGCTAGGAAACCACTGCTAAGGACAGGCAACAAGCAGAAGAGACTTGTTTGGGCTAAAGAACACAAGGAATGGACATTAGACGAGTGGAAATTTGTGCTTTGGTCTAATGAGTCCAAATTTGAGATCTTTGGTTCCAACAACCGTGTCTTTGTGTGACGCAGAAAAGGTGAACGGATGGACGCTACATGCCTGGTTCCCACCATGAAGCATTGAGGAGGTGTGATGTTGTGGGGGTGCTTTGCTGGTGACACTGTTGGGGATTTATTAAAAATTGAAGGCATACTGAACCAGCATGGCTGTCACATCATCTTGCTGCGGCATGCTATTCCATCCGGTTTGCATTTAGTTAGACCATCATTTATTTTTCAACATCACAATGACCCCAAATGCACCTGCAGGCTGTGTAAGAGCTATTTGACCAAGAAGGAGAGTGACAGGGTGCTACGACAGATGACCTGGCCTCAGGGCTGGACTGGCCATCGGGCATTTCTGGCAAATGCCAGAATGGCCGGTGGCAGTTGTGGGCCGCTCGCCAGTGCCAACTCCCCTCACCGCCAACTCACCCACCACCAGTGCCATCGCATTCAACTATACCAGCGTCTATGATGCCGGTACAGTTGAATGCAATGATGGAGGAGAGAGCATCTGCTGTCACTCCCTCTCCCATCATTCCCTGCTCTGCCTCTGACACTGCGGGTGCGCCATGACGTCATATCATCGCGCACCTGCTGTGTGTCGGGCGGGCAGACTGCAGCTACTGAGTCCGGAGCCAGGAGCAGCACGGGCACGAGGAGAGGTGAGGAGAGTGTGTGTTTTTTTTTAAATATATCAATGAGTGATAACTGGATTGTGGGGCTATTGGGGGGCTAATTCATTCTATGGGTGCTGTGCTGCTTTACATTCTATGAGGGGTTGCTGCATTACATTCTATGGGGGCTGTGCTGCTTTACATTCTATGGGGGGTTGGCTGCATTAAATTCTATGGAGGCTGGTTGCATTACATTATATGGGGGCTGGCTGCATTACATTCTATGGGGGGC
Source organism: Ranitomeya variabilis (assembly GCF_051348905.1). Lineage (NCBI taxonomy): Eukaryota > Metazoa > Chordata > Amphibia > Anura > Dendrobatidae > Ranitomeya > Ranitomeya variabilis. Next base: position 213,165,243 of record NC_135232.1, on the reverse strand, counting down.
TGGCAGCATTACATTCTATGGGGCTGTGCTGTATTACATTCTATGGTGCTGGCTGTATTTCATTCTATGGGGGCTGTGCTGCTTTATATTCTATGGGGGATGGGTGCATTACATTCTATGGGGACTGTGATGCATTAAATTCTATGGGGGCTGTGCTGCATTACATTCTATGGGGGCTGTGCTGCATTACATTCTATGGGGTCTGGCTGCATTACATTCTATAGGAGCTGGCAGCTTTACATTCTATGGGGGCTGTGCTGCATTACATTCTATGGGGGCTGTGAAGCATTACATTCTATGGGGCTGTGCTGCATTACATTCTATGGGGGCTGTGCTGCATTACATTCTATGGGGGCTGTGCTGCATTACATTCTATGGGGGGCTGTATTACATTCTATGGAGGCTACATTATATTCTATGGGGGCTGTATTATATTCTGTGGGGAGGTGGGCTGTATTACATTCTATGGGGTGCTGTATTATATTCTATGGAGGGGGCTACATTATATTCTATGGGGGCTGCATTGTGCTCTATGAGGGGGCTACCTTATATTATATATGCAGGGGCTGCATTATACTATATGAGAGGGCTGCATTATATTCTCTGGGGGGTTACATTATACTCGGGGCTACAATATATTCTGTGGGGTGGCTGCATTATACTCTGGGGTGACATCATTATACTATATGTGGGCTGCATTATACTGTATTGAGGACTATGGGGACTACATTAAACTATATGAAGAACTATGGGGTGCATCATACTATGTGAAGTGAATTGTACTACATGGATGACAATGACAGGGCATTATACTATATAGAGCACTATGAGGAATGTATTATACTATTTGGAGGACTGAGGAGTGTATTATACTATATGGAGGACTGTGGCAGTACAATATAATATATGGAGGACTAAGGAGTGTATTATACTATATGGAGGACTATGAGGAGTGTATTATACTATATGGAGGACTGAGTAGTGTATTATACTATATGGAGGACTGAGGAGTGTATTATACTATATGGAGGACTGAGGAGTGTATTATACTATATGGAGGACTGAGGAGTGTATTATACTATATGGAGGACTGAGGAGTGTATTATACTATATGGAGGACTGAGGAGTGTGCTATACTATATGGAGGACTGTGGTGCACATTATAATATATGGAGGACTATGGGGTGTATTATACTAAACAAGCAAAATGCTGCCTATTCATCGAGTGAATGGATTGTTTATGTGGGAACAGAAATCCTTGTTCTCAGCAGCACATCGCACTTGTAAACTGTAGATGTGCTGCTGATAACATGATACTGTATGGGGACAGATTGATTTAATTGTGATTGTTCTGTTACCTTCATTCTTTCTCAGTTGGTGTAAAGATACCAGGAAACAAGCGAATGACTTCAGTATTGTCGATCACACTCGTTTAGCGGCCTGAGATCAGTGCATGTAAATACAGCAGAAATGCTTCGCAGGGAGACCAGGCAAGGATGATGACAGTTGTAGTTAGCACCCGGCGCCTGGGAATATTACTAACTCTACTGCTTCTCCCAGCCACCAAAGCATTTAATTCTGGTATTTGTAATGATTTTTAGGGTTGATGTCATCTGCGCAATGTCAGCTGCTATCAATCCCTAGTGTGCGTAATGGAGAGGTGTCTATCAGACACCCCCACTACTAGCCCAGACCTGGTGAGATCCAGCGACTCTGAAGTGCAGTGATGGTAGTAACAATACCGCTCTTCACAGTCGCTGAGCTCAACGCAAGACCCGGAATATCTGAAGAGCTGTGACGTTACTGAGTTACTGATGTCACCACTCTTCAGAGTCACCGCGTCTCGTGCTGCACAGCGGAACCGAAAGTGACTGTAGGCAAAGTTTATGGAGTATCAGAATGAGGTTCCATAGCCTTTGATCGTCTCATCCCTTCATTATCTATTAGATCCAGTTATGTAGGTAAAGTAGCGGCTTTTCTTGGTACAGCAACTAAAAGCAATAAATAGGACTGAGCTGTAATGCTGGATACAGCTGTGATTATATGTTATATAGTCGTGTTACACTCCCCTTACTTCTTGTAACCTACAAGTGTACAAAGATATTATACAGTCACCATGTGACAAGTGGGCCTGTGTAACTTCAAATACCAGGGCTGAATTTTAGTCCCAGTCCGGCCCTGCCTGGCCTCCACAGTCACCAGACCTGAACCCAATCGAGATGGTTTGGGGTGAGCTGGACCGCAGAGTGAAGTCAAAAGGGCCAACAAGTGCTAAGCATCTCTGGGCACTCCTTCAAGATTGTTGGAAGACCATTCCCGGTGACTACCTCTTGAAGCTCATCAAGAGAATGCCAAGAGTGTGCAAAGCAGTCATCAAAGCAAAAGGTGGCTACTTTGAAGAACCTAGAATATAAGACATATTTTCAGTTGTTTCACACTTTTTTAAGTATATAATTCCACATGTGTTAATTCATAATAATAAATAATAATAATCTTTATATAGCGCCAATATATTCCGCAGCGCTTTACAGTTTAACAGTTTCAAACACAACAGTCATAGGTAACAACGTTAACAATACAATAATAAAGCAAAATAAGACGACACTGCTCGTGGGAGCTTACAATCTACAATGAGGTGGGGGAGATACAAAGTACAGGTGTGTATCTACAATGATGTATTTACAATGATGGTCCAGCCATCTTCAGAGGGTGGGGGGTGGATGGAGAAAGTGAATGGGCTATACACGCACAAACATAAAATGACTTTGATTAGTTAACGTGGTAGGCTGCTCTGAACAAATGTGTTTTGAGCGAGTGCCTAAAACTATGCAAGTTGTGGATGGTCCTAATATCTTGGGGTAGAGCATTCCAGAGGATTGGCGCAGCATGGGAGAAGTCTTGGAGTTGGGAGTGGGAGGTACAGTTTAGTGCAGAGGTTAGTCAAAAGTCATTTTCAGAGCGCAGCGGTCGGCTAGGCCGATAGACAGAAATGAGGGAGGAGATGTAAGGGGGTGCCGCACTGTGGAGAGCTTTGTGGGTGAGAACAAGTGCTTTGAGTTGTATCCTGTAATGAATGGGCAGCCAGTGTAATGACTGGCGAAGAGCGGATGCATCTGCAATTCGTAGTTTTGATGCCTTAAGTATGAATTTACAATTTTCATAGTCATGAAAATACAGAAAAATATTTAAATGAGAAGGTGTGTCGAAATCTTTGCTCTGTACTGTATGCAAGAAGTGTGTATCTTCTACCTGTGTTTCCTCTGAGTACACCAGCTTCCTCCCACACTTCAAAAACATACTGATAGGATTTAGATTGCAAGCCCCAATGGGAACAGTGATAATGATGTCTGTAAAGTGCTGTGGAATATGGTGGCACAATATAAGCAAAGTATAATTAATAATAATAATAATAATAATAACATTTCTCAATACCAATTTAATTATCTTAAGATGCAGATAGGAGATTGAGGTAACCCATTCATAAAAAAAGCTTTCCTAATATGTTTTTGGTATTTAAACCTGTTTAATCCCTTTCTGACATCCCACGTATTATCCCGTCCATGTTGGCTGGGCCCATATGACTATGGACGGGATAGTACGTTGAAGCCGATTCGCCAAGCACACAGGGGATGTGCGGCCGATCGGGGCCGGGTGTCAGCTGATTCACACAGCTGATTCCGGCACTAAGGGCCAGGAGCAGTCACGGACTACTCCCAGCACTTTAACTCCTGGAACACTGCAATCAAACAATATCGCAGCGTTCCAGTGTCATAGAGAAGCATTGCTGAGAGCAGGGACCTGAGAAGCCTCCTTCACTGCTTGTCAGATTTCTGATCTGATAAAGTGCTGTGCAAAGTGTCAGATCAGTGATTTGACTTTATACAGTGATGTCCCATCTTAGGACAATGTAAAAAAGTCCATAACAAACCGGCCTATAAAACTGTCCCACTAGTTAACCCCTTCAGTGAACATTGTAAAACAAGGGCAAAAAAACAATGCTTTATCATCATACAGCTGAACAAAAAGTGGAATTACACGTGATCAAAAATATGGATATAAATAAACATGGAGCTTAGTGTTGAGCGATAACTTCCGATATCAGAAAGTATCGGTATCGGATTGGATCGGCTGATATCGGCAAAATATCGGATCTCGCCGATACCGATACCCGATACCAATGCAAGTCAATGGGACGACAATATCGGAATTAAAATAAACCCTTTCTTTCCTTGTAGGTTCATTCTACATGAAGGAAAACAACTAAGAATAATGTATTGGGGGAGGTGGCGGAGACATTAAAGGCATAGAGGTTTAGCCCAATCAAATAGAATAGCAGTAATTTTATTTAATTTTTTTAAGACATTCGGATTTACCAAGATATTGACTATGTTAAGATTTTTTTTTATTTTGTCAGATATTGATGTTTCACTACTTCCACGCCCTTCACCTTTTTTTTTACTTCTCCCCCACTTTCTTCTTCATCATCCTCAGCAACATCAACTTCTTCTTCACCTTATTCATCTTCTTCATCTTCTACCTAATTTTTTTTTTGTTACCTTCTTCATATTCTTTTTTTTTCAACTATTATTCTTCTTCATATTCTACTTCTTCATCATATTTTTATTTGTGACAGGCATTCCTGTAGTTGTTAGCTATGAAAGTTTGAAGATTACACCTTCCGTTCTGCCTGTCACAAAAGAGTTACAACAGGATTTGTCCGTGTTCAGTTTGGCCTGCAGCAGCAGGCTTTATCCAGGGGCACCACAAGGAGGAACGGACTCACCCCCATACACTGCTTAGTCTTCTTCTGCTTATAATTTAGATAATATCTTTTGCTCTGATGTTTAGTGTTATGCTTAATGTTCTTCTGCTCTTTGTTCTGCAGCCTCTTGTTCTTCTGCTTCTCGGTCTTCCATGTCATCGTCTCTAGGGTCGTCGTCTCCGGGGTTGTCGTCGTCATCGGGGTGGTCTTCAGGGAGCCTGCGCTGTTATGTTATTCCTTGGCCAGGCGCACTTAGCGCTTCCCGTCTTCTGACATCATTTGGTGTCATGCTGGCTGCGCCTGTGTGGCCGCGCTGCCTGAGATCCCGCCTCGCAGTGTCGTCTAATGTAATCCCACTGCGGGCCTGGGATCCATGGGCATGCGCAGTGCATATCCTCGCCTCTCACTCCCCTCCCTCCGGCTTCTTCAGACTGTGCGGCGTCACGGCCGTGGCATGCTATTAGGGATCAGCTGACGGCGCACAGTCTGAAGAAGGTGGAGGGAGATGAGTGAGAGCCTGAGGTGAAGATATGCACTGCTCATTCCCATGGATACCAGGCCCGCAGTGTGATTAAATCAGAAGACACCGCAAGGCGGGATCTCGGGCAGCGCGGCCGCACAGGCGCAGCCAGCGTGACACCAAATGATGTCAGAAGACGGGCAGAGCTAAGTGCGCCTGGCCAAGGGATAACATAACAGCGCAGGCTCCGGGACAGAATCAAACAACGCTGAGGAGGTGGCGCACGGCACCAAGGGGGTAGGAATGATGGCTGTGCTGCGTCACATTACAAAGGAAAGTCCCACCTCCAGGACAGTTTAACGGTGTGAGGAGACACATTTCATAAGTGTTAGATTCAGCGTGTGCAAGGAGCACAACGAAAAGAGGCATCTTCTCCTTGTGCAGCATTACTGCTGCACAAGGTGGCTCTTTCAGTAACAAACGCCTTGGGGGGGACAGGTTCCCTTAAATTTAAGTAGTTGTGCCAGTGTGGCGGTCGCATGACACGTTGCCGGATACACAGCAGGGGAGCAGAAGGCGTTACTGAACCCCACTAACACATTGGCGAGGTGTTTGGCTCTGTGCAAACAGCACTTCCGGGCAGCAACCAGCAGTGTTGGAGCCCAGGGACAGCAGGAGGAGCAGATTGTAGGCCGAAGCCTGCAATGGAGGCATGTAAATGTCTGTTAGTGTGACAGCGTGGCGGTCGCATGACTGTTATGACCCCAATGGCAGAGGGTCTCAGGAATAATGCTAAGTCAGTAAATACAGAAAACCAGCTCATAGGGCAGTGGTAACTGGGCTGACCATATAACTAATCCTAGCACCACAAATACCAGCAGCCGGGGAACGTTCCTACGTTGATCCTAGACGTCTCGCGCCAGCCGGAGAGCTAACTACCCCTAGAAGGGAAAAGAAAGACCTTTCTTGCCTCCAGAGGAAATACCCAAAAAAGTTGGATAGAAGCCCCCCACAAATAATAACGGTGAGGTAAGAGGAAAAGACAAACATAAGAATGAGCTAGGAATTAAGCAAAGAGAGGCCCACTAGCTAATAGCAGAATATAGAAAGATAACCTATATGGTCAGCAAAAAATCCTATCAAAAATATCCACACTGGAAATTCAAGAACCCCCGAACCGTCTAACGGCCCGGGGGGAGAACACCAGCCCCCTAGAGCTTCCAGCAAGGTCAGGAATCACATTAAGTACAAGCTGGACAAAAATGATAGCAAACAAATAACCCAAAAAACAAAGAAGCAAGACTTAGCTTAATTAAACACGAACCAGGACCAGCAAACAGGAGCAAACAGAATGTGTCTGATAACACCGATGCCAGGCACTGGACTAAGGTTCCAGGAGGTTTATATAGCAACACCCCTGAAGTAACGACCCAGCTGGGTGCAGACAGAGGGAAGGAAATCCCAGAGTCATATCACTAGTAACCACCAGAGGGAGCCAAAAAAGTCTAATTCACAACAGTACCCCCCCCCTTAAGGAGGGGTCACCGAACCCTCACCAAGACCACCAGGGCGATCAGGATGAGCAGCGTGAAAGGCACGAACCAAATCGGCCGCATGCACATCAGAGGCAACCACCCAGGAATTATCCTCCTGACCATAACCCTTCCACTTGACCAAATACTGAAGCCTCCACCTGGAGAGACAAGAATCCAAGATCTTCTCCACCACGTACTCCAACTCGCCCTCAACCAACACCGGAGCAGGAGGCTCAGCAGAAGGAACCACAGGCACAACGTAGCATCGTAACAAAGACCTATGGAACACGTTGTGAATGGCAAACGAAACCGGAAGATCCAAGCAAAAGGACACAGGATTAAGGATTTCCAATATCTTGTAAGGACCGATGAAGCGAGGCTTAAATTTAGGAGAGGAGACCTTCATAGGAACAAATCGAGAAGACAGCCACACCAAATCCCCAACACGAAGTCGGGGACCCACACCGCGGCGGCGGTTGGCAAAACGCTGAGCCTTCTCCTGTGACAACTTCAAGTTGTCCACCACATGATTCCAGATCTGCTGCAACCTATCCACCACAGAATCTACTCCAGGACAGTCAGAAGGCTCCACCTGTCCCGAGGAAAAACGAGGATGGAAACCAGAGTTGCAGAAAAATGGCAAAACCAAAGTAGCGGAACTAGCCCGATTATTTAGGGCAAACTCAGCCAACGGCAAGAAGGTCACCCAATCATCCTGATCTGCCGAAACAAAACACCTCAAGTAAGCTTCCAGAGTCTGATTAGTTCGCTCAGTTTGTCCATTAGTCTGAGGATGAAAGGCAGACGAGAACGATAAATCAATGCCCATCCTAGCACAAAAGGATCGCCAGAACCTGGAAACAAACTGGGATCCTCTGTCAGACACAATATTCTCAGGAATGCCGTGTAAACGAACCACATTCTGAAGGAACACAGGAACCAGATCGGAAGAGGAAGGCAGCTTAGGCAAAGGCACCAAATGGACCATTTTTGAAAAGCGATCACATACCACCCAGATGACAGACATACCCCGAGACACCGGGAGATCAGAAATGAAATCCATGGAAATATGTGTCCAAGGCCTCTTCGGGACAGGCAAGGGCAAGAGCAACCCGCTGGCATGGGAACAGCAAGGCTTAGCTCGAGCACAAGTCCCACAGGACTGCACAAATGACCGTACATCCCGTGACAAGGAAGGCCACCAAAATGACCTAGCCACCAGATCTCTGGTGCCAAAAATTCCCGGATGACCTGCCAACACCGAGGAATGAACCTCAGAAATGACTCTGCTGGTCCACTTATCAGGAACAAACAGTCTGTCAGGTGGACAAGAGTCAGGTCTACCAGCTTGAAATCTCTGCAACACACGTCGCAAATCAGGAGAAATGGCTGACAAAATAACTCCTTCTTTAAGAATACCAACAGGTTCTGTGACTCCAGGAGAGTCAGGCACAAAGCTCCTTGAAAGAGCATCAGCTTTCACATTCTTTGAACCTGGTAAATACGAGACCACAAAGTCAAAACGGGAGAAAAACAATGACCAGCGGGCCTGTCTAGGATTCAAGCGTTTAGCAGACTCGAGATACATCAAATTTTTGTGATCAGCCAAGACCACCACACGATGCTTAGCACCCTCGAGCCAATGACGCCACTCCTCAAATGTCCACTTCATGGCCAGTAATTCCCGATTGCCCACATAATAATTCCGCTCAGCAGGCGAAAACTTCCTAGAAAAGAAAGCACATGGTCTCATTACCGAGCAACCAGGGCCTCTCTGTGACAAAACGGCCCCTGCCCCAATCTCAGAAGCATCCACCTCGACCTGAAAGGGAAGTGAGACATCAGGCTGGCACAAAACAGGCGCCGAAGTAAACCGGCGCTTCAACTCCTGGAACGCCTCCACGGCTGCAGGAGCCCAGTTAGCAACATCAGAACCTTTCTTGGTCATATCCGTCAAAGGTTTAACAACGCTAGAAAAATTAGCGATAAAACGACGGTAGAAGTTAGCAAAACCCAAGAACTTCTGAAGACTCTTAACTGACGTGAGTTGAGTCCACTCATGAATAGCTCGGACCTTGACTGGGTCCATCTCCACAGCAGAAGGGGAAAAAATAAACCCCAAAAAGGGAACTTTCTGTACTCCAAAGAGACACTTTGAGCCTTTAACAAACAAGGCATTCTCACGCAAAAACTGAAACACCATCCTGACCTGCTCCACATGTGAGTCCCAATCTTCAGAGAAAACCAGAATATCGTCCAGAAAACAATTTCGGAATAGGTATTTTAGGTTCAGACATAGGACTACTGGTAACAAAATCTTGTATACCCTGCACACGAGCTGCCAGCTGGTCAACACTTGTAATCAAGGTCTGCACATTCATGTCTGCAGCAAGCACACGCCACTCAAAGGTAAAGGGGAGGAAGAGAAGGAAGGGAAAAAAAACCTCAGAATTTCCTTTCTTATTATCCCACTTCTGCAATGCTTTAAACATTCAATATTGGCCTGGCATACTGTTATGACCCCAATGGCAGAGGGTCTCAGGAATAATGCTAAGTCAGTAAATACAGAAAACCAGCTCATAGGGCAGTGGTAACTGGGCTGACCATATAACTAATCCTAGCACCACAAATACCAGCAGCCGGGGAACGTTCCTACGTTGATCCTAGACGTCTCGCGCCAGCCGGAGAGCTAACTACCCCTAGAAGGGAAAAGAAAGACCTTTCTTGCCTCCAGAGGAAATACCCAAAAAAGTTGGATAGAAGCCCCCCACAAATAATAACGGTGAGGTAAGAGGAAAAGACAAACATAAGAATGAGCTAGGAATTTAGCAAAGAGAGGCCCACTAGCTAATAGCAGAATATAGAAAGATAACCTATATGGTCAGCAAAAAATCCTATCAAAAATATCCACACTGGGAATTCAAGAACCCCCGAACCGTCTAACGGCCCGGGGGGAGAACACCAGCCCCCTAGAGCTTCCAGCAAGGTCAGGAATCACATTAAGTACAAGCTGGACAAAAATGATAGCAAACAAATAACCCAAAAAACAAAGAAGCAAGACTTAGCTTAATTAAACACGAACCAGGACCAGCAAACAGGAGCAAACAGAATGTGTCTGATAACACCGATGCCAGGCACTGGACTAAGGTTCCAGGAGGCTTATATAGCAACACCCCTGAAGTAACGACCCAGCTGGATGCAGACAGAGGGAAGGAAATCCCAGAGTCATATCACTAGTAACCACTAGAGGGAGCCAAAAAAGTCTAATTCACAACACATGACACATTGCCGGATACACAGCAGGGGAGCAGCTGACGTTACTGAACCCCAATAACAGAGGAGCGACTGTTGACTGTGCGGACAGCACTTCCAGGCACCAACTGGCAGTGTTAGAACCCTGGGACAGCAGGAGGAGCAGATTTGTTTTGCCAGATACACAGCTGGGAATCAGCTGACGTTACTGAACCCCAATAACAGAGGAGCGACTGTCGACTGTGCAGACAGCACTTCCAGGCACCAACTGGCGGTTTTGGAGCCCAGGGACAGCAGGATGAGCAGATTGGAGGTATTGCCGCACACACAGCTGGGGAACAGCTGACGTTACTGAACCCCAATAACAGAGGAGCGACTGTTGAAGGTGCAGATAGCACTTCCAGGCACTAACTGGCGGTGTTAGAGCCCAGGGACAGCAGGAGGAGCAGATTTGTTTTGCCAGATACACAGCTGGGAATCAGCTGACGTTACTGAACCCCAATAACACGGCAGCAAGTGTTAACTGTGCAGCCAGCACTTCCAGGCACCAACTGGCGGTGTTAGAGCCCAGGAACAGCAGGAGGAGCAGATTGGAGGTATTGCCGCACACACAGCTGGGGAACAGCTGACGTTACTGAACCCCAATAACAGAGGAGCAACTGTTGACTGTGCAGACAGCACGTCCAGGCACCAACTGGTGGTGTTGGAGCCAAAGGACAGCAGGAGGAGCAGAGGAACACAGTGTAGGCCGAAGTCTGATTGGAGCAAGTCGAAATGGAACCTTTAAACCCCCCCAAGGCATTTGTAGCTGAAAGAGCCATCTTTTGCAGTACTAAGGATGCAAAAGGAAAAGGTGGCTCTTTTAATTATGCTCCTTGCAAACACAGAACTAAACACTTATAAAATGTGTCCCCTGATACCGTGAGACCATCCCGAAGGTGGGACTTTCCTTCGTAATGGGACACAGCACAGCCGTCATTCCTACCCCCTTGGTGCCATGTGCTGCCTCCTCAGCGTTGTTTGATTCTGTCCCAGAGCCTGCGCTGTTATGTTATCCCTTGGCCAGGTGCACTTAGCGCTGCCCGTCTTCTGACATCATTTGGTGTCAGGCTGGCTGCGCCTGTGCGGCCGTGCTGCCCGAGATCCCGCCTCGCAGTGTCGTCTAATGTAATCCCACTGTGGGCCTGGGATCCATGGGCATGCGCAGTGCATATCCTCGCCTCTCACTCCCCTCCCTCCGGCTTCTTCAGACTGTGCGGCGTCACGGCCGTGGCATGCTATTAGGGATCAGCTGATGGCGCACAGTCTGAAGAAGGTGGAGGGAGATGAGTGAGAGCCTGAGGTGAAGATATGCACTGCGCATGCCCATGGATCCCAGGCCCACAGTGTGATTAAATCAGAAGACACTGTGAGGCGGGATCTCGGGCAGCGCGGCTGCACAGGCGCAGCCAGCGTGACACCAAATGATGTCAGAAGACGGGCAGCGCTAAGTGCGCCTGGCCAAGGGATAACATAACAGTGCAGGCTCTGGGACAGAATCAAACAAAGCTGAGGAGGCGGCACACGGCACCAAGGGGGTAGGAATGACGGCTGTGCTGCGTCACATTACACACCTGCAGCAATAAAGATGCGTTCCGATAATACACTAGCCGAAGGGCAAGCCAGCACCTCCAATGCATACTGGCTTAGCTCTGGCCATGTATCCAGCTTAGAGACCCAAAACTTGAAAGGGGAAGAGCCGTCTGGGAGTACAGTAAGAGGGCAAGACATGTAGTCTGTCACCATCTGATGGAACCGTTGCCTCCTGCTGACTGGAGCCGCCTGTGATGGTGTTGACATTTGTGGCGGGCACACAAAACTGTGCCACAGTTGGGCCATACTAGTCTTGCCTTGGGCAGAGGCACTGCTTCTGCTCCCTCTTTGTGCAGAGCCTCCTCCACTGCCTCGAAGCTCTGAGCTGCTTTGTAAAGCACTAGCAGCACTGCTCTCAGTTGGACTGGAGAAGATGATGGAATTCACCAGTGTGTCTTGGTACTCCCTCATTTTACGCTCCCGGTTCAACGGTGTGATGAGGCTTTGTACGTTGTCCCGGTAGCGAGGATCGAGGAGGGTGTACACCCAATAATCAGCCATGTTGAGAATGTGGGCGATGCGGCGGTCGTTTCTCAGGCACTGCAGCATGTAATCAACCATGTGCTGCAGACTGCCAACTGGCCAAGAAACGCTGTCCCCTGCTTGAGGCGTGATCTCTGCCCGCTCTTCATCACCCCACCCTCGCTGTACACACTGACTACTGGACAATTGTGTAACTCCCTCCTCCGGACGGATGTCTTCCTCCTCCATTGACTCCTCCTCATCCTCCTCACAAAGTGTCCCCTGCCTACACCTTTGTGAGGAACCACGTGGCGCTGACTGTCCAGAAGCTGATGGAAATGGTGACTCCTCATCCTCCACCTCTTCCACAACATCATCCCTTAGCGCTTGCAGTGTTTGTTGAAGCATGCAGATAAGGGGGACAGTCATGCTGACTAGTGCATCATCTGCACTCACCATCCGCATGGAATAATCGAAGGGACGCAAAACCTGGCAGACGTCCTTCATAGTGGCCCACTCTGTGGTTGTGAAGTCTGAACGGCGCGGAGTGCGACTTATTTGCGCCTGATGCAGCTGGTACTCCATTACTGCTTGCTGCTGCTCACACAACCGCTCCAACATATGTAACGTGGAATTCCACCTGGTAGGTAGGTCACATATGATGCGATGTTCTGGAAGGCAGAATCGGTGCTGCAGAGCTGCAATGCGCGATCTTGCCGTGCTGGAACGCCGCAAGTGAGCACACTCTAGGCGGACCTTGTGCAGCAGTGCATCAAGATCCGGATAGTCCCTCAAAAAACTCTGCACGACCAAGTTGAGCACATGTGCCAGACATGGGATGTGAGTGAGGTTGCCGAGGCCCAGAGCTGCCACCAGATTTCGGCCATTGTCACACACTACCATGCCTGGCTGGAGATTCGCTGGCACAAACCACACATTGCTCTCCTGCTTGATGGCATTCCAGAGCTCCAGGGCTGTGTGGCTTCGATTCCCCAAAGAAATTAATTTCAAGACGGCCTGTTGACGTTTGGCCACGGCTGTGCTCATGTCGGTCGTAACAGGTAAATGTTCACGGGTCCATGTGGAGGTGGACTGTGACGGCTCCTGCAGCGATGATTCTGAGGAACTTGTGTATGAGGAGGAGTCAATGCGTACAGACTGGATTCCTGCAATCTTTGGAGTGGGCAGAACACGTCCTGCGCCACTCGCACGATCTGTACCCGGCTCAAGAACATTAACCCAATGGGCAGTGTGGGAAAGGTATCGCCCCTGTCCATGGTGACTGGTCCACGCATCGGTGGTGAGGTGGACCTTGCTACTGACGGCATTCAGTAGCGCGTGTTTTATGTGTCCCTCCAAATGCTTGTGCAGGGCAGGGACGGCTTGCCTGCTCAAATAAAAGCAGCTGGGCACATTGTACTGTGGGACTGCCAATGCGATCAAGTCACGGAAGCTGTCAGTCTCCACCAGCCTGAATGAGAGCATTTCAAAGGACAGTAGTTTTGCAATGCCAGCATTCAGAGCCTGTGCTCGGGGGTGGTTTGCCGAGAATGGCCACCTTTTCTCCCATGCCTGTACTACCGATGGCTGTAGACTGGGCTGGGAGTGTGAGGATGACTGGGAACGTGGTTCTGTGGGTGGAATTACAGTGGGTCTCTGGACAACAGTGCCAGAGGTTCTTCCATGGCAATCCTGGGAGGAAGCCAAACCAGCTGTGTGTGAGCTGGAGGAAGAGGCAACACGAGCTGAAGAGGTGGTAGCTGCTGCTGTTGGTTGGCCTAGGTCTTCAGTGTGTTTTTGTAACTCCACCACGTGCCTGGTCCGCACATATTTCCACATATTTGAGGTATTGAGGTTGCTGACATTTCTCCCTCTTTTGATTTTATGATGACACATCTTGCTTTTGACAAAGCCCTCTTTGGCTTTTGGAAGAGGCATGCTCCTAACAAGTGCCGAAGTGGAGGCTACAGGCTCCGCAGTCTTCCCCCTCCCTCTCCCTCTTTGGCCCGTTTGGGGAATCTCTTCCTCAGAGCTGCTCCCACCACCTTCCTGTACCTCACGCCACGATGGGTCAAGGACCTCATCATCTACACTACCCTCTGCCACCAACTGCTCCTCCTGGGTAGTCTCAGCAGCACAGCACGCACCAGAAAGTGGCACCTGAGTGTCATCATCAGATGCGTACTGCGGTGTGGTGACCGGAGGCACTGGCCCACCCACCTCTTCAGAGTCAGAGAGACAAAGCTGTTGCGCATCACTGCACACTGCCTCTTCTTCCATTTCTCCAGTGCTGCTTGGCTGGCCCCCTGTTTCCAAGCCAAGAGATTCAGAGAACAGAAGTAGAGATGGCTCCTGTCCTGGGCTCACTGACTGCCTGGGCAATTTGGCAGGTGGTGAAGAGACAGATGGGTGCTCTCCAGTGCTCTGTGCCTGAGAGGATGTGGCACTAATTGAAGTCGATGCGTTAGCTGCCATCCATCCGGCAACGGCTTCAATTTGGTCTTCACGCAGCAGCTGTGTACGGCGCTCTCCTACAAAGCTGCGCGTGAAGGACTGTTTCCTGCTGAAACTGGGTGATGATGAGTCACCGGCGCCCGCAGCAGGCACAAAATCCCCACATCCTTTCCCTGCTCCGTGCCCATGCACACGTGCCTTACTCCCTGCCCTCTTCATCTTGGTTGACTGATAAAGATAAGCAGAAAAATACTAAGGGCTTAGTGTGCTTATTCCTGAACAGCTCCTAACAGGTATAAGAAACACTAATTTTCTAAAGTGTGGACTAGACTTAAATATGAGCTAATGTGGCCTACACAACTGTAAAGTGGTGTGTTTGGTGAACTTTATTATGTATTTTTTTTTTTTTTGGCAGAACTGACTACAGGGCGAGCTGCACTCACACGGAGACTGTGCAGACAGCCGTAAACGGCGCTGCAAGGCCCAAAAAACCTCCTCTATGTTATCCTATGTAGTGTTTTTCCACAATTTAGCTGGATACGGGTGGAAAGCCACTAATAGGAAATATTTGAAAAAACAGTGCAGCAGGCTGCACTATTTATTAATTAAAAGCAAGGCACCCAACCCCACCTATAGTGACAAATAAAACACAAAACCAACAAAAACAAATGTGCTCAAACCAAAACTAGATAAAACTCATGGGAAAATACTATATCACCCTAGCTGCGGCACCTGTATATGCCCCTACCTGGCTGTGGAGGTAGACGCCCTAGGGGGGAACATTGTGGCACCCCCGCTCCACGATGACTAACCCTATGGGCCCTGATATGCCCTACAGCCACTAGTGATAGCCTCTACCCACACACTAGAGGATCCTCTATCACTATACAATAGTCTACTAAGCTAGGGAAAGCCTAGATCCCCAAAAGAGATAAACTGTGACTGAACACAAATGGCGATATAAATGATGCATAGGCTGGATAATCATTCCTTCACAGTGGACCGAATGCTAGGGAAAGCCTAGATCCCCAAAAAGGCTGGTGGGAGGAGACTGTCGTTTTTGGGGGGGAGGAGAAGTGGTGGCATGAATATGTATCTATATGGTATAGATACATTGACGACATTTTTATGGTGTGGACAGGTACCAAAGATGATTTTAAAGCTTTCATGGGACACCTTAATGTCAATAATGTGGGCCTAAAGTTTACGTTGGAGATTAGTGAAGTTGAGTTGGCGTTCCTGGATTTGAAAATCGTTAAGGAGGCACACGGGGGAGTGGCAACAAGTTTATATAGGAAGCCTACTAGTACTAATAGTCTGTGGTCTTGAATAGGGCCTTTGAGTTTGCAAGAAAGTCAGACAGACAGGGCCTGTTACAGAAGCAAGCAAAGACGGAGGACTATGATACCCTAAAGATTGTTGGCACTTTCAATGCACAGCACCAGGATATCAGGAAGCTGTTCACTAGACATTGGGATGTTCTGAAGTTTGCTCCCAATCTGATGGATGTAGTAGGTGAACGCCCTGTTATTACATTTAGGAAGGGCAGATCCATCAGAGATATGCTTGTGCACAGCCAGTTTCAGCGACCTAAGCCCGGCGGAACATGGCTCGATAGGAGGCCATGTGGCTTCTTCAAATGCAGCGATTGTAGCCTCTGCAAATGGATGAGACCGTGTAAACGGTTCCAGAGCTCCACCACGGGTAAAATCTTCTACCAACGTGAATTTTCTAATTGCAAGACTCTTGGTGTGGTGTATGTAGCCTCCTGCCCCTGCCCTAAAGACTATATAGGGAAAACCAGGAGGGAGTTTAGGAGGAGAGTGGGGGAGCATATGGGTGATATTCGCAATAACAGGGACACCCCTTTGGCAAAACATATGCATACGTACCACAGGGAGGATCCAATAGAAGTAAGATTCACCATCATAGAGGTGGTCAGGGTGAACCCGAGAGGTGGGAATCTTGACAAGATGATCCTCAGATGGGAATGTGAATGGATTTTCAGGATGGAGTCTCTGGAACCAAAGGGAATTAATGAGCAAGTCTCGTATGGGTGCTTTCTGTAGCCACTTGATTAGTGCTGGATGCTCTGGCCATATAGTAAAGTGTTACTCAGTTTGGTTGACTCAGGTTCCGTAGGGTGATATGATCATACCAATTAGTTTGATGGGGTCCTATTTCTTGAGGCCTCATATCGATTGTCATAAAAAATTCAGTTGTTCATCTGAATAGATATATCCCTTACCCATCTTTTATTATTATTTGCCGCAGTATATGCTCTCCATGATTTTAAATGGCCTCCGTAATTCATTTCCATTCTGAAATGGGATGTAGTACGTATATGGGTACTTGATGTAGGTGGCATTGGACATGATTGGCAACTTTCTATGATATGGCCAAGGTACAGTAGGACAGATTTATGGGTTTATTAAATACCCCCTATGTATATCATGCTATAGATAGCAATGTATGTCTTTGGCACATGTTCCATATACGGTGGGTTAGAGTATGTATGCATCGTTGATATCTAGTGCCTTATACTATGGACGAGCGTGTGGTTATGTTATGGGCCGTCCATGTCTCAGTAAAATCAAGGACAACATTAAGGGGATGACGTCTCTGTGTTCTATCAGAGACATGAGATGGAGAGCCATATGAGTGCTTGATACAGGATAGCGATCATCCAAGGAGGCGGAGATAATAGGAACGCGCCTCCCGCCAGGGGCGTGCGCTGGGAGGCTATGTCACTGAAACTCACTGACGTCAGTTTATGCCTCCCTCTGTGCGTTCCATCCGGGGCATGCGCTGTCAGTTTGTGCCTCTCTCTGGGCGTTCCATCTCGGGCATGCGCTGTCAGTCTGTGACTCCCCCGGTGCGCTCCATCTCGGACATGCGCCTTAGGGTGACGGACGGGCTTTGTCTCTGTCATGCGCAGTAGCGCCTGGCGCTCAAGATGCTCGATGCGCAGGAGCCTGCTATACGTGTTTCTTCTGCGCATGGCAGTGTAGACATGTGCTGTAGGCTCTAAAGGACGCCACAGGAAGTGGAGAGGAGGCGCCCTGTTGGAAGTATATCGGCGGCAAATATAAAAGTAAGTGGTTTGGCATTTGGCACTTAGCTATCCACTATCATATGTGACACAAGATATCATGTCATCTGGCCTCCTGATGAGCCTACACAGGTGAAACGCGTTGAGGCATGCACTATAGAGGGCGATTGGCACAGCACAGTGGCACAGATGAGTATCTATGGCTTCAATTTGCATCTGTATATAGGAAGCTACCTATGCTGCTGAGGCTGTATATGTGGACCGGATTGTGATAGGGGAACACATGGTTGGTGTGTTAGCCCATATAAGGAATGGAGCCTATTTGGCTATAATAATCTGAGATGGATACTAGCCACTTTTTGTAGTTAGCATTCGGTCCACTGTGAAGGAATGATTATCCAGCCTATGCATCATTTATATCGCCATTTGTGTTCAGTCACAGTTTATCTCTTTTGGGTATCTAGGCTTTCCCTAGCTTAGTAGACTATTGTATAGTGATAGAGGATCCTCTAGTGTGTGGGTAGAGGCTATCACTAGTGGCTGTAGGACATATCAGGGCCCACAGGGTTAGTCATCGTGGAGCGGGGGCGCCACAACGTTCCCCCCTAGGGCGTCTACCTCCGCAGCCAGGTAGGGGCATATGCAGGTGCCGCAGCTAGGGCGATATAGCATTTTCCCATGAGTTTTATCTAGTTTTGGTTTGAGCACATTTGTTTTTGTTGGTTTTGTGTTTTATTTGTCACTATAGGTGGGGTTGGGTGCCTTGCTTTTAATTAATAAAAAGTGGTTTTAACAATGAGGATTTTCATATGATTTTGATGTTAAACACCTCGCGCCAATTTGAATCTTTGTGAGATTAGCAGCAGGCTGCACTATTAGCAAAAAAAGGACAATGTATTTTACGGTATGAGGCAGTGACGCACCCTGAGCTGGATACAACCGTCTGTGGCTGCACACAGACTACAGGGCGAGCTGCACTCACACGAAGACCGTGCAGACAGCCTTAAACGGCGCTGCAAGGCCCAAAAAACCTCCTATATGTTATCCTATGTAGTGTTTTTCCACAATTTAGCTGGATACGGGTGGAAAGCCACTAATAGGAAATATATGAAAAAATGTGCAGCAGGCTGCACTATTAGCAAAAAAGGACAATGTATTTTACGCTATGAGGCAGTGACGCACCCTGAGCTGGATACAACCGGCTGTGGCTGCACACAGACTACAGGGCGAGCTGAACTCACACGGAGACCGTGCAGACAGCCGTAAAAGGCGCTGCAAGGCCCAAAAAACCTCCTCTATGTTATTGCAGCACCCCAGAGTCCTGGTTGTTGCAGTACTGATGCTCCGCCGCTAAGGGGGGCTATGGTATGTCTGATGGCACTGAAGGAGTTCACCTGACCAGGTATCACAGACAACAATATACTTCACAGTCTGGCCTCCAGGGGGAGCTAAGGGTGCAATGTATTAGGCCACTCCTCACAATCTGGTAAAACTGGGGGTTAGATAGGAAGTTAGACAGAAGCTGACTGGGTTGGAACCAGGCAACATCCTGTGGCAGAGGGTGTTGCAGGAGAAGATTCAGGGGGGTCCCTGTCAGGGGTGGGATCCTGACAGAGGCCTAGCGAACAGAAAGAACGTTACGGGACCGCGCCTGCACTTCATCGCGGCGGTACCCCAAGAAAGGACAAGAAGCGATGTTTATTGTGCTGAGTGAGAAACGAGATCAACGCAACAAGGAGAAATACCAGTAGGAGTCGTGCTGTAAGACGAGTCAACATCCTACTGAGGCGCGTAGCTGGTGGCCAGAAACACCCAGGAAGTACTGAGCTCCGGGCCTTACTTCAAACCTACGGCAGGACAGTCAATTATAGGCGGGCTGTCTCACTCAAATCACCTAAGAAGACATAGGGGGCAACATTTGGAGAGGGGCGACTCTAGGGTCCCGGAAGAGCTCCGAGCCTACCCGTCATACGGGTGCGTCCTAGCCATATCATCTGGGGGGACGAAGAAGAACATCATAATCGAGTTGTGAGGGAACTTCAGAAACAGACACAACAGTTGTGGGGACTCTCCCGTAAGCACAGCAGGGAAGGACCACAACACACAAGCGCTAGAAGGTAGGCACAGATTTCCACCTGCAAAGGGAACTCTGGAGGTGCCTTCGGACCGGCCGGACTCAGATAGCCCGGTTAACCGTATTCCGGACTGAGGATCCTGAAGCCTTCAGTAAAGAGGTAAAGAGACTGCAACCTGGTGTCCTCGTTATTCACCGCGACCTGCACCACACCACAACATCATCACATCCTCAACTTTCACTGGACGCCCCTCAGCAGGGTGACGGACCGGGCCTAGCCACTGTGACAACCCCAGAACCGAGACACAGAGGCCCGGTACCGGGTGCCCCTCGGCCCTGCGGCAGTGGGGGCGCTCCATTATCCTATGTAGTGTTTTTGCACAATTTAGCTGGATACAGGTGGAAAGCCACTAATAGGAAATATTTGAAAAAATGTGCAGCAGGCTGCACTATTAGCAAAAAAGGACAATGGATAGAACAGTATGAGGTAGTGAACCACCCTGAGCTGAGTACAACCGGCTATGGCTGCACACAGACTACAGAGTGAGCTGCACTCACACACACAGAGACCTTGCAGACAGCTGTGAAAACAGCGCTGCAAGGCAAAAGCAAGGTTCTCACGCAGCGGTTGCTAAATTAGCCTGGGGAAAGCACAATGAAGCTAATCGCTATCTCAACTGGCCCTCAGTCAGAACTCAGCGTCCTATGCCTAACTGAATTCACAGCAGAGTGAGCCCGAATTGGCAGCAGCGTTTTTTATAGTGCATCATGACATCATTTCAGCAGCCAATCAAAGCCTTGCCAGTAGTTACATGCCCACCATGCAGAACAGGATGTGCCCACACTTGTAATCATTCCTCATTGGCTGAATTCGTGCAGTTTGAATTCTGGGAACTTCCGATTCCGCTATCCGATATGCGGTAAATATCGGAACTCAGTATCAGAATTACGATACCGCAAATATCGGCCGATACCCGATACTTGCGGTATCGGAATGCTCAACACTAATGGTGCTTGGTGTTGAGTTCCCGCCGCTGCACAGGGGAATCTCGAACCATGTCTGTTGTGGTCTCCCATTCTCCTCCAGCCACAGTGGAACCTGCTCAGCGGAGATGTCGGTCCCAGCGTCTGGCTCAGCCTGATGCTGTGCAAATGGTTACTGCTGCCTTTAAAGGATCTGCCTTTGTAGCCAGCAGTGGTCAGCGGCGAGCACGCTTTTCTGGGACTAAGTCCTGCTTTTCACACTCTGAGCATGCCCACAGGAGAATCTCTCATTGGAGGCCGGGGATCACATGCTCAGTCCCTGTAGCAGCTCCTATTGGTCCACCAGGAAGGTCCTGAAGAGCTGCAACTATAAAAGGTTTGCATGGCCGCACGGCCATGCGCTAGTATCAAATGTGTTTGGCTTATGCCAGTGGATACTATACCACTCTTTACATATGTGGTGTGAGGCTGTAGCTTTGGGACTGTACACTTAGGCAGGCAGCTAGCGTCAGTGGGGGCAATTAGCCTTGGCTTAGCATCTGGTTCCTTCATGTGTGCGGTTAGTACAGAAGAGTTCCAGAGCAAGAACAACCCTGGTTGGGGAAATAGTTTTGTGTACAGCGCGACTCTGTGAGGCAACAGAGATCGCTTCCAGTTCACACAGGGTGAAGCTTAACCCACGTGTGAGCTCAGCGTTTATCCGCCGTTACTTTGCAGCAGATATCTCTGCACAGTGGACGCACCTTGTAGCTAACTATCTATACTCGGTGTGTTCTGCTAGCCCTAACACATGGTACAGCTGAAAATATCATCTTGTCCAGCAAAAAAGAGCTGCCATACAACATCATGAGTGAAAAAATAAAAAAGTTATAGCTCTCAGAATAAAGCGATGCAAAAACAATTATTTTTTATAAAAAATAGTTTTATTGTAAAAAAGCGTCAAAGCATAAAAAATGATATAAAGGAGGTATCGCTGTCATCGTACTGACCCGAAGAATAAAACTGCCTAATCAATTTTACCACACGCAGAAATTCATGAAATGCTGGTTTTTGTTCATTCTGCCTCCCAAAAATCGTAATAAAAAGCGATCAAAAAATGTCATGTGCCCAAAAATGGTACCAATAAAAACATCAACTCATCCCGCAAAAAACAAGATCTCACATGACTGTGTGCCAAAATATGGAAAAAATATAGCTCTCAAAATGTGGTGATGCAAAAAATATTTTTTGCAATAAAAAGCGTCTTTTAGCGTTTGACAGCTGCTAAACATAAAAACACAATATAAAATCCCACTATAAATAGTAAATCAAACCCCCCTTTATCACTCGCTTAGTTAGGGAAAAATAATAAAATTTAAAAAATGTAATTTACATTTTCCCTTTAGGGTTAGCATTAGGGTTAGGGCTGAAGTTAGGATTATGGTTGAGGCTAAAGTTAGGGTTAGGGCTAAAGTTAGGGTTAGGGCTAAATTAGGGTTATGGTTGAGGCTAAAGTTAGGGTTAGGGCTAAATTTAGGGTTGGGGTTGGGGCTAAAGTTAGGGTTAGGGTTGGGACTAAAGTTAGGACTAGGATTAAGGCTAAAGTTAGGGTTAGGGTTTGGATTAGGGTTAGGGTTGGGATTACATTTACGGTTGGGATTAGGGTTAGGGTTGGGGCTAAAGTTAGGGTTAGGGTTAGGGCTAAAGTTAAGGTTAGGGGTGTGTTGTGGTTAGGGTTAGGGGTGTGTTGGGGTTAGGGTTAGGGGTGTGTTGTGGTTAGGGTTGTGAGTAGGGTTAGGGGTGTGTTGGGGTTAGGGGTGTGGTTATGGTTAGGGTTGGGATTAGGGTTAGGGTGTGTTGGGGTTAGTGTTGGAGTTAGAATTGGGGGTTTCTGTTATGATCCTAGTGGCTTAGGATCACAAATCTAACCAGCTAAGTAGAAAATAATAGGACGAGCTCTGGGGATGTGGTAACTAGACTAACCGCAAACCTGATCCTAACCGCACACACTATAGGCAGCCGTGGAACGTTTCCTGAAATCCTAGACGTCTCTTCACGGCCTGAGAAACTGACTACCCCTAAAGAGAAAGTAAAGACCTCACTTGCCTCAGAGAAATCCCCCAGAGATATAGATGCCCCCCACAAATAATAACGGTGAGTTAAGAGGAAAAGACAAACGCAGAGATGAAACAGGTTAAGCAAATGAGGCCCGCTAACGCTAGATAGCAGAAAATAGCAAGGGATCTGTGCGGTCAGTAAAAAACCCTATGCAAAAATATCCACGCAGAGAATGCGAGAACCCCCACACCAACTAACGATGTGGGGGGAGCAACTCAGCACCCCAGAGCACCAGCAAGCAGGGAAATCACATATTAGCAAGCTGGACAAAAACTCATCATATACTAGGAAACATCTTGAACACAGATGAGCAAAAATAAGCAAACAGAACTTAGCTTCTCTTGGAGAGACTGATAACGGATGTAGACAGGAGCATTCAGAATAGCACTGAATACAACGGCAACAGGCAAGGAATGAAGGACCAGGTGGATTAAATAGGAAACCTAACTAGCAGATGACGAGACAGCTGATCCTGCCAGAAACCTGCAAAATAACAAAAAGAGCCACCAGGAGGAGCCCAAAGAGAGAACTCACACAGTACCACTCATGACCACAGGAGGGAGCCTGGAAACAGAGTTCACAACAGGTTTCCACTGTTAAGGCACATCAGGGGCTCTCCAAATGCGACATGGCTTGCGATCTCAATTCTAGCCAATTCTGCATTGAAAAAGCCAAACGGATCTCTTCCTTTCCGAGCTCTGCCTTGCACCCAAACAGTGGTTTACCCCCACATATGGGGTATCAGCATACTCAGGACAAATTGGGCAACAACTTTTGCTGTCCAGAGTCTCATATTACCCTTGTGAAAATAAAAATTTGGGGGCTACAAAATCATTTTTGTGTGAAAAAATTATTTTTTATTTTCATGGCTCTGCGTTATAAACTTTAGTGAAACACTTGGGGTTTTAAAGTTCTCACAACACATCGAGAATTTCCTTGGGAGGTCTAATTTCCAAAATGATGTCATTTGTGTGGGTTTCTACTGTTTAAGCATATCAGTGGCTCTGCAAATGCAACATGAAGCCCGCAGACCATTCCATCAAAGTCTGCATTCCAAAACGGCACTCCTTCCCTTTTGAGCTCTGCCGTGCGCCAAAATGGTGGTTCCCCCCACATATGTGGTCTCAGTGTACTCAGGACAAATTGCAAAAAAACTTTGGGGGTCCAATTTCTCTGGGTACCCTTGGGAAAATAAAAAACTGTGGGCTAAAAGATCATTTTTGTGGAAAAAAATATATATTTTTTATTTTAACTGCTTACATTATATACTTCTGTGAAGCAATTTGGGTTCAAAGTGTTCACCACACATCTAGATAAGTTCCTTAGGGGGTCTAGTTTCCAAGCAATTTGGGTTCAAAGTGTTCACCACACATCTAGATAAGTTCCTTAGGGGGTCTAGTTTCCAAAATGGGGTCACTTGTGGGGGATTTTCACTGTTTAGGCACATCAGGGGCTCTCCAAATGTGACATGGCGTCTGATCTTATTTCCAGCCAATTCTGCGTTGAAAAAGTCAAACGGTGCTCCTCCCTTCCCAGTGCTGCCATGCGTCCAATCAGTGGTTTACTCCCACATATGGGGTATTAGCATACTCAGTACAAATTGCACAACAACTTTTGCCATCCAATTTCTCCTGCTACCTTTGGAAAAATTAAAAATTGGGGTCAAAAAGTCATTTTTGTGAAATAAATATGATTTTTTTTATTTTTACAGCTCTACATTATATACTTCTGTTAAGCACTTAGGGGTTCAAAGGGCTCACTGCACATCTAGATAAGTTCCTTAGGGGGTCTACTTTACAAAATGGTGTCAAATGTGGGGGGTTTCCACTGTTTAGGCACATCAGGAGCCAAATGCGTCATGGCGTCCAATCTCAAAACCAGCCAATTTTGCATTGAAAAGTCAAACTGTGCTCCTTCCCTTCCGAGCTCTGCCATGTGCCCAAACAGTGGTTTACCCCTACATATTGGGTATCAGCGTACTCAGGACTAATTGCGCAACAACTTTTGGGGTCCAATTTCTCCTGTTACCCTTGTTAAAATAAAAGAAATTGGATCTGAAGTAAGTTTTTTGTGAAAAAAGTTAAATGTTCATTTTTTAAACATTTCAAAAATTCCCGTGAAACACCTGAAGGATTAATGAACTTCTTGAATGTGGCTTTGAGCACCTTGAGGGGTGCAGCTTTTAGAATGGTGTCACTTTGGCTATTTGCTAACATATAGACTTCTCAAAGTGATATCAAATGTGATGTGGTCCTTAAAAAAAATGGTGTTGTAAAAACGAGAAATCGCTAGTCAACTTTTAACCATTATAACTCCCCAACAAGAAAAAAATGTTGGTTCCAAAATTGTGCTGATGTAAAGTAGACATGTGGAAATTGATACTTATTAAGTATTTTGTGTGACATCTGTGTGATTTAAGGATATGAAAATTGAAAGTTGGAAAACTGCAACATTTTCAAGATTTTCGCCAAATTTCCCTTTTTTTTCCACAAATAAACACAAGTCATATCAAATAAATTTTACCACTATCATGAAGTGCAATATGTCATGAGAAAACTGTCAGAATCACTGGGATCTGTTGAAGCATTCCAGAAGGCATTATCTATCTATCTATCTATCTATCTATCTATCTATCTATCTATCTATCTATCTATCTATCTATCTATCTATCTATTTAAAATAGAATACTTTGTAACACCAGCTTGAAAAATGATTTTAAAAATCGAAATGTATGTCCAGTAATTACAATCAATGTTTGGTCAGTGCTCCTTTTGCATAAATTATTATGCGGCGTGGTATGGAGGCAATCAGCCAGTGGCACTGCTGAGGTGTTATGGAAGCTCAGGTTGCTTTGATAGCAGCCTTCAGCTTGTCTGCATTGTTGGGTCTGGTGTCTCTCATCTTCCTCTTGACAATACCCCATAGATTCCCTATGGGGTTAAGGTCAGGTGAGTTTGCTGACCAATCAGGCACAGTGATAGTGTTGTTTTTAAATCAGGTATTGGTACTTGTGGCAGTGCGGACAGGTGCCAAGTCCTGCTGTAGAATGAAATTTCCATCCAAAAGCCTTGTTGGCAGAGGGAAGTATGAAGTGCTCTAAAATTTCCAGGTAGATGGCTGAACTGACTTTGGTCTTGATAAAACACAGTGGACCTACACCAGCAGATGACATGGCTCCCCAAACCATGACTGATTGTGGAAACTTCACACTAGACTTCATGCAGCTTGGATTGTGTGCCTCTTCACTCTTCCTCTAGACTCTGGGTCCTTGATTTCTTAATGAAATGCAAAATTAACTTTCATCTGAAAACAGCACCTTGGACCACTGAGCAACAGTACAGTTATTTTTCTCCTTGGCCCAGGTAATACGCTTCTGGCATTATCTATTGGTCATGAGTGGCTTGACACAAGGAGTGCGACACTTGTAGCTCATGTCCTGGATACGTCTGTTTGTGGTGGCTTTTTAATCAACGACTCCAGCAGCAGTCCACTCCTTGTGAATCTCCCCAAAATTTTTGAACTGCATTTTCTTAACAATCCCTTCAAGACTGCAGTTATCCTGGTTGGTGTTGCACCTTTTTCTACGACGCTTTTTCCTTCCACTCAACTTTCCATTAGTATGCTTGGAACAGCCAGCTTCTTTAGCAATGACCTTTTGTGGCTTACTCTCCTTGTAGAGTGTGTCAAAGACTGCCTTCTGGACATCTGTCAAGTCAGCAGTCTTCCCCATGATTCCCCATTATTGTAGAGCCTACTGAAACAAGCTAAGGGACCTTTATAAATGCTTAGGAAGCCTTTGCAGGTGTTTTTTTTGTTAATTATTCTAATTTACTGAGATAATGACTTTTGTGTTTTCATTGGCAGTAAGCCATAATTATCAACATTAACAGAAATAAGGACCACTTGAAAAAGATCACTCTGTTTGTAATGACTAGTATATAATATATGAGTTTCACTTTTTGTATTTAAGAATTAAAGTAAATCAACTTTTTTATGATATTCTAATTTTGTGATAAGCACCTGTATGTGTGTGATGTACTGTAAGTAAATGAAATGTTTGGTTATATCAAGGGGGAGCAGCACATGTACTTGGTTTGAGCAGTCATTTTGTGTTAATAGACTCCCTTTAAATTTAATGCAGTCTCCTGACATCTTCCCAGGTTTCCAATATTGCTTCGGTTCTCTTCTCCAGTGTGATCCAGCAAAACAGAATAGCCATCTCACAACTAGAGATGAGCGAATATTTCAATATTCAGTTCGGATTATGATCGCCGAATTTGCAATATTCACAGATTTATTCTGTAAATATTCGCTGAACACAGCCAAACGCCATTCCAGTCAATGGGAAGCAAAAACAAACACCTTCTAATGGCCCCAAAAGCTGCCAAAACACATCATATGAGGGATAGACACTAGGAAAGTGGCATCAATTCACCTACAGTACAAACTGTAGCATGGCATGGCAGCAATCAGCCATGCATGAGGTATCATGGTCTGGGCCAGCATTTCAATTGAACGTCAAAGTAAGACGAGAAGGGTGAGGTATTAGTGTAGGCCTGCTGTTCTGGGAGCCCTGTTACCACATGCAACAGTTCAACCTGCTTTCATGCTCAGCCTCACTCAGGTGGCACACATATCTGTTTCATAGACTAATATTGTCAGAAAAATCCAAGGATAGTATCACGGGTAGTTGACTCCAAGGAAGTGGAGGCCTGACGGTCTCGGAGGCCTACTGCAACAGGCAACATGCATGAAAGATGCGCAACTAAGAGTCTACACATTTCCAAAACTTAGTGGCAGACACCAACAAAGTGGCATCAATTACAATAGAACATAACTAGTAAAGTGTGGACTGACACCTCTTCCACTATAGCCAACCCAGCAGATGTAGAATGTAATGGACAAGGTGGTGGAACCACTGTGTCGTATCCTTCTGAAAGCCTGGAGGGGTGTAACTAGGTGGCCTACCAAATCCCAACTCGGATAAATGGCAGCAGGTGAAAACTGCAACCTAGGAGTTGGCACCAGCTCTATTCCATGGCTGACCTACACAATGTGGCAGCTGACCCCCTAGAGCGTGTATGCTGCTAAGGCTCCAAGGAGGGATGAAAAATACAGGCAGGCACTGTAGGGACTCTGGAACCATGGGGGCAGATGGGACCGGGTGAGGAGCTGAGGAACAGTAAAATAGTGGCAGGTGCGGGCTGGACCGGGTGTTAGACAGATGGGTGACTTGGAGCAGCAATCTGGACCAGCTGATGGACAGAAGAGCCTGACAGGTATGAGCAGATGGGCACAGACAGGTGATAGCAGATGGGTACAGGGTAGACAAGCAGATGATCGAAACCTGAGGAACCCGACAACTAGCAAGCATGCAAGGCAAATTAACAACGTAGCTGTCACGGTGTAACCTGACCCAATGGGTGGTTGGTCAATGATGGCACAACTCACAAACAATGGGATGGAAAAGATGAGAGGAAGGCCCTACCCATAGGGAATGGGGGATGGTCATTACCTGAGCTCAAACCTGAGCCTGACACTGCACTCCTCTAATGCCCTATGCGGATCCTTCCCCCCCCGCTGTCAGGATACTTCATCCCCAGTGGTCACCTATTTCTACCATGGCTAGTGCACTGGCCAGCAAGGAGCACTAACCTCAACTCTGCAGATAATACACACAGGGGGACAAACACCAAAAGGACAAGGTAAAAAACCTCCACAATTAGCTGATGAACACTGCTGCTAAGCTTCACACCGCAGATAACAACAACAACTGGACTCCAATCACCAGATGTGGCTGACACCAGATAGCTGCTCCTGTTAGGCTCGTCTCCAGAAAGAAACTGTATCACCAACAGTCAGCTGATGCATCAGGTGACATTTTAAAGGATGGTGGGAGTGGTCACCACCCGCATCAGCTGACCCAGCAGCACTGTAGTAACATCGGATAGCCAGAGGGGAAAAACCAAAATTAACCCCCGAAAGTCCAAAAGGAAAAAAGTTTTAAACTGAGTGGAACAAGAGCTGACACAAATCCAAAAATGGATTGTGACAGTAGCTCAGGCACCTCCATATTTGAGAAGAAACCTTAAATAGAAGGTGTCAACCAGCTATAGGCTAGGAATACTGTTGTGAATTCTGTTTTTGGGCTCCCTCTGGTGGTTACTGGTGGTACTGGTTGACTTTTGTCTTGCACCTGTTTCCATCAGGAAACTGAGAGTTTCCTATTTAGTCTGGCTTCTCAGTCATTCTAGTGTCGGCAATCAATGTTACCAGAGCACCTCTGTTGCTTGCTACCTGCTCCAAGTCTGCAATTCAGCTAAGTTGGATCTTTGGCATTTTTTGTGTTTGTTTG
Source organism: Ranitomeya variabilis (assembly GCF_051348905.1). Lineage (NCBI taxonomy): Eukaryota > Metazoa > Chordata > Amphibia > Anura > Dendrobatidae > Ranitomeya > Ranitomeya variabilis. The sequence goes on along the minus strand of NC_135232.1, from coordinate 213,136,124 downwards.
TCCAGCATGCATTTATATTTCCTTTGCTGCTGAAAGCTCTAGTGATCTGAAATTACTACTCCAGTGTCATGAGTTGATAACGGAGTTAAAGTAATTTCAGGATGGCTGTTTAGGGTTTTGAGGTGACCGCGAAGTCCTCTTTTGCATTTTCTGCTATCTAGTCAGAGGGCCTCTCTTTGCTGAATCTATATTCATACTGCGTACGTGTTTTCCTCTTACCTAACCGTTATTATATGTGGGGGGCTACTATCACTTTTGGGGTTTCCCTGGAGGCAAGCCAGGTCTGTGTATTCCTCTGCTAGGGGAAGCTAGATCTCCGGCTGGTGCGAGGTGTCTAGGGATAATCGTAGGCACACCCCCTGGCTACTATTAGTTGTGTGTTAGGTTCAGCGTCGCGGTCATCTGAGATTCCATCATTCCTAGAGCTAGTCCGTTTTTGCCTGAGTCCCTGCCATTGGGAACCATGACAGTATTGCCGGCCGCAATGTATTAAAGGTATTGGCTGAAGAAAGAGAGAAAAAAGAAGTTTCTGACACTTTTTTTTTTTTTTTACTCAGAAGTTCTGTCTAGCCATAATTGCAGTCTGCTGCTTTTTTCTCTCCTCTTAACCCCTGAATGGCTCAGATCTCAGCTGTTAAGAAATGGATATCCAGAGTTTAGCTACAAACCTGAATACTCTTGCTTCTAAGGTTCAAAATATCCAAGACTATGTTATACATGCTCCTATGTCAGAACCCAAGATTCCTATACCTGAGTTCTTTTCTGGAGATAGATCTCGTTTTTTGAATTTTAAGCACAATTGTAAATTGTATCTTTCTCTGAAATCTCGCTCTGCTGGAGACTCCGCTCAGCAGGTTAAAATTGTGATTTCCTTGTTGCGGGGTGACCCCCAGAATTGGGCATTTGCATTGGCACCAGGGGATCCTGCGCTGCTCAATGTGGATGCGTTTTTTCTGGCACTGGGGTTGCTCTATGAGGAACCTAATTTGGAGATTCAGGCTGAAAAGGCCTTGATAGCCCTTTCTCAAGGGCATGATGAAGCTGAAATATATTGTCAAAAATTTCGAAAATGGTCTGTGCTTACTCAGTGGAATGAGTGCGCCCTGGCGGCGAATTTCAGAGAAGGTCTCTCTGACGCCGTTAAAGATGTCATGGTGGGGTTTCCTACGCCCACAGGTCTGAATGAATCCATGACTATGGCTATTCAGATTGATCGGCGTTTACGGGAGCGCAAACCTGTGCACCATTTGGCGGTGTCTTCTGAGCAGACACCGGAGATTATGCAATGTGATAGAATTCTGTCCAGAAGTGAACGGCAGAATTATAGGCGTAAAAATGGGTTGTACTTCTACTGTGGTGATTCTGCTCATGTTATATCAGCATGCTCTAAACGCACAAAAAAGGTTGATAAGTCTTTTGCAATTGGCACTTTACAGTCTAAGTTTATTTTGTCTGTAACTTTGATCTGTTCATTATCATCTATTACTGTGGATGCCTATGTGGATTCTGGCGCTTCCTTGAGTCTTATGGATTTGTCCTTTGCCAGACGCTGTGGGTTTAGCCTAGAGCCTTTGGAAGTTCCTATCTGTTATGGTTACCCCAATGACCATGGGAAAAAAATGCAAAACGGACTAGCTCTCGGGTGATGGAAACTAAGGTCGACCGTGACCTGAACCTGACCCAACACTTACAGTAGCCGGGGGATGTACCTACGATGCCCTAGACACCACGCGCCAGCCGGAGATCTAACTACCCCTATAAGAGGAATATACAGGCCTGCCTTACCTCCAGTGAGGAACCCCAAAAGATGATAGTAGGCCCCCACAGATATTGACGGTGAGTTCAGAGGAAATGACATACGTAGGATGAACAGCAGATTTAGCACAGTGAGGTCCGCTTACTAGATAGCAGAAGGACAGGAAAGAGTTACTTCACGGTCGACCTAAAAATCACTATTCAAAAACACCATCCAGAAATTACTTTAAACTCCAGTGACAACTCATGCCACTGGAGTAGTAATTTTCTGTCCACAAGAGCTTCCAGCACTGAAGAGTCACATAGCAGATAGCTGGACAAAAATAGCAAAACAAGAAACAAAATTCAACTTAGCTGAACTGGAACTTGAGGCAGGTGAATGCAACAGAATGCTACTAGCACATTGTTGGCCGGCATGTGACTAACAGCCAAGCAGCCTTAAATAGGAAACTCCCCAAGAGGGTGGCGACAGGTAATAAGAGATGGAGGAAGGCACATAAGAGACACTACCATAACAGACCACCGGGGGAGCCCACAAACCGAATTCACAACAGTACCCCCCCCTTAAGGAGGGGGCACCGAACCCTCACCAGAACCACCAGGGCGACCTGGATGAGCACTATGAAATGCACGAACCAAATCGGGAGCATGAACATCGGATGCTGTCACCCAAGAATTATCCTCCTGGCCATAACCTTTCCACTTAACCAGATACTGAAGTTTCCGTCTGGAAACACGGGAGTCCAAGATCTTTTCCACCACATACTCCAATTCACCCTCAACCAACACAGGAGCAGGTGGATCAGCAGAAGGAACAACCGGTACCTCATACCTCCGCAATAATGACCGATGGAAAACATTATGGATATTAAAAGATGCTGGGAGGTCCAAACGAAAGGACACAGGATTAAGAACCTCCAGAATCCTATAAGGGCCGATAAACCGAGGCTTAAACTTAGGAGACGAGACCTTCATAGGAACAAATCGAGAAGACAGCCACACCAGGTCCCCAACACAAAGACGAGGACCAATACGCCGATGACGATTAGTGAACTGTTGAGTCTTCTCCTGGGACAACTTCAGATTGTCCACAACCTGTCCCCAAATCTGATGCATCCTATCAACCACAGCATCCACTCCAGGACAATCCGAAGACTCCAATTGACCGGACGAAAACCGAGGGTGAAACCCTGAATTACAAAAAAATGGAGAAACCAAAGTGGCAGAACTAGCCCGATTGTTAAGGGCAAACTCTGCCAATGGCAAAAAGTCAAGCCAATCATCCTGATCAGCGGACACAAAACACCTCAAGTAAGTCTCCAAGGTCTGATTAGTACGCTCAGTCTGGCCATTAGTCTGAGGATGGAATGCAGACGAAAAAGACAAATCGATACCCATCCTGGCACAGAACGTCCGCCAAAATCTAGACACAAACTGAGTACCCCTGTCAGACACTATATTCTCAGGAATACCATGCAAACGCACCACATTCTGAAAAAACAGAGGAACCAACTCAGAGGAGGAGGGCAATTTGGGTAAAGGTACCAAATGAACCATCTTGGAAAAACGGTCACAAATCACCCAGATGACAGACATCCTACGAGAAACCGGAAGGTCAGAAATAAAGTCCATAGAGATGTGCGTCCAAGGCCTCTTAGGAATAGGCAAGGGCAACAACAACCCACTGGCCCTAGAACAGCAGGGCTTGGCCCGAGCACAAACATCACAAGACTGCACAAACATGCGCACATCTCGAGACAAAGAAGGCCACCAGAAGGACCTAGACACCAAATCCCTGGTGCCAAAAATTCCAGGATGACCTGTCAACGCGGAAGAATGAACCTCCGAGATAACTCTACTGGTCCAATCATCAGGGACAAACAGTCTACCAGGCGGACAGCGATCAGGCCTATCCACCTGAAACTCCTGCAAAGAACGCCGCAGGTCTGGGGAGACAGCTGACAATATCACCCCATCCTTCAGGATGCCGGTAGGTTCGGAATCACCAGGCGAGTCAGGCTCAAAACTCCTAGAGAGGGCATCCGCCCTCACATTCTTGGACCCAGGCAGATATGACACCACAAAGTTAAATCGGGAGAAAAACAACGACCAGCGCGCCTGTCTAGGATTCAGACGCCTGGCCGACTCAAGATAAATTAGATTCTTGTGGTCAGTGAGGACCACCACCTGGTGTCTAGCACCCTCAAGCCAATGACGCCACTCCTCAAACGCCCACTTCATGGCCAGAAGTTCCCGATTTCCCACATCATAATTTCGCTCAGCGGGCGAAAACTTTCGGGAGAAAAACGCACATGGTCTCATTACTGAGCAGTCAGGATCTTTCTGCGACAAAACTGCACCTGCTCCGATCTCCGAAGCATCCACCTCAACCTGGAACGGAAGTAACACATCAGGTTGGCGCAACACAGGAGCGGAAGAAAAGCGGCGCTTAAGCTCTTGAAAGGCCTCCACAGCCGCAGAGGACCAATTAGCAACATCAGCACCCTTTTTGGTCAAATCAGTCAAAGGTTTAGCAATGGCAGAAAAACCCGCTATAAATCGGCGATAGAAATTAGCAAAACCCAAGAACTTTTGCAGACTCTTCAAAGAAGTAGGTTGCATCCAATCACAAATAGCCTGGACCTTGACAGGGTCCATCTCCATAGATGAAGGGGAAAAAATATATCCCAAAAAGGAAATTCTCTGAACTCCAAAACTACACTTTGAGCCCTTTACAAAAAGAGAATTAGCTCGCAAAACCTGAAAAACTCTCCTGACCTGTTGAACGTGAGATTCCCAGTCCTCCGAAAAAACAAGAATATCATCCAAATACACAATCATAAACTTATCCAGATATTCACGGAAAATATCGTGCATAAAGGACTGAAAAACGGAAGGGGCATTTGCGAGACCGAAAGGCATTACCAAATACTCAAAATGGCCTTCAGGCGTATTAAATGCGGTCTTCCACTCATCCCCCTGCTTAATCCGCACCAAATTATACGCACCACGTAGATCGATCTTAGTGAACCACTTAGCCCCCTTTATACGAGCAAACAGATCAGTCAGTAAAGGTAACGGGTACTGGTATTTAACTGTAATCTTATTCAAAAGTCGATAGTCGATACAAGGTCTCAATGAACCATCCTTTTTACCTACAAAGAAAAATCCTGCCCCTAGTGGAGACAACGAGGGGCGAATATGACCCTTTTCCAAGGATTCTCTGATATACTCCCGCATAGCAGTATGTTCAGGTACAGACAAATTAAACAAGCGACCCTTAGGAAACTTACTACCGGGGATCAATTCAATAGCGCAGTCACACTCTCTGTGGGGAGGGAGAGAATCAACTTTAGGCTCTTGAAAGACATCATAAAAATCTGACAGAAATGCTGGGATCTCAGAGGGAGTAGATGAAGAAATAGGAACCAAAGGTGCATCCCCATGAATACCCCGACATCCCCAGCTCAACACAGACATAGATTTCCAGTCCAAGACGGGATTATGAATCTGTAACCATGGTAATCCAAGCACTAAGACATCATGTAGGTTATATAATACAAGGAAACGAATAATCTCCTGATGGTCTGGGGTGAGACGCATAGTCACTTGTGTCCAATATTGTGGTTTATTGCTAGCCAAAGGTGTAGAATCAATACCCTTCAGGGGAATAGAAACTTCCAACGGCTCCAAATCAAACCCACAACGCTTGGCAAAGGACCAATCCATGAGACTCAGAGCGGCGCCAGAATCCACATAAGCATTCACAGTCACAGATGATAAGGTACAAATCAATGTCACGGACAAAAGAAATTTTGACTGCAAGGTACCTGTAGAAAAAGATTTATCAACCTTTTTATCAACCTTATTTATACGTTTAGAGCATGCTGATATAACATGAGCTGGATCTCCACAGTAGAAGCACAATCCATTTTTGCGCCTGTAATTTTGACGTTCGCCTCTAGACAAAACACGATCGCATTGCATATGCTCCAATGCCTTTTCAGAGGTCACCGCCAAATGGTGCACAGGTCTTTGCTCAGAAGACACCGCCATATGGTGCACAGGTTCTTCCTCAGAAGACCCCGCCATATGGTGCACAGATTTGCGCTCCCGCAAACGCCGATCAATCTGGATAGCCAATTTCATGGCATCATTCAGACCTGTAGGCACAGGGAACCCCACCATGACATCCTTCACGGCATCAGAGAGACCTTCTCTGAAATTAGCTGCTAAAGCGCACTCATTCCATTTAGTAAGCACCGACCATTTACGGAATTTCTGGCAGTATATCTCAGCTTCATCTTGCCCTTGGGAAAGAGCTATCAAGGCTTTCTCAGCCAAAATCTCTAAATTAGGTTCTTCATAAAGCAACCCCAAAGCCTGAAAAAACGCATCTACATTTAACAACGCAGGATCCCCTGGCGATAATGCAAATGCCCAACTTTGTGGGTCGCCGCGCAGTAGAGAGATAACAATTTTAACTTGTTGAGTCTGATCACCAGCAGAGTGAGATCTCAGAGACAAAAACAATTTGCAATTTTCTCTGAAACTCAAAAACCGGGATCTGTCTCCGGTAAAGTATTCAGGCAGAGGAATCTTAGGTTCAGACATTGGAGCACGTATAACAAAATCTTGTAGGTTCTGTACTTTTGTCGCAAGGTTATTCAAACCCGCAACTAAACTCTGTGGATCCATGTTTCAGATGGGTGTAACCCAAGCATTCAGAGGTTAAGAGGAGAGGAGAAAAAAAAAAGGCTGAAGACTGCAGTTTAAGCAAGGAATACAAATGATCCAACTAAGGTGCACTTTCAAACACAGAAAAAAAAACCTTTTCTTCTCCTTCCTACTTTAATGCATATTTTAACACATAGATTTTTTATATGGCCGGCCAAACTGTTATGGTTACCCCAATGACCATGGGAAAAAAATGCAAAACGGACTAGCTCTCGGGTGATGGAAACTAAGGTCGACCGTGACCTGAACCTGACCCAACACTTACAGTAGCCGGGGGATGTACCTACGATGCCCTAGACACCACGCGCCAGCCGGAGATCTAACTACCCCTATAAGAGGAATATACAGGCCTGCCTTACCTCCAGTGAGGAACCCCAAAAGATGATAGTAGGCCCCCACAGATATTGACGGTGAGTTCAGAGGAAATGACATACGTAGGATGAACAGCAGATTTAGCACAGTGAGGTCCGCTTACTAGATAGCAGAAGGACAGGAAAGAGTTACTTCACGGTCGACCTAAAAATCACTATTCAAAAACACCATCCAGAAATTACTTTAAACTCCAGTGACAACTCATGCCACTGGAGTAGTAATTTTCTGTCCACAAGAGCTTCCAGCACTGAAGAGTCACATAGCAGATAGCTGGACAAAAATAGCAAAACAAGAAACAAAATTCAACTTAGCTGAACTGGAACTTGAGGCAGGTGAATGCAACAGAATGCTACTAGCACATTGTTGGCCGGCATGTGACTAACAGCCAAGCAGCCTTAAATAGGAAACTCCCCAAGAGGGTGGCGACAGGTAATAAGAGATGGAGGAAGGCACATAAGAGACACTACCATAACAGACCACCGGGGGAGCCCACAAACCGAATTCACAACACCTATCCCTCTGAAGGGTATCGACTCCACACCATTGGCTAGGAATAAACCACAATACTGGACACAAGTGACTATGTGTATGACTCCTGACCATCGGGAGGTGATTCGCTTCCTTGTGTTGCATAACTTGCATGATGTCTTAGTGCTTGGATTGCCATGGTTGCAAACTCATAATCCAGTCCTTGACTGGAAAACAATGTCTGTGTTAAGCTGGGGATGTCAGGGGGCTCATGGGGAAGTACCTTTGGTTTCCATTGCTTCATCTACTCCCTCTGAAATTCCGGCATTTTTGTCTGACTATTGTGATGTTTTTGAGGAGCCTAAACTTAGTTCTCTTCCCCCTCACAGGGATTGTGATTGTGCTATAGACTTGATTCCTGGCAGCAAGTTTCTCAAGGGTCGTTTGTTCAATCTGTCTGTGCCTGAGCATGCTGCTATGCGAGAGTATATTAAGGAGTCCTTGGAAAAGGGACATATCCGTCCATCCTCATCCCCTTTAGGAGCAGGTTTTTTTTTCGTGGGTAAAAAAGATGGCTCCCTGAGACCCTGTATTGATTATCGCCTGTTGAATAAGATTACAGTCAAATACCAGTATCCTTTGCCACTATTGACTGATTTATTTGCTCGTATTAAAGGGGCAAAGTGGTTCTCTAAGATTGATCTTCGGGGTGCGTATAATTTGGTGCGGATTAAGCAGGGAGATGAGTGGAAAACTGCATTTAATACGCCCGAGGGCCATTTTGAGTATTTGGTAATGCCTTTTGGTCTTTCTAATGCTCCTTCAGTCTTTCAGTCCTTTATGCACGATATTTTCCGTAAATACCTGGATAAATTTATGATTGTGTATTTGGATGATATTTTGATTTTTTCGGATGACTGGGAGTCGCATGTTCAACAGGTTAGGAAGGTTTTTCAGGTTTTGCGGGCCAATTCTTTGTTTGTAAAGGGTTCAAAGTGTATTTTTGGGGTTCAGAAGATCTCCTTTTTGGGGTATATTTTTTCCCCTTCTTCTGTTGAGATGGATCCTGTCAAGGTTCGGGCTATTTGTGATTGGACGCAGCCTACTTCCCTGAAGAGCCTTCAGAAGTTCTTGGGCTTTGCTAATTTCTATCGTCGATTTATAACTGGGTTTTCAAGTGTTGCTAAACCTCTGACTGATTTGACTAAGAAGGGTGCTGATGTTGCCAATTGGTCCTCTGCGGCTGTGGAGGCCTTTCGGGAGCTTAAGCGCCGCTTTTCTTCCGCCCCTGTGTTGCGCCAGCCTGATGTTTTGCTCCCTTTTCAGGTCGAGGTTGATGCTTCCGAGATTGGAGCGGGGGCGGTTTTGTCGCAGAGAAGTCCCGATTGCTCAGTGATGAGACCATGTGCATTCTTCTCTCGAAAGTTTTCGCCCGCCGAGCGAAATTATGATGTCGGTAATCGGGAGCTCTTGGCTATGAAGTGGGCATTTGAGGAGTGGCGTCATTGGCTTGAGGGTGCTAGACATCAGGTGGTGGTCTTGACTGATCACAAGAATCTGATTTACCTTGAGTCTGCCAGGCGTCTGAATCCTAGACAGGCGCGCTGGTCGTTGTTTTTCCCCCGGTTTAATTTTGTGGTTTCATACTTGCCGGGTTCAAAAAATGTGAAGGCAGATGCCCTTTCTAGGAGTTTTAAGCCTGACTCCTCTGGTGATTCTGAGCCTACGGGTATCCTTAAGGATGGGGTGATTTTGTCTGCTGTCTCCCCAGACTTGCGACGTGCTTTGCAGGAGTTTCAGACTGATAGGCCTGATCGTTGTCCGCCTGGGAGACTGTTTGTTCCAGATGAGTGGACCAGTAGAGTCATCTCGGAGGTTCATTCTTCTGTGTTGGCAGGTCATCCTGGAATTTTTGGTACCAGAGATTTGGTGGCCAGGTCCTTCTGATGGCCTTCCCTGTCTCGGGATGTGTGTGCCTTTGTACAGTCTTGTGATGTTTGTGCTCGGGCCAAGCCTTGCTGTTCTCGGGCTAGTGGATTGTTGTTGTCCTTGCCTATTCCGAAGAGGCCGTGGACGCACATCTCTATGGACTTTATCTCGGACCTCCCGGTTTCTCAGAAAATGTCCGTCATTTGGGTGGTGTGTGACCGTTTTTCTAAGATGGTTCATTTGGTACCCTTGCCCAAATTGCCTTCTTCATCTGAGTTGGTTCCTTTATTTTTTCAGAATGTGGTTCGTTTACATGGTATCCCGGAAAACATCGTTTCTGACAGGGGGTCTCAATTTGTGTCTAGGTTCTGGCGAGCGTTCTGTGTCAGGATGGGCATTGATTTGTCTTTTTCGTCTGCATTCCATCCTCAGACTAATGGCCAGACGGAGCGAACTAATCAGACCTTGGAGACTTATTTGAGGTGTTTTGTGTCTGCTGATCAGGATGATTGGGTCGCCTTTTTGCCGTTGGCAGAGTTTGCCCTCAATAATCGGGCCAGTTCTGCCACTCTGGTTTCTCCTTTCTTTTGCAATTCAGGGTTTCACCCTCGTTTTTCATCTGGCCAGGTGGAATCTTCGGATTGCCCTGGAGTGGACACGGTGGTGGATAGACTGCACCAGATTTGGAGTCATGTGGTGGACAATTTGAAGTTGTCTCAGGAGAAGACTCAGCAGTTTGCTAATCGTCATCGTCGTGTGGGTCATCATCTCCGCGTTGGGGACTTGGTGTGGTTATCTTCTCGTTTTGTCCCTATGAAGGTCTCTTCTCCTAAATTTAAACCTCGGTTCATAGGTCCTTATAAGATTTTGGAGATTCTTAATCCTGTATCTTTTCGTTTGGACCTACCAGCATCTTTCACCATTCATAATGTCTTCCATCGGTCGTTGTTGCGGAGGTACGAGGTACCGGTTATTCCTTCTGTTGAGCCTCCTGCTCCTGTGCTGGTGGAGGGTGAGTTGGAGTATGTTGTGGAGAAGATTTTGGACTCTCGCGTTTCCAGACGGAGACTTCAATATTTGGTTAAATGGAAGGGATACGGTCAGGAGGATAATTCTTGGGTGACTGCCTCCGATGTTCATGCCTCTGATTTGGTTCGCGCCTTTCATAGGGCGCATCCAGATCGCCCTGGTGGTTCTCATGAGGGTTCGGTGCCCCCTCCTTAAGGGGGGGGTACTGTTGTGAATTCTGTTTTTGGGCTCCCTCTGGTGGTTACTGGTGGTACTGGTTGACTTTTGTCTTGCACCTGTTTCCATCAGGAAACTGGGAGTTTCCTATTTAGTCTGGCTTCTCAGTCATTCTAGTGCCGGCAATCAATGTTACCAGAGCACCTCTGTTGCTTGCTACCTGCTCCAAGTCTGCAATTCAGCTAAGTTGGATCTTTGGCATTTTTTGTGTTTGTTTGTCCAGCATGCATTTATATTTCCTTTGCTGCTGGAAGCTCTAGTGATCTGAAATTACTACTCCGGTGTCATGAGTTGATAACGGAGTTAAAGTAATTTCAGGATGGCTGTTTAGGGTTTTGAGGTGACCGCGAAGTCCTCTTTTGCATTTTCTGCTATCTAGTCAGAGGGCCTCTCTTTGCTGAATCTATATTCATACTGCGTACGTGTTTTCCTCTTACCTAACCGTTATTATATGTGGGGGGCTACTATCACTTTTGGGGTTTCCCTGGAGGCAAGCCAGGTCTGTGTATTCCTCTGCTAGGGGAAGCTAGATCTCCGGCTGGTGCGAGGTGTCTAGGGATAATCGTAGGCACACCCCCTGGCTACTATTAGTTGCATGTTAGGTTCAGCGTCGCGGTCATCTGAGATTCCATCATTCCTAGAGCTAGTCCGTTTTTGCCTGAGTCCCTGCCATTGGGAACCATGACAGAATACCTTAGGTTGACATGGGCAGTCTCTTTAAGAGTAAATGAGCATGTGCTCGACCTAAGCATAGTGCCCGCTCCTACAACTGAACCTTGGGGGACACCAACACATAAGGAGTGAGAGGAGGAGGTGGTGTGTGAGTGGGAGGCACTGAAAGTCCTGTCTGTCAGGTACAAGGAGATCCAAGAAAGGGCCAAGTCTTTAATGGTAGCAGATCATAAAGTCTGCCGTAAGAAGGAATGGTCCTCCGTGTAAAAGGCAGATGCCAGGTTCAGGAGAAGGAGGACAAACTCGCATTGCTTTCATTTGGCGATTAGTAGGATGTTGGTGAATTTTGTCAGGGCAGTTTCAGTGGAATGGTGCGGTTTGAAGCCAAATTGTAAGCAGTCAATTGTAAAAGGGAGCAAGAGGAGAGGTGGAAGGACAGTTCAAAATGGACGTGTTGTTCCAGTACTTTGGAGGCATAGGGGAGAAATGATATAGGGTGATAGCTAGACACAGAGGATGCGTCAAGGGTGGACTTTTTGAGACTGGGTGTGATCGATGTATATTTCAATCAGGAGGGAAGACAGCAATTGTTAGTTACAGATTGAAGAGGTGGATTAGGCTTGGGATGAAGACCATGGTAAGGTTTGGAATAAGGTGGGACGTTATTGTGTCAAGTTCAGAGGTGGTGAGGGAAAGCCTTCAGCTCAGATGAGAGGAGAGGGAGGGGGATCTGTTGGACGCAGGAGAGAATTGAAAGTACTGAATAGCTGTTTAGGGTTGTGAGACAGGTATGATATGAGGGATGAGAAGTCTGTTTGTTTTGTTGCTGTGAGCAATTGCGCAGCAATTTTACAACTTCTGTTACTGGATGGGACACTCTACTCCCTTTCTTTGGCAAACGTACAGCGGTTTGCTTTGTAGATGAGGGCCAGAAAGAACATATGCTCCAGTAGATGGCAAGTGCTGCATTAAGTGGCCTCTGCTCCTCTTCCTCTACCGTAACATCACACACAGTACAGTCCTCAGTGGTGGCACCCCATTTACCCTTGTTTTCTCCCACATCACAACTGTCCAACCGCCAAACTGACTGTTGGGAATCACAGATGGCTGAGTCTGCAGATCTGTTCACACATTGTTTGCCACAGGTATCGGAAGTGTACTCCAAAAGTTCACAGACTCAAGATGAGGAAATCATTTTTTTCTCAGTTTGATCCACAGCCGGATGAAGTTGGGTCCAAGCATAATCCAAACTCTTGTCAACAGATGTCGACCCTGTTGGGTGAAGGTGATCTATTCATGACGAGACTCAGATACTTGACTTGCCCGTGGACTGTACTATGCTGTCAGGGCAGGAAGAGGAGGAGGGTGACTCTCAGGGCAAGGAGTGGGAGAACAGAGAGGATGACAATGAGGTAGTAGTTCTGACTTGGTGTAAACCCCAAGGCATGCAGCTGAGTAGCTCAGCAGAGGAGAAGGAAGACGAGGAGGTTATGTAGACACAAAGTTATGCAACCACGACAACAAATGCATTCTGAGCCCCAACTCTGACAGTGGACAGCAGCATTCATGGTACTGCAGTTGCCTAGCTTGGGTCTTTTTTCAGACACACAAAAATCTTGAAAAATCATGTTATCTGTCAACTTTTTTAAAAACAAAATAGTAGAGCAAAATAAAATGAAATAATTTCAGTACTACATGCATGAACTGGCAGATGCGCGATCAACATGCTTTAATCTGGGAGTGTCACTGTTCTAAAATGCACCCCATCAACCGTATCTTCTGATTCTTCCTCCTCCCTCACTGTGGCACGTGTTGTCACACAGATGTTCGGCCACAGAACCTTCACTTGTTTACCCCCTACAGTTGGGTGACTGAGAGCCTGTCAGCTGATATGGAATTTGGCATGGCTGCTGTTTTTGACTGATCTTGCATACCAAGCACACCCCACCTCTCTCAATCCACAGTATCATCTCCGCCTGCACCTCTCACACAGTCCAGCAGCTTGTCGCTCTCACCCTACTTCACCCTGTGTAAGCACAGCAAGGAACCCTCATTTGCACAGTTGTGCTCACGTAAAAGATTCTTTCCTCCTACACATGGCAAAGCTAACAGCTTGAACTTCACCATCTTCAATCTACTAATAATAATAACCTATAACCTGGGAGGAGAGCCAATTTCCCTGGCCCCTTCGAGGCTGTTAATATCAGTCCACAGTTGTCTGTTTAGTGATTGTTGATTTGAAATTAGGGGGGCCCTATGTCTTTTTTTCTGAGGACCCCCATAAAATAACCAGTTAAAGGTAATCAAACAGCTGTGAGCTGATATTAATAGCCTGGAAAACTTTAGAGATATTACCCTCTGTGTGATTGCACAGCATTTAATCTTAATTATACTAATGTCTATTGTTTAAGTCACTAGGCATAGACTGTTATCTGTATGTTAACTTTTGAATTTATGTGGTTGATCTTTGGTTGGTCAAGAAAACACAGACTTTTGTTTGTATAATCCTGTAATATTGACTTTTAAGTTCACATTAGTTGTAACATATTGTACTGTTATTCTGGATGACAGACATGCAGGTTAATTCATCAATAGATGATGCAGCTTCTTGAATTGCAAACATTGCAGAATAAACTCAAACAATATGGGATAACCTCATCATCCCTTCCCCTTGACCTGTGGATGATGGCTTGAAGGACAACAGTTGTTAACTATAAAATGGAGATATGCCACTGTAACAAGACTTCCAAGAGATACAGAGATTCAAAGAATGAGAGACTCATACTTCATTGACCCTCACTGAACCCATGGATACATTTGAGGTACTTAGGATTAGGACCCACTGATAACATGAGCCAAATGGATACATTTGGGAAAGCCAAAATTGGGACCCACCAGTCACCTGGCTCCATGGAAATGTGCAAAGAAGTCAGGTTGTGACCCTTTGGTAATCTGGCCTTGTACCTCAATGGACTGTCAGCTTCCTAAGCTTTTCGTTACCTCCTCTCTATGAGTGCCACAGGTGGGGTAGTCAGCCCTGGAAGCTCTGAAGTCACAGCTGCTCTTACCACCATGAGTCAGCGGAAGGCTGAGACTGTAATTTTGCATCATCTTACATATTTTGCTGGGATTGTTCTATGTGTTCTTTGCTTGTTTTGTGGTTCAGTAAAGTATTGCTACAACTGTTTTACCCTCGCCCTGTTTTGGTGGGATGATCTCTTGTCCATGCGGTTTTGGGCTAGCCGAATAGAACACCCACTGACTCCTGTATCTCCACACCCTCCATCCCAGAATTTTAATGTCAGCCCTTAACAAGAACAGAAAGTTCACATCATCACTGATGTGGCTGCTGTCCAAATTATCAGGATCGTATAGATGCCTCTCCATTACTAACACCTGGGCTTGATATCAGTGGCCATAAAATAGCTGACATCAACCTCACAACCATTGCACCACTTTCCACCGCAACAGGGCAAATGGAAAGTGCCATGCTAATAGATGCACCTTTTCTGGGGTGGCTGTGGGCTGCTACTTTTAGGCTAGGGGGTCATGACCTGAGGTTAACATCCTCAATAATCAGAACCTCCCACTCCCATCTCCAAGACTTCTCACCTGCTGCATCAATTCTTTGGAATGCAGTACCCAGGATAATTGTATTAATCCCCAATACCCACAGTTTTAAGAGTGCCCTGAAAAATGCATTTCTTCAGACTGGCTTACCGCCTTCACAAATTTATTTAACTTTCCCAGTGTTGCCCATTCAAAAATTTCACAGGTTCCTCGTATCATGTTCTCACACGCTTTATGCATTTAATAGCCCTCTGAGTCTGTACTCTTACATTTTTCTGGCTGTAACTGGTTCATGCAGCATTACATGAACACCCGATTTCGTACATTATGGCTGGTCATATCAATGAAGGCAATTGTTACCATCCACCTTTTGTGTCTCCCCTATTTCCTCATAGATTCCAAGGGTGCAAGCAGGGCCCTAATTCCTCTTGGTATCTGTTGATTTATGTGATTATTGTTATGCTGTATTGTCTTTTATTGTCTGTACAAGTCCCCTCTAAAATGTAAAGTGCTGCGGAATATGTTGGCGCTATAGAAATAAAATTATTATTATTACCGTATATACTCGAGTATAAGCCGAGATTTTCAGCCCAAATTTTTGGGCTGAAAGTACCCCTCTCGGCTTATACTCGAGTCACGGTCTGTGGCAGGGTCGGCGGGTGAGGGTGAGAGGGCGCTGAGGCATACTTACCTAGTCCCGGCGATCCTGACGCTCCCCCTGCCCGTCACACTGTCTCCGGGTGCCGCAGCTCTTCCCCTGTACAGCGGTCACGTGGGACCGCTCATTAAACTTATGAATATGTACTCCACTCCCATAGGGGTGGAGCCCCATATTTATTTCTCTAATCAGCAGTGCCGGTGACCGCTGATAGAGGAAGAGGCTGCGGCACCCGGAGACCAGCTGTCCGGGGGAAGGAGCGGGACGCCGGGAGCAGGTAAGTATCGCATATTTACCTGTCCACGATCCACACGCCGGGCGCCGCTCTGTCTTCCCGGCGTCTCTCCGCTCTGACTGTTCAGGTCAGAGGGCGCGATGACGCATATAGTGTGCGCAGCACCCTCTGCCTGATCAGTCAGTGTGGAGAGACGCCGGGACGGGACGCTGGGGAGCTGCAAGCAAGAGAGGTGAGTATGTGTTTTTTTTTTTTATTGCCGCAGCAGCACCAGCGTTATATATGGCACAGATTTATGTGGGGCCAAACTGAACGCTGCAGAGCATTCCATATGGGGCAGCTTTATAATGAGCATCTATGGGGCCAAACTGAATGGTGCAGTGCATATAGGGCACAGCTATATAAGGAGCATCTATGGGGCCAAACTGAACGGTACAGAGCATATATGGCACAGCTTTATAAGGAGCATCTATGGGGCCATAATGAACGGTGCAGAGCATATATGGCACAGCTTTATATGGAGCATCTATAGGGCCATAATGAACGGTGCAGAGCATATATGGCACAGCTTTATAAGGAGCATCTATAGGGCCATAATGAACAGTGCAGAGCATATATGGCAGAGCTTTATGTGGAGCATCTATGGGGCCATAATGAACGGTGCAGAGCATATATGGCACAGCTTTATATGGAGCATCTATAGGGCCATAATGAACGGTGCAGAGCTATATATGGATAATATATGGGGCAATAATCAATGGTATGGAGCATCTATTTTTATTTTTGAAATTCACCGGTAGCTGCTGCATTTTCCACCCTAGGCTTATACTCGAGTCAATAAGTTTTCCCAGTTTTTTGTGGCAAAATTAGGGGGGTCGGCTTATACTCGGGTCGGCTTATACTCGAGTATATACGGTATTATCATTATTAATGTCCATTGCCCCTTATCAGCCTTAAAATAGCCCCCAGCTGTCTACTTTAGCTTGGCTGGTTGTCAAAAGTGGGGAGGATCCTATACCATTTTTTAAAAATTATTTATTTAAATTATTAAAAAAAAGTGGCATGGAACCCCTCTGTTCTTGATAACTAGCATGATAAAGCTGAGGGTTGCAGCCTGAAGCTGTCAGTTTTGACTGCGCTGATTGTTAAAAGTATAAGAGACCCAAATAAAAAATGTTTAATGTTCTTCATTTATAGCACAGGCGCTGGCGCTGGCGAATGAATACATCCATCAGCGTCACCTGCTCTCACTTTTTATCAGTGACAGGAGGAGTAGGCTGATGGGAATAGAACTCTCATCAGCTGACGCCTGTAACAAGGGTAACCTTTATACCGCTGATCAGAGCTCCTGGCTCATGCTGTCATATGACAACATGGGAACTGCTGCTTTCTCACCGGCGGTAATGATCTTACTACTGATCAGATGCCATGTTTGCTGCACTGTCATGCAGCATGGCAAACAGTGGATTTTCTGACTCCCATTCGATATACCGAATTTGTTTTAGATGTTTGGCAGAACCCTATGGACCCAAACATCCACAGATTTGCCAATCACTATTTACAAGCATGAACCACCTTTTTTAAGGTCATTCCACAGCATCTCAATTGGATTAAGGTCAGGACTTTGACTAGGTCACTCCAAAGTCTTTTTTTTTAAGCCATTCAGAGGTGGACTTGCTGGTGTGTTATGGATCATTGTCCTGCTGCATAACCAAAGTACGCTTCAGTTTAAGGTCATGAACAGATGGCCGGATATTCTCATTCAGGATTTTTTGGTAGATAGCAAAATTTATGGTTCCATTTACCACAGCAAGTCTTCTAGATCCTGAGGCAGCAATACAGACACAGACTATCACACTATCACTGCCAACATATTTAACTGTTGGTATGATTTTCTTTTCTTAAAGGGAACCTGTCAGCAGATTTTGCCGCTATAAGATGTGGTCACTGCTTTTCAGGGCTTATCAACAGCATTCTATAATGCAGGAAGGCCGATGCCGGGAAGTGGTGAAGAAGCAGAAGGGCGTCGTCCCAAGAAGATGGGTGGCGCCGGACCAGACCGCCCCCCGGGTGAGTATAATATAACTTATTTTTCTTCACTTGCAGGTCAGACCTGGGGCTTATCTACAGCATTATAGAATGCTATAGATAAGCCCTGAAAGGCAGTGGCTGCATCTTATAGCAGCAAGGTCTGCTGACAGGTTCACTTTAAATGCTGTGTTACTTCTGCACCAGATGTAATTGGACATACACCTTCCAAAAAGTTCAACTTCAGTCAACAGAGAATTCTACCAAAAGTCTTGGGGATCATCAAGATGTTTTCTGGGAAAACTGAATTGAGCCTTTTTGTTCTAACTGCTCTGCAGTGGTTTTCATCTTGAAACTCATGCAGGCCATTTTTGCCCAATCTCTTTATTATGGTGGAGTTATGAACACTGACCATAACTGAGGCAAATGAGGTCTGTAATTCTTTGGTTGTGGTTGTGAGGTCTTTTGTGACCTCTTGATTGGGTCATCGCTGCACTCTTGGGGTAATTTAGGTCAGCTGGCCACTTCTGGGAAGGTTCACCACTGTTCCTTGTTTTTGTCATTTGTGGACAATGGCTCTTACTATGGTTCACTGGGGTCCCAAAGCTTTAGTAATGACTTTATAACCTTTTCCAGACTGATAGATGTCAATTACTTTGTCTCTCATTTGTTCCAGAATTTCATTGGATCGCAGCATGATGTCTTGCTCTTGAAAATCTTTTGGTCTACTTCACTTTGTCAAGCAGGTCCTATTTAAGTGATTTCTTGATTGAGAACATGTGTGGTAGTAATTAAGCCTGGATGTGGCAAGGGAATTTGAAACTCAGCTTCCCAAAGATTTGATAAACCACAGGTAATTTATGTTTTAAGTGAGGGGGCAATCACTTTTTCACCCACAGCCCAGTAGTTTTGGATTTTTTCCCCCTTAATAATAAAGATCTTCATGTCAAAACTGCATTTTGTTATTTTAGTCAGATATTTAATAGCTTGTTTGGTGACCTGAAACATTTAAGTGTAGCATGCAAAATAATAGGAAATCAGGAAATGGGCAAGCAGGAAAACACTTTTTCACCCGACTGTATATGTATGTATGTGTGTATATATATATATATATATATATATATATATATATATATATATACATACATATATATATACTAGCTATTGAACCCGTTGTACGCCCGGGTGGCGAGCATTTATATTGGTATATGGTCTACATCTTGATATGTGGTGCTTCAATCCTGCGCCCTAATCTTGTCATGTGCTGCTACCATGTTGCACCCCCATCCTGTTATGTGCAGCTCCCATCTTGTTTTGTGTGCCTCCATCTTGTCATATGCTACTCTCTTCCTGAGCCCTCATCCTGTCATGTGCTCCCATCTTGCGCCCCCATCCTGTCATGTGGTGCTCCTCATCCTGCACCCCCATCCTGTCATGTGCTGCTCCAATCCTGTGCCCCTGTTCTGTCATGTGCTGCTCCCATCCTGCGTCCCCGTTATGTCATGTGCTGCTCCCATCCTGAACCCCCATTCTGTCATGTGCTGCTCCCATCCTGCGCCCCATTCTGTCATGTGCTGCTCCCATCCTGTGCCCCCGTTCTGTCATGTGCTCCTGCCATCCTGCGTCCCCATTCTGTCATGTGCTCCCATCCTGCGCCTCCATTCTGTAATGTGCTGCTCCCATCCATATGCCCTTTACGCTGCTCCATAAAGGTTGATGGCCCCCATAAGATGCTCCATAGTATTATATGCACCGTATGCTGCTGTGATATAAAATTTTAAAAAAAATTACATACTCACCTATCGTGGCTAGGCGCCGAGTGCCGGAGGCCTGAGCAGGCGGGGACACCGGTGCCCTATGGGGGTCAGGTGCCGGTATCGCTGCTGGCTGAGGCCCCCGACACTTGCTATATTCACCTGTCCCTCATTCCACCACAGCGCGCCGCTCATTCTTCCAGGTGCTGTGACTGTTCAGTCAGAGGGCGGTGCCGGCGTGCGCTAATCGCGTCATCGCATCCTCTGACCTGAACGTCACAGGCAAAAAACGCGGAAGATGGCGGCAAGCAGTGGTGGAATGGGGACAGGTGAATATAGCAAGCATACTCAACCTCCTGGCACGTCCCTGCTTCTCCGTTGGAGATCGCGGTATGCGTTCAGTGCTTACGCATACCGTGATTTCCCCTGAGCTGCGTCACTCTGTGGGGTCCTGACTGCTCAGGCGTTTGCCCTTGCGCAGTCTATAAAGTGGGGGGACAGAGTGACACTCCCAGTGTTATATTATAGATTTATCTCAGCTGTTTTGGTAGTTGACAGTGTTAACACAGGTAAGCAAATTCTCCTGCAAACAGAAATACTTTCTTAGTCCATAAACTTCGAACAGAAACTAACAGTCATTTCTCCAGCTAAAAGACTTAACATAACAATAAACAGTCCCATAAAAGATATGGCTCACCCATTTAGATCTCAACTCTGCTCTTTCATCTCTGTCATAGACTGAGCAACAAATACCAGGTCTTCTCATCTTCACTCTGAGACACAGGTAGAAGAGGTCTTTCAACCTATACTGCCAGACAATGCTCCTTGCTCAGTTTTGGTTGGCAACAAACTGATACCCCCCAGCACATAACGCACTTCCTGGTTTTATATAAAACACTACAGGCGCATTCTAATCAAGACCTGCAGAGATAGGATTGTATAAAAGGAAAAATGTATTGACCCCTTTAATATTATACATTTTATACAGTTTAATTAATTTAATGATAAATTATAAAATGAACTGTATTCTCTGCATTGAAAATAAACATCTGAAAAATACATCTGAAATACATCTGAAAAGTAACATGTTTTATTCTTCCCATTCTTACCTCTGTCTGCACTGTAACATAGAATTACACATATCAAGCTGGGAGAAAAACAAAAAGTTATATCTGATTGAGTCAAGTATAAAGGATTTCATATTTAATTTTTGTGCACTATATTCATTTATACAGTGAGGGGCTAAAAAAGTCTGTAGCACACTGTTCTGACCTTCATGGCATTGTACATGTACTCTGCTGGACAGTTCATTCACTCCGCAGTTACTGCAAGTAATGAAACCATAGATTTTCTTGCCTGTGTTCATTAAATTGCACTTTAATTTTTTTTCTTCTCTTTTTACCTAACAAGTTGCGTGAAAGCAAGAAAAGATGAGCCCTACAAATGCTATTTTCACAGTATGAATTGAATTCCAGCAGCCAATGTTCTCAGCTACATCATTACCAGCTCCAGCAAACTTTAATTAGAATATTTTTATTTTTCCTGGGAGATTTATACTGCAGACTGGCATTTGTAACCTTGCCTCTGGGTGAGGTCTGCAACGGCTGTCACTGCTTCACATGGACAGAACAGCTGATGGGAGCAAATAGGAGTACATTGATTTCATTTTTACTCTTTACCATGTTCTGTACCAAGTGTTCCATCTTCACATGGTTTCAAAGAAAGGGCAGAGGAAAAATACAGAAAAGCAATAGGTGCAGAAACAGTATCAGTGGTAGAGAGCTGGGAATATTTCATAAGGGGATGCAGAGTTAAATGTACTTGCTCATTTTTTCCTCTTTTGTACAGCAATTCAAGTATTTAGCAAATGAAAATGTCAGCAGAGATATGAATGACACATCTGCTAAATGCTCTGGAGGCAGCTGACTAATGCCTTTTAATGATATGCTGCCCTTTGAGGACTAATTTCTGGCTTAATAGATATGATGAAAGGTAATACACAAGAAAAGGGCACCTTTTGCATTTGAGAAAAAGGCCATGGTACCTTCTTATGTTTATCTAAAACACACCTTGACAAAGTCATTCTTATAAATACCCTCAAAATAACAAAAAATAATACAGGCATTTTTCTTGTTGACACATAGTAAACAAAGACTTGTAAAATTATCTCTTTTGATTAGACTCAAATGGTTGGCTTGAAAAAAAAAATCAAAATAAATAGCATTTTTTTGAATCAATGGAAAATAAAAATTCGGAACATTTATTCACACCAAGTTTCCTTAGAAAAAAGTAGCAGTATAAGAGGTTAGTCTTGCTGATGGTACAGTATATTCAGAGGACCATATTAACTCACTTGATAGAGACAGCACACAGATAAACATTAAATTATATGCTGGTGCTAGTGTGCATATTTCTGATTTATGGAGCAGACTAGTGCATGGAAATAGTAAGTATTTACTGCATCCATCCACTACGCGGACGAGCATGCAGAGCTGCATTTTGAACCAGTCATGTGCACAATTAGTAGATATGACTGGTTTGCAAATTTCAACTCTCATCTGAATTTAGCCTAGAACCTCATGCTTGTTAGGGCTGGCGGAACGCACCAAATATAAGGTGAAATAATATTAGGTGCGTTCGCAGACCGGGGTCCACCGTGCAGGAGAAACCTGCTGCTAATAAATGGCTGCGCTATATGGCGGTGGAAGCGAACCCTGTTACTTCACAGGACCGCAATACCGCACAAAAGAGCGCAAGCAAGGAGTCGCCGAACTCAGTCCCTAGACTCGGGATTGTAGTCCGTACAGACTACTTGCGCACAACACCGCAACTGGGTGTAGTAGGTAACTAACAGAAATAGTATAAAGCACAAGGGTGCGAACTGTGCCAGGCAGGCAGACACCACTAATCACCCAGACGTGGGTTAGGAAGCACTCCCCTGGTGCGTGGCACCGCACTGGTGGTCACAGCAATGGACGCTGTATCGTGTGTAACACATTGTGAGTTTAGTCGGGTGCTAGATAGCAGCCATACACCATACGCGAGCAATCATACTTTAGGGATGGGATATTTAAGGAAAGACTTGCACTCATCAACAAACACACACTAGCGCATGGCCGTGCGGTCATGCGAAGCTTATATAGCTGCAGCATGTACAGGACCTTCCAAAAAAGGACCAATGGGAAGGCCCGTGCAGAAGGTAGCCGTGGAAGCGGCACCAAATGCACCATTTTAGAGAAATGATCGGTGATTACCCAAATGAGGGTACAGCCACGAGACTTGGGCAAACCCACCACAAAGTCCATCCCGACCATCTCCCAGGGCCTGTCTGCCACCGGCAGGGGATATAACAACCCAGCTGGCCGTTGTCAAGGAGACTTATTTTTGGCGCAGGAGACACACGCCCGAACATAGTCTCCAACGTCGCGGACCATATGTGGCCACCAGTACATTCTCGCCAGCAACTCAGATGTCCTCTTTGCCCCAAAGTGTTCACCCACTCTGGATGAATGAGCCCAAGAGAGAACCTCCGGTCATAAATTAATGGGAACAAAAGTCTTGCCCGGAGGCACAGACTCTAAAGAAACCGAAGCTATGATTCTCAGGCTCTCAGAAGGGACAATAAGCCGAGGCTCCACTTCCTCCTCCTCAGATGACACAACGGAGTGAGAGAGCATCAGCACAAATGTTCTTCTCCCCGGTGAGATAATGGAGAGTGAAGTGGAACCGGGAGAAGAACAAGGACCATCTGGCCTGATGAGAATTCAGCCGCTGAGCTGTTCGTAAATAGACCAAATTTTTGTGGTCCGTGAAGACTTGGAAGGGAAACCGAGCTCCCTCCAAAAGATGTCTCCACTCTGAAAAGGCCAACTTCATTGCTAGTAACTCCCTATCCCGGATGGAGTAATTTCTCTCCGCTGGTGTGAAGGTCTTAGAGAAGAAGAAGCAAGGATGCTTCCGACCCTGAGCATCCTTTTGAAAGAGGACTGCTCCAGCACCAACGGATGAGGCATCCACCTCCATTATGAATGGCTTATCCACATCGGGACGATGTAAGATGGGAGGGCTAGAAAAATTAGACTTTATAGAAGTGAAGGCCTTGGAGACCTCTTCCGACCACAATTTGGGATTTGCTCCCTTCTTGGTGAGGGATACCAAGGGAGCTACCAAAGTTGAGAAGTGGGGAATGAACTGGCGATAGTAATTTATGAACCCCATAAAGCGCTGCACCGCTTTAAGAGAATGGGGTTCTTGCCAGTCCATCACAGCCTGTAGTTTGGCAGGATCCATAGCCAATCCCTGGGCAGAGATGATATAGCCCAGGAAAGGTAAAGACTCCAGCTCTAACACACACTTCTCCAACTTTGCATAAAGGGAATTCGCCCGTAAGAGATCGAAAACTCTGTCAACATCTCTCCGGTGGGAGTCAATATCTGGAGAGAAGATGAGAATATCATCCAGATAGACTACGACCGAGGTGGAAAGCATATCCCGGAAGATATCGTTGACAAAGTCCTGGAAAATGGCTGGGGCATCACAGAGCCCGAAGGGCATCACCAGATACTCATAGTGCCCATCCCTGGTATTAAAAGCCGTTTTCCATTCGTCCCCCTTACGGATGCAATTCAGATTGTAAGCACCCTGCAGATAGTTTGGTGAATACCCTTGCTCCTCTTAGCCTGTCAAAGAGCTCCGAAATCAGGGGCAACGGGTACTTATTTTTAATGGTGATGGCATTAAGACCCCTGTAATCGATGCAAGGACGTAATTCCCCATTCTTCTTCTGCACGAAGAAGAACCCCGCCCGTGCAGGAGACACTGACTTCCTAATGAACCCTCTTGCCAAATTCTCCTGGATGTATGTTGTGAATTTGCTTTTTGCTCCCTCTAGTGGTTACTAGTTTTTTGACTCTGGTTTTTCTGTCATTCCTTTTATCCGCACCTGGGTCGTTAGTTAGGGGTGTTGCTATATAAGCTCCCTGGACCTTCAGTTCAATGCCTGGCAACGTAGTTATCAGAGCTAGTCTGCTGTGCTCTTGTCTACTGATCCTGGTTCCAGTTATATCAGCTAAGTCTGCCTTTTGCTTTTTGCTATTTGTTTTGTTTTTGTATTTTTGTCCAGCTTGTTCCAAATCTATATCCTGACCTTTGCTGGAAGCTCTAGGGGGCTGGTGTTCTCCCCCCGGACCGTTAGACGGTTCGGGGGTTCTTGAATTTCCAGTGTGGATTTTGATAGGGTTTTTGTTGACCATATAAGTTACCTTTCTTTATTCTGCTATCAGTAAGCGGGCCTCTCTGTGCTAAACCTGGTTCATTTCTGTGTTTGTCATTTCCTCTTACCTAACCGTCATTATTTGTGGGGGGCTTCTATCCAGCTTTGGGGTCCCCTTCTCTGGAGGCAAGAAAGGTCTTTGTTTTCCTCTACTAGGGGTAGCTAGATTCTCCGGCTGGCGCGTGTCATCTAGAATCAACGTAGGAATGATTCCCGGCTACTTCTAGTGTTGGCGTTAGGAGTAGATATATGGTCAACCCAGTTACCACTGCCCTATGAGCTGGATTTTTGTATTCTGCAGACTTCCACGTTCCTCTGAGACCCTCGCCATTGGGGTCATAACAGATGTATTGAGACATAGCCTCCGTCTCAGGGAGAGAGAGGGGATAAACCCTTCCCCAAGGAGGTTCAGCTTCAGGCAAGAGGTCAATAGGACAGTCATAGGGGCGATGAGGCGGAAGAGTTTCTGCAGCCTTTTTGGAGAAAATGTCTGCATAGCTCCAATAGCACTTGGGAAGAGAAGAAAGATCTGCGGGTATCTCGGTAGTGGAAAGCCATACGCACTCACTCTCACATCTGCCCATACAAGAGTCACTCCAACCTAATATTCTTCCTGAGGACCACTCTATATGTGGGGAGTGGAAATGGAGCCAGGGTATTCCCAGCAGAATCTCATCCATTCCCTCGGGAAGGACAAGAAGGGAAATAATCTCCTGGTGGGAAGGAGACATGGACAACGAGAAAGGAATGGTCTGGTGTGTGATTTGCAGCGGAAGTGGCGACCCATTCACATCTCTTACAGTTACAGGTTTGGCGAGCATTACCAGTGGTATAGCGTGGCGCAGAGCAAAAGCAGAGTACATGAAATTTCCCTCTGCTCCTGAATCCACACAAAGCTCCACTGAAAGAGTGGATGAGCCTATCAAGATTGTCCCTTTAAAGGACAGTTTGGAGGAAAATGCCGCTGTGTCTAGTGAACCTCCCCCAACGCTGTGGACATTTATTGGCGTAATGTCCTGGTTGATGGCAATTTTTACAAACCACGGGTACTCGAGCGGTCTGAGACTTAGGTCCCGCTCGAGAAACCTCCATGGCCTCATGGGAGTCGGACACCAGAACAGGAGATTCAAGAGGTCTGGCGAAGGTGGGAGCCAGCCGAAACCTCTGCCTACACTGGGTCCGCTCTAACCTCCGCTCGTTAAAACGGAGGTCGATGCGGGTAGAAACAGAGATAAGCTCCTCCTGTGTGGCGGGAATCTCCCTGGTGGCTAAGGCATCCTTCACGTGGTCTGCCAGTCCTTTCCAGTACACCGGAATAAGAACTTTATCTGGCCACTCTAACTGAGGCTAGAGTCCGGAACTGGATGGCAAACGGGCTGACCATGGACGAGCCCTGAGTAATTGTCAACAACTGGAGCGCGGTATCGTGGGTAACGCGAGGTCCCAAAAAGACCAGCTTCAGAGCATCCAGAAAGAGAGGAGCACTCTGTACCACACGATCATCACGCTCCCAAAGTGGCGTTGCCCACTCCAACGCCCTGCCCGACAAGAGAGATAGAATAAATCCCACTTTCGCCCGTTCCGTTGGGAAACGTGCCGCCAAGAGCTCGAGGTGTATGGAGCACTGGCTCACAAATCCGCGACATTGCTTACTGTCACCAGCAAACTTCTCAGGGAGCGGGAGACGGGATATAGTCGGAGCAGGGGTGGCAGCGGACAAACTGGCTGCAGCTACACTTGCAGCCTGAACAGCGACAGCAGTGACATCCACAGCTGAGGTTGTATGCTCAAGAGCCGCCAACCTTCCCTCGAGCTGCTGGATGTACCGCTGAAGACGCTGATCGTCCACCATTTACTAGCCTGACCCTGGCGCTAGTGTTCTGTTAGGGCTGGCGGAATGCACCAAGTATAAGGTGAAATAATATTAGGTGCGTTCGCAGACCAGGGTCCACCATGCAGGAGAAACCTGCTGCTAGTAAATGGCTGCGCTATATGGTGGTGGAAGCGAACCCTGTTACTTCACAGGACAGCAATACCGCACAAAAGAGCACAAGCAAGGAGTCGCCGAACTCAGTCCCTAGACTCGGGATTGTAGTCCGTACAGACTGGGTGTAATAGGTAACTAACAGAAATAGTATAAAGCACAAGGGTGCGAACTGTGGCGGGCCGGCAGACACCACTAATCACCTAGATGTGGGTTAGGAAGCACTCTCCTGGCGCGTGGCGCCACACTGGCGGTCACAGCAATGGACGCTGTATCGTGTGTAACACATTGTGAGTTTAGTCGGGCGCTAGATAGCAGCCATACACCATACGCGAGCAATCATACTTTAGGGATGGGAAATTTAAGGAAAGACTTGCACTCATCAACAATCACACATATACAATTGTACACTAGCGCATGGCCGTGTGGTCATGCAAAGCTTTTATAGCTGCAGCATGTACAGGACCTTCCAAAAAAGGACCAATGGGAAGCTGCCACAGAAGTTCAGCACCTTCAGGACCTTCCTGGAGGACCAATGGGATCCGCTGCAGTATCTGAGCATGTGACCCTCGAACTCAAACGGAAGATCTTACCCTGGGCATGCTCAGAAGGGAAAAAGCAGGACTTAGTCCCAAAAGCATCTGCTCGCTGCTGCCCAGCACTGGCTTTAAAGGTAGAAGCTGGAAAAGCACCAGCAACCCTAAGCACAAAGTGAGACTGAGCCAGACGCTGGGACCGATGTCTCCGCTGAGCAGGCTCCACTGCGGCAGAAGCATGGGAGACCACAGCAGAAACGGCCTGAGATTTCCCCTGTGCAGAAGCAGGAACTCGACCCCTAACAATGCTCACAGCAGCATTTTGATTCAGTACAAGCATTAAGATGTGAAGCCATCATATGAATATGCCCATACCAGTCTTTCGAACATCTGTATTCCTGCAATTTCAGATTTAAGGAACCCATCAGAAAAAATAGGGCACACTAATGAAATACTGTATTTACAATGTAGTGCCAAGTAAAAAAAAATAGTCAGTTCCAAAATAAATATGTTTATAAATAAATTGGCAATAATAATACTGGTGAATTCCAGACTTCAAAGGACTCTCAAGCGGTAGTGAGGTCTAAATTTTCATATTGTGGGATTTCAGCTTCCCGCCACCTCCAAAGCAACATGAGATCTTAAAGTTTTGGCTACACCAGAGCTGTCTGCAGAATCAAAACAGTCAATGTTTACCAATTACCATTTACAAATTTGAAACAGCTGTAATAATTCTGCTAAAGTCTCACGTTTTGACTGAAAACCGAGTGTTGGGGTCTTGAGAACCTCCATGCATGCTGTGAGTTCAACATCAGTTTGCACCAACTTACCATGAGGAAAGAGTCTTAAGGTACCGTCACATTAAGCGACGCTGCAGCGATATAGGCAACGATGCCGATCGCTGCAGCGTCGCTGTTTCATCGCTGTGTGGTCGCTGGAGAGCTGTCACACAGACAGCTCTCCAGCGACCAACGATGCTGAAATCCCCTGGTAACCAGGGTAAACATTGGGTTACTAAGCGCAGGGCCACGCTTAGTAACCCGATGTTTACCCTGGTTACCATTGTAAATGTAAAAAAAAAAAAACAGTACATACTTACATTCCGGTGTCTGTCCCCCGGCCTCAGCTTCCCTGCACTGTCTAAGTGCCGGCCGGCCGGCCGTAAAGCAGAGCGGTGACGTCACAGTCAGTGCGGGAAGCTGACGGCGAGGGGACAGACACCGGAATGTAAGTATGTACTGTTTGGGTTTTTTTTACATTTACAATGGTAACCAGGGTAAACATCGGGTTACTAAGCGTGGCCCTGCGCTTAGTTACCCGATGTTTACCCTGGTTACCAGTGAAGACATCTCTGGATCGGTGTCACACACCGGGTGTCAGCGGGTGATCCAGCGACGAAATAAGGTGTTGGCCATCTAGCTCCAACCAACGATGTCACAGCAGGATCCTGATCGCTACTGCATGTCAAACACAACGATATCGCTATCCAGGATGCTGCAACGTCACGGATCGCTAGCGATATCGTTGTTAAGTCGCTCAGTGTGAAGGTACCTTTATACAATCTGATAATCATAAGTTTTATTCATCTTTTTTCCAAAATAAACATATTAATTTTGGAACTGGTTATTGTTTTGTAAATAAGAATGGGCAACACCTTTTGATGAAATGCTCTGTTTAAGCTGGTGCTGGTAGTAGCTAGTATCAAGAACCCTGCTGCAGACTTACAGCAGAAGTCTGTGCACGAGATACAGAAGGACAGGGGGGTGAGAGGGGAGCACTGCAGTGAGCTTACCTGCCGGAGCGCAGGACTTGAAACACGTGTCCACCGAGGGGAGGGGCCGGAGGCGGAGCCAGATGCCGAGTAGCTGCGGTGACCGGCAAAACTGGAAAGTAGGCTGAACAAGCTGAAATCAAGCCAAGAGGTCAGTGAAGTACCAAAAAGTGAGATGCTGAGAGTGGTCAGGATCTAGCAAAAGGTCAGGTAGCCGGAGATAGCGGTGCGTACAACGGGGCAGACAGGAGATTAGTAAGAGTACCAAGCCGAAGGTCAAATCCAGAAACAGACAGTATGCACTTAATCAAAGAGCAATGCACAGAATGAGAATATTTTTGGCAACATGAAGTTGAATTTTGGTGTTTTCACACCAGATTGAAATAGCTCAACCAAAAGTGGAAGAGCTGGTGAGGAGCTAGGGCAGGATGAGACATCGCTACGCTCAACGGTCAAATTCAGCAACAGTGACAGTGATTCTTACTCTAGAAATGCTACTCCAGTCCTTAACTGGAATAGAATTTCTGTTAAGGTACTTGGAGGAGCAGACGACTGAAAAGATGTGCTGAATTCAATAAAAGTCATGCATCTCTTAATGAATTAAGCACATTGTACTCCAGCGATCCCTTCATTATGGCAGGTTTGCTCATTGCCAATCTTAACGAACTGGCCCCCAAATATTTTATTGCATTTTCTTGACTTGTTATATCACTAAGGCTACTTTCACACTAGCGTTGTACGACGCACGTCGCAATGCGACGTGGCGACGTACCGACGCATACTGTGAAAGCGCCGCACAACGGGGGCAGTGGATGCAGTTTTTCAATGCTTTCGCTGCCCCATTGTGAGCTCAGGGGAGGAGGGGGTGGAGTTCCGGCTGCACATGCACGGTCGGAAATGCTGGACACGATGCACCAAAAAAAATTACATGCAACGTTATTTTGTGCCGACGGTCCGACGCAACACGACGCAACCGTCGCACGGTGGCAATGCGTCGCAATACGTCGCTAATGTTAGTCTATGGAGAAAAACGCATCCTGCAAGCAATTTTGCAGGATGCGTTTTTTCTCCAAAACGACACATTGCGACATGCGTCGTACGACGCTAGTGTGAAAGTAGCCTAATTCGTACATTCTATAGTTGCTTATAGCAGTGTGCTATTCATTTTAATGTATTTTAAAAGATAATGCCATCTTTAATATTTTGCGTATTCAATAATTTTTGAAGTGATTATGGTCTGACTGTTGTGATTATCGTCAATCCCA
This sequence comes from Ranitomeya variabilis, assembly GCF_051348905.1. Classification (NCBI taxonomy): domain Eukaryota; kingdom Metazoa; phylum Chordata; class Amphibia; order Anura; family Dendrobatidae; genus Ranitomeya; species Ranitomeya variabilis. Next base: position 213,105,873 of record NC_135232.1, on the reverse strand, counting down.
GCAATGGGGCTCTCCGCATCAGAATACACTCACCGGCCACTTTATTAGGTACACCTGTCCAACTTCTTGTTAACACTTAATTTCTAATCAGCCAATCACATGGCGGCAACTCAGTGCATTTAGGCATGTAGACATGGTCAAGACAATCTCCTGCAGTTCAAACCGAGCATCAGTATGGGGAAGAAAGGTGATTTGAGTGCCTTTGAACGTGGCATGGTTGTTGGTGCCTGAAGGGCTGGTCTGAGTATTTCAGAAACTGCTGATCTACTGGGATTTTCACGCACAACCATCTCTAGGGTTTACAGAGAATGGTCCGAAAAAGAAAAAAAATCCAGTGAGCGGCAGTTCTGTGGGCGGAAATGCCTTGTTGATGCCAGAGGTCAGAGGAGAATGGGCAGACTGGTTCGAGCTGATAGAAAGGCAACAGTGACTCAAATCGCCACCCGTTACAACCAAGGTAGGCCTAAGAGCATCTCTGAATGCACAGTGCGTCGAACTTTGAGGCAGATGGGCTACAGCAGCAGAAGACCACACCGGGTACCACTCCTTTCAGGAAACTGAGGCTACAATTTGTACAAGCTCATCGAAATTGGACAGTAGAAGATTGGAAAAACGTTGCTTGGTCTGATGAGTCTCGATTTCTGCTGCGACATTCGGATGGTAGGGTCAGAATTTGGCGTAAACAACATGAAAGCATGGATCCATCCTGCCTTGTATGGAGCATCTTTGGGATGTGCAGCCGACAAATCTGCGGCAACTGTGTGATGCCATCATGTCAATATGGACCAAAATCTCTGAGGAATGCTTCCAGCACCTTGTTGAATCTATGCCACGAAGAATTGAGGCAGTTCTGAAGGCAAAAGGGGGTCCAACCCGTTACTAGCATGGTGTACCTAATAAAGTGGCCGGTGAGTGTATATGCATTGCCATCATCCTATTCATTCTCTATGACACTGAGGATACAGTGAGTGCAGTCTTCAACTTTATGCAGTAGTAAAAAAACTACCAAGAAATGAACTTCAAAAGTGATGAGTAATGAAATCGAACATACAGTATATCATGAATATGGCTTAGTTTTGTGTTTGTTACCCTCCTGATTACTAGCTTTGCCCTCTTTCTAAATAAACACTTTTTCAATGATGTTTGTTAAAATTTAAAGGTTTAGTCCTGTTAGACTAACTTCCGCATCATGACATGAGCAGAGCAGGTGATGTCACATCTACTAAGGCTAGGTTCACATTACTTTAAAGCATGTGTTAAACGGGCTGCTGTTAACAAAAGTGCCAACATGCCATCGCGCTAGCGCAGATAAAGCTAGCAGATGCTCTATCTGCGCTAGCTGTGACAGACCCGGAAACGCTGCAGCCCACGTCCGAGGGTCCATCACTCAATGACGGCACATCGATAGCACACGCCCATTTTGGGCATGTGCTAGCGATGCGCCCAAAATAGTGCTTAATGGCAGCGTTAATGGACTGCGTTACACCGCGTTATGCCGAGGTGTAACGCAGTCCGTCTAACGGACTACTTAAACGTAATGTGAACCCAGCCTAATACTCGCCAGGAATCATCAGGTATTGAGTACCTCATTGATTAAAATGATGCAGGTGAATAGTCACTCTTTACAATGCTTTGGCAATATGATTTCCCCAAAAATACACTGATCACATCATGTCCTGCTGCTGCCTCTGGAACCATCATTAATTAGAAAGGGAACAAAATAACAAGTATTTAGTTTCCCTACGGAGGAATAAAGCAATTTAGCCTGGTACTGTATGGAAGAAAGTATTAACAGTAAAAACGAAAGTCAATAAATTAAAACAATTTTTACATAAATTACTTTATTAGTGAATGTTGTATATGTAATAGGTTATATGTATTAGTATTCCATTCAATGTGTTCTGCTTGGACCACAGTATCTCTGCAAGCTTTCTTGTTTTATTATCATCCTATAGTTAGCTTTTACAAAATGACATTGCTTTCCACTGTGTTTATTAGGTACACAATGTGAGTTTGCAGCTGAGCTGCATGGTGTTGATAAAAGGTATTAATATTGACCCACAGCCACTGCTTTTGTTTAACTATGTTTATTTTATAGGCAGGCAAACGAAAGATAAGGCAAATGGTAAAATATGTGTTAAGTATACATTCTATTCCAGAGCATGCTTCAATGTTTTTCTCATATTCAGTACTGCTTTTTTCCCCCTTTATATTTATAGTCTCTGTAGCTTTGTAGTCAATAAAATAGTCTTTATTTTTCTTCATCTTCTAGACAGAATTCTGCACTTAAATGCCACCAAGTGAACAAAATAATTTTTTTTCAAAAGTTTTAGGTGAAATAACAGAAACTGTTTCCATTTTTCCCAGCACAGTATCATAACATATTAATGTATTTGGCTTAAAGAGAACTCATCAGCATGATTTTGTGATGAAAAGTAAAGACATGGCTGTGGTTGCGCTGTAATACTGGTTAAATTGATACATTTAGTGAAGAAATCTGCTTTGTTGTTCTTCTTTAATCACCAATTTGAAGTTTTCTGTTAATAGATTTTGGTGCACTGGGGTGGGACTGTACACTGGGTCTTCTCCTCCCTAACTGTGATTCCCCAGCTCCTCTGTCTCCTGTCTTTGAATGACAGATCACTGCTGAGGTTTTAAACAGAGGAGGCAGACAGAAGGGCTGGGGAATCACAGACAGGGAAGAAACGACCCTGCACTGTCCAGCCCCTGTGCACCGAAATCTAATTAGCAGAAAACTTTCATATTGGCTAGACACTTGTACTGTTTGGGTAAATATGACAGCGACAGCGAGACTGAAAATGTTAATCGCTGTCATTTCTCATGGGCGTAACATCATCGCCCTTGAAAAATGACCTTGCATAAGCTATGCAGTTTTGTTTTCGTGGTCGTAGCTCATGGAGGATGACTTTACTGATGTGATCACGGACGATGTGGCACCTAGTTGGATGTTGTCAAATCTGCAGTGTTTTTTTTATTAATAACTGAGTAAACCAGGGAATGGTTGGGGAGACTTTATTCAATGAAAATGTTTTTTCCCTGTGTGTGTGTTCGTATTTTTTTCTTTTAATTTTCTGGGTTAGCAATGGCAGTGTCTGATATAAGCCTCTCCATTACCAATCTCTTGGCTTGATGTCAGCTAACATTACAAAGCTGACATCAACCTCATAAACTATTACCCTTTTTGCCAGTGCACCAGGCCAAGGGTGAAGAGCCGAGGCTAGGCGCCAGAATTGGCACAACTAATGGATACACCTTTTCTGGGGCTGGTGAGGGCTGTTATTTATCTTGAAGGGAGCAAATATCCATGGCCCCTTCTCAACCTATTAAGATTAGCCTGCAGTGTCTGTTTAGCCTTTGCTGGTTAGTAAAAATAGTGGGGACCTCACGTCATTTTTTGGGGTCCTCCTTTTAACACTCCTGTTCTGTTCATATTGGCTATACAATTGCACTGTTTGGGTCTATATGACCTTTTAAAATCTGTTAATTTTGATATTTAGCTAATCTAAGCAAATTACTTGCATATCAGTTGCAATTTTTAACTGTATGCGAACATGGTTGGGAGGGCCAGATTTAGACAAAGTGGGGCTCTGGGCAAAAGCTTAAAGTGAGGCCGCTAAACCAGAGAGATCGACAACATTGAAGTCATTCAATGCTTGTTTCTCGGTCTATTTAGGGTAGGTGCACACATTTGGTAATTGCCAGTGCAACCAAAGCGCTTCCAGCTATTGAATGCAGGTCAATCCACATGTGTCCATTGAACCATGAGGAATCACTGCGTCCAATACATTGTACTGGTGAAATGTATCTTGTGGAGGCTCGCATCTCCGCAAGATAAATATACATGCTGCGGTCTGGAGACATGCGCCACATGTCCGTCTCCATGGGTGATCCGAGGATGTCTTTGCGCACATAGTGGGCATGGGATTTCTTGAAATCCCATCCACTGTGCTGTAACATCTGGACTCTGCACAAGTACTCAGTGTCCAACCCGCATCTTTTACTGTCCCTGTGCACCTACCCTTACTCTGGCTGAGGAAGATTGATTGGTACAGACAGTCCTTGAGGCAGTATAATGCTAGTCCTATATAGTACATATAGGAAAATGCACTCCCCATGGTCCTCGATAGAGTATAATGCAGCCCCCTCAGAGTATACTGCAGACTGCCTCAGAGTATAATGTAGTCCCCTCATAAAGTATAATGCAACCCCCTCAGGATATAATGCAACCCCCCACATAGTATAATGCAGCCCCCCACACACAGTATAACTCAGCCCCTCACAAACATACACACACAGTATAGTGCAGCCCCTCACACACAGCATAATGCAGCCCACCCACACTCACAGAATAATGAAGCCCCCACACACAGTATAATGCAGACCCCTCAAAGTATAATGCAGCACCCCACGCACAGTATAATGCAGCCTCCCAGAGCATAAAGCAGCCCCCTGAGAGTATAATGCAGCCCGACACAAAGTATAATTCAGTCCCCCCACAAACACACAGTATAGTGCACCTCCCAACAGTATAATGCAGCCCCCCACTCATAGTATATTGAAGCCCACACACATATACAGTATAGTGCAGCCCCTCACACACACAGTATAATGCAGCCCCCCAAATGGTGTAATGCAGCCCCCTCAGGGTATAACGCAGCCCCACCCAAAGTATAATGCAGCCACCCAAGAGTGCAAAGCAGTCCCCTCAGAGTATAATGCAGCCCCACACACACAGTATAATTCAGCCCCCCACAAACACACACAGTATAGTGCAGATCCTCCACACAGTATAATGTAGCCCCCCCCACTCACAGTATAATGCAGCCCACACAGAGTATAGTGCAGCCCCCACACACAGTATTGTGCAGTCCCCCCAAACAAAGTATAATGCAGCCCCACACACACAGTGTAGTGCAGCAGATGTGGACACACCACAATATAGTGCAGCAGACACACACAATACTTACCTCTCCTCCTCATTCCTCCACTGCCCGGGCTTCTGCAGAGCTTCTCAGAGTTTCTCAGCATCTGATCAGCTCCACTTCTCACTGCTGATACACACTGCTGAGTCAGAGGCAGAGGGGGAGTGATGGGAGAGGGAGCGTCACATGATGCTCTCTCCTCCATCACTGCATTCAGCTGGATAAGTTGAATGCATGATGGAGGAGGTGGTGCTGGAATACACTGGCTGGGGGCCCCTGGAGGAGCGGAGGCCCTAGGTAGCTGCCTGGTCTGCCTGCCACTAATGCCAGCCCTGATGGTTGGTCAAAAACATATGAAAAATGAAAATCAAAAACTTCAGTTTGCTTTATTTTCTTTAGAAAAGATTGTACAGATTCACTTATTGTTATATTCAGGCATTCTTACATTCTGCACATAACTAACTCACATGTGCTTTACATAAATATTTACTATGACAAGAACATGTAATATTTGTTTTATCACACAAAGATGGACAAATGCTGCATTTTTTACTTTTTAGGCATTATCCAGTGCTGATGGAGGCTGTGGGTTCACGTTGTTGAGCATGCTGCTAGATACGGATTACTATGGCTGCTGCTCCTTCCCTTTGGGGTTTATTTTTTTTACTAAAATAGTTGGCAGAAAAAGTGATTTTCCTTATTCTTCCAGAAAGCGTCTTCATTTATGCAGTTTAGTGGCATTCTAATCAGGGTTTATTTCACACCATAGAACAAATGCATTGTAGGCAGATGCAACAAAAATATTATAAAATAAAATCATTGGTCACCGTTTGGTTTGCATTTGTGTATGTAGCTATTAATCAAGTGTATCAACTGTCTCTTTAGTGTAATTATAAAATAATATCATCTGTGGCTTGTTGTTATCTCAACTACTTACTGCATTGTCATGGTGCAGCATGCTCATCAGAATGTCTAGTTTGTTTTTTTGTGGAATGTAAGAAACCACTGATGTATCCCCACTTAAGTAAAAAAGTAAAACGTTGAACTATGAATATCTCTTTTACCAAGGATACCCTGCGGCAGTTCAGGATTACTTTTTCTTACAGTGCTCAGTGTTGTAACTTTGCATTTTAGCAACAGCTGCCCCAGTTGGTGCTATGTAAAAAAAGTTGTCACATGTCACATTTTGTCCTCTTAGTCCATACATCTTCTACAGGATTTTTTCCTGTATATATCTGATTGCTTAGAGCATATGAACTGCTGCTGTCACAGTGACCATATCTTGATTCCGTACTTTGCTGGCTTACTCGGTATATATTATTTGAAAGGGCATCTACCTCGGAATGACACAAGTTGTTCATCCACAGTGACATTTTCATCAGTATTGAATCATTTTGGAAGAATCTCTATCCATTTATCCCAAACTTCTCTAAGTTGACTATTTGCTTGAAGAAATTTCTGCATGGTTTCTGCAACTCTTGGCAGGTAAAATGCTGAGGCAAAAAAGAGCATTTTTGGTGTTTTTGTCAAATTTTTTGCAGGCATTTTTGCAAGCATTTTTATACAGCATTAAAGGCATTTTTTAGCTAAATAAAAACAAAAAATTAAGAAAAAAGTTTTGTGATGCAGGGTAATGTGATTAGGGCTTGGTGTCAGCAGATGTCATTGACACCTAGCCCTAGGCTTAGTAATGAAAAGGTGTCAGCCAGACACCCTCATTAATAAACCAATAAGTAAACACAAACACACACACAAACCTCCACACACATAGTCAACAGCTTATGTAGGAGCGTTAACAGAACAAACCAGCAAAGGCTAGGCAGACAGTTGCAGGCTGATATTAATAGCCTAGCAAGAGGCCATGGATATTGGCCTCCTCCCAGACTAAAAACATCAGCTCTCAGCTGCCACAGAAAAAGTGGCGCTTATCCTCACTCTTCCCAATTGCCCTGTAGCAGTGGCAAGTGGGGTTAATATTTGTGGGGTTGATGTCACCTTTGTATTGTCAAGTGACATCAAGCCCACAGGTTAGTAATGCAGAGTCGTCTATAAGACACCTATCCATTAGTAACCCCATAGTGATACTGTATAAAAAACACACAACCAGAATAAAGTCCTTTGTTTGAAAAAATGATACAGACTCCTTTCATGAATATTAATTAAACCTTAGTGTTAGATGGCTCAACATTGCCCAGAGACTCCACTACAAAACCTTAACTTTGGCATCCAAAGCCATCCAAAACGTGTCTCCTCCATACATTTGTGATCTAGTCTCCCGGTACTTACCTGCATGTAACCTCCGAACCTCACAAGACCTCCTTCTCAACTCCCCTCTTATTTCCTCTTCCCACAATCGCATACAATATTTGTCCTATGCATTTCCCCTACTCTGGAGTGCTCTACTCCAACCTATCAGATTCTCGCCTACCATGGAAACCTTCAAAAGGAACCTTTACACTTAACTCTTCTGATAAAAATTTTACTATTTGTACTCTAGGTTAATTGATGCCACTTTTCTCTGGGGTCTGCCCCTAATTTGAGCCGTTTTGGCAGCTTTTGGTTCCCCCTGAAGGTATTGACTATGCGTTTGTTTTTGCCTCCCATTGAATTCAATGGGGTTTGGATATGTTCGGCAATCATGTTTGGCGACCATCGGGACGTTCATTGAGCCAAACCAAACCAAACCTTGACGGGTTTGCTCATCTCTAATACCCATAATACTCTAATACCTACCTCTAAAAAATCACCTAACTATGATTTGCAGGTCCTTATCCTTATAATAAATAATCTGCAGCTTCAATAACTTCAAGCTTTGCCTATGTCTAATAATGTAATAGTTTTTTTTATAAATTTAACTTTCATTAAGTTTTGGAAAGAAAAAGCATATACAAGTCATAACAAAAGCCTTAGCTAGTTTCACACATCAGTTTTTTGTTTTCAGGCTAATTCCGGCCAATTTGTAAAAAAACGGATCTGGCGCAAATTGTGAAAAACTGATGCGCCGGATCCGTTATTTAGCTGGATCTGTCCATCTTTAATGCGCATGGATTTTTGACTTCCTGCTTCGGGGAAGAGGAGAGAGAGAGAGAGAGAGACCAGAACGGAAATTGTATGAAAAATGCTTTGAAAACCGCATCCGAGCACCGGATTCATTTTTTCACACCACCGTTTCATGTGTTTTTGGCCAATTCCATCACTGTGTGGTTTTTCCGCCAGACAAAAAAACGTTGTAGTAGATGTTTTCTCCGTCCGCCGGAAACTACTATTTGGACGGATCCAGAAAAAAACGGATGAAACGTCTGGCCATCAAGCACCATCCGGAGCTAATACAACTCTATGGGAAAAAACGGATCCGGCGTAATAAAAACTTATTCATTTTTTCCAAAAATTGTCGGATTGTGCCTGAAACAAAAAGCCTGATGTGTGAAAGTAGCCTTAATTGTAACATCAGTAGTAAATCATACACAAATAAAAGAGAAAAGTGTATTATGCAATAAAGCTTAGTAGTTTTTAAGATTGAGGGTAGACATAACTCCATCAAATTTAACCTGAGTTATGTGATATGACCTAACCTTAATCTTAATGTATAATGCCAAAATGGCCACTGCTTGCCTTGTCCTCATCTTTTATAGTGCATGTGATGGTCCTCCCTGATTGTCAGTGATGCACTAGGCCATACGTTGTGATAGCTGCAAAGCATCATTGGGAAGCTCAAATCTGCTCGATTTGGTGAATTTAAATTTTGCAATATCTGCTCTACTCCAGCTTAGATCCTATTTAGGAGGGTCATAGTGTGTTGCCAGCATGTGTAATTATAGGAAACCTGGTGACAGGTTCCCTTTAAAGATTGAGTGATTTTGAGTGAATTTTAAGTGAATATGAGGACACTATTTATTTTACCATTTATTATATGAAGAAACGGAAATAAAAATTCAAGTTAAGTGAAAATACTGTAAAATGGAATTTTTACAGGACATTTTAAGACATAAAAATGAAAACTAAAATGCCCCGCTATAATTAAATAGCGGGGCATTTTAGTTTTCATTTTTATGTCTTAAAATGTCCTGTAAAAATTACTTGGTAACATACCATATATACTCGTGTATAAGCAGAGCTTTTCAGCACATTTTTTTGTGCTGAAAATGCCCCGCTCAGCTTATACACGAGTCTTTGTCCCAGTTTACGGCAGGGAAAGGGGAGCGGCGGGTCACAGGAGGCAGGAGCCGGCGGCTGCGGCTAAAGCCTGTGCCCTCTGCTAAAGAAAAAATTAATATTCACTGGACTGGCAATGAATATTCATTTTGTTTATAGAACGCACACAGTTACATCAGCAGCCACCAGCTTCCAGTATAAAAAAAATCCTACTTTCCTTCCCTGCGCGCCCTCCGTGCATCTCGTTCCGACTTCCAGCAGCTCCTGCAGCCGGGCGATCACGTGTCACCACTTATTATGGGAATGAATATTCATTCCACTCCACGCCTATGGGAGTGGAGAGGTGACTATTCATTATCTTTTTTTTTTAAATCTCTTTTATTCAAGAAAAATGTCACATACAGATATAACATGTATAGCAACAATATGGATAAAGACATGTATATTCACATAGTTATCAATATTCATAGATATGAATGGAAAGCAAAAATGCCAAAATAGCGTTGCTGACTTGTAATATAACAAGGCAGAGTTTAAATATAAGTGATCAAGTCTCATAACAACAAACTCTTCAGAGTATATGCCTTTCCAGCTAATGCAGATAACTCCAGTTAATCTCAAAGAACGGAATGGCACTGGGTTCATACAATATGCAGCCGGAGACACTTCAATCACGTTTCTCCACACACTTGCTGACAAGTCAAAAGCAACTGGACTTCTAGTGCTCTGCTACGTGGGAGCAATTCATACCCATTATCAAGACATGAGATTAAAAGATAGCGGCACTCACCAGTTTGCAGATTCAATGTGTTTAATCCAAAATGCAGATTATCTCAAACACATAGTGAGAAATAGCCAGGGTGTGGGGAGTGCAGGAGGACGACGGCCGTTTCGTGCAATCAGCACTTCTACGGGTCCATGACTCTCGGCCTACTGGCTGAAGACCAGATCAGAAATTTATGTGTCCTGACCGCCGGCGGGAAATCTGGATTGTCAAAAATTGTTGTCCAAGGGCTCCAAAGCCTTGAAAGTTTAAAGTTTCGATTCAGTCAGTCCCAGATCACCAAGAGGTTTCATGTCAATGCAGAGAAAGCTAAATTATTTGGTTGTTTGCTTTTAATAATCCATGGAAGAGAATTTAAAGATCACTGGATCAGATGTTCTTCTATGGACACACGCTGCTTCTCAGCACCCCCATGAAACCAATCCACAAATCTGATGAGGGTGGATGCGGAATAATATAAATGAAAGTCGGGTAGGCCGGTGCCTCCTACTCTTTTAGGTCTGGTTAGAATTCTATGGGCCAAACAAGGTTTATGTGATTTCCACACAAAATTACAACAGACCTTCCTGAGTCACAGGAAAAAGGCTCTTGGGATGGCAATTGGGAGTGCCAGATACAGGAGCTTTGGAAGAATCTCCATTTTTAAAACATTTATTCTCCCAAACCAAGAAAGACCCCTTTTTCTCAAATGTGTTTAAGTCCAAAATAATCTGTTGAAGCAGCGGCTTATAGTTCAGGTCAAATAATTGTGATTGATCTGCGGAGAGTGTGATTCCCAGATATTTCAAGGAGGAGGAACAACACTTAAAGGGGAAGGAAGCCCGGTGACGCCGTCCCCGCTCTGAAGGAATAGTAAACTTTAAAATTTCAGATTTTGTAAGATTAACTTTAAAATTACTGACTTGGCTGTATAGATCAAATTCTTGAAGAATTGAGGGAAGTGAAATTTCAGGGTCAGTGACATAGAGCATTAAATATTCAGCGTATAACGCCAACTTACTGGATTTCCCGTTCACCTGTAGCCCATGTATGTTCCTATTTTGTCTCAAAGCAACTGAGTCGCCCACCTGGGCAGTGGGGTACTCGGTACAGGGTCTGGTCGCACTTAAAGGGAATGTCACGGTGGCTGCGACACTGTCCGTGGCCCTGGGCACTCAATTAAAGGGGAAAGTCTTTTAAAGGGATTTTGTGTTAAAGTTTGTGTTCGTGACGCCACCTATGGTTCTCGGTCAGAGGGGACCAATGCTGCTTAAAGGGGGTTAAAGGGGTCCTCTGAGGTGCTGTTGTTGCAGCAAGATGGTGACGCTTCCCACAGGTGAAGCGGGGTCTCCAGGACTCCCAAGGTGTATGGGCAAGGATGGTGTATGCCAGCAAATAAGTGGAGGACACAAAGTTGTAAAATCTTTACCTTGTTTACTGTCAGTAGCAGTCCACAGTCCAGGGTACCAGGAACAGGTGATGGTATGGCCCGGCCAGCCTGGAGGCAATAGGGAATCACTCTCCCAGGTGAGGTCTGTAAGCCTTCCTACTTGTGCTAGTATGCGAGGTCCCTGCTGCCTGCTGCCTGTAGCTGCTGGCAAAGTCCTCTCTCTCCTGTCCTGGGACAGTTACCTGTATGGTGGGCAACTTGAGACATTTTATAGGGTCTCTATCATGATCTGGGCTCTTCAGGTGTTGCTTCACCTTCAGGTGTGGTGTGGGCAAAATCACATACAGTTCTATGCCCTCTGGTTCTACCGTTTGTCCTGGAGTACGCCACAGCCTCGGGCTCCTGGTGCCTGGTTCCTGTGCTTCGGCTCTGAGGGTGCCCAGTCACAGTTCCCCTCTGAGCCCCTTTCCTTCTCCACTGTGCTCCTTTCCTCAGTAGCTCCACCACTTTTAACCCCTCAAGTTCACTTCCTTCCCTGGAGCTGCAGCTCAGTCCTTGCTGCTCGGCTCTGCTGTCTGCCCTCAGTTCCAGACTTCCTTCTCTCCCTCCAACAGACTACTCTCCTTGGTCTCCCTGGACCAACTGCCTAGCTCCTCCTCCAGACCAGAACACTTAAAGCTGGGGAAGCTCCCCTAAATCCGAGTTCAGAGCTCCAACTTCTGGCCTGGGTTCGGAATGTGTTGAATGTGGGTGCGTTACCTGGTAAAGAGAATCCTCCTGGACTCCAAGCATGATATCGCCCTCCCCGAAAGGAAGGCAACATCATTGTAACAACCGTTTACCTGAGGTGTTACACAATGGCCAGATGTTCCATAACCAGAGAGCTTCCCTCTGATAGATAAATCCAACCTGATCATTAGCAATCAGCTGAGGCAGAGAAGGCGACAGTCTAGATGCCAGGAGTTTAGAAAATAACTTTACATCAATATTGATCAGAGATTGGACGATAGCTCGAGCACAACTCTGGGCTCTTCCCTAGTTTCGGAATAACCATGACAGTAGCTTCTAAAGTTTGTCTGGGAAAAGGGTGGGCAGCTGAAATGGCATTGAACACCTTCATTAAGAACGGCAGCAGCTGGGTTGCAAAGGTTTGATAAAATTTGTCAGTGGAACCATCCAGCTTAGGGCTCTTATTAGGGGGAGTCATTTTGATAATCAATGAGACCTCATAACTAGTGAAAGGATCATCTAGTTCCTTCACAGTGTCATCTGGTAAAGTAAGCAGTGCCACTTTAGCTACATATTCCTTTAGCATCTCGTACGAACATGAGTGAGGGGGGACCTCTCCAGGTGACCCTTTGATGTTGTATAGGGATTCGTAATACACCCTAAAAGTGTCAGCTATGTGGGTGGGATGTTGTACCAAGCCAAACCCTTCACATCTAATAGGGGGAATAAACGTGGTAAGCGCCCTGGGATGAATACGTCTGGCTAGAGGACCTGCGCATTTGCCTCCAAACTTATATTGGAATTGGCGTATACGTTCTCTAAATTTTGAATAGGATTGATCCAGAAGTAACTTTCAGTCTTTTCTTAGTTTGTTCAGGGACAACAGTACATCAGGTTTAGGGTCGTTTTTATATGTCTGCTCCAATGCATGAATTTGCGCGAAATTTGTTTGGGTGAAAGTGCAGACTTACCCGCCGACTTGTCAGTCCTCCGATTCATCACAAGATTGAAGTCCCCCCGAGGATTAACTGGCCTTGTATGAACAACTCCAGCTTCCTGAGGTAGCGCACTCCCATCTCAGCTTGTCCTTTATGAGGAAGATAACAATTAGCAACCGTGTACAAGTGGCCATTTATCGAGAGTTTCAGAAAAAGGAATCTCCCATTCTCAACAATCTCTCCATCCCCTGAAGAGAGTAGGCAATACTTTCATGAACCGCTATACTGACTCCCTTTGATCTAGTGCAGGTATTGGGGGCATGGAGCAAAGTTAGAAAGTAATGGTTACGTATGGCTGGAAAATTGTCCGTCTTAAAGTGAGTCCCCTGAAGAAGGAGAATGTGTACACTCATTTTATGCATCCCATAAAGAATCTGGGTGCGTTTTTGTGGAATGTTGAAGCCTCGTACATTCAGAGAAGTTATTTTCAGTGCTGACCATGACTGGGGTCGTAGCCAGGGGGTAGCATTAGGGAAATTAAGAGGGAGGGTGGGGAGGAGGGGGACAGGGGAGAAGGAAAAGGAGAAAAAGAGAGAAATAGGGTGAGAGAGAAGAAAAACAGTAACAAAGAAGCCTACTGTAGGGCAGGCAAAGTCCTCGAGCCTAGGTCGAGGACAAGTACCCAAGAAAGACCTAGCAGAACTGCCAAGGTTACCCGGTTGGACTTGTACTTGTAACCCTCCCTTTGCACAGCACACATAGAACACATTAGAACAAACATAGCATTAACCGTGAAAATAGGGTCATCGGCCCTTCCAAGATTAACTAAGGGAATAGACCAGAAACCCTAGGCACATCAGACATTAATGAGCCTGCATTAAGGCAATGATATAACAGCAGATTTACGTAAATAACAAAGTAGACTGATCATTGCTCAACTGCTCGGGGCCTTACGGAGCCACGACGGTGGAAAATATGGCCGCCGATGATTATCTCCCTCGCGTGAGGGAGAGAAAGGATTCTGGGGCCAATTCAGGATAGAGAGTTCAGGCAAGCCCAGACCCTCGGTGAAGGCTGCCAAATCCTGTGGGTCTCTTAGGATGAAAGTTCCTTGCTGGTTATGAACCTGAAGTTGAAAAGGAAACCCCAAGGAGTATGATATATCTCTCTCTCTCTTAGAGCCTCTAAAAATGTTCTGAGTGCACACTGTTTTGCAAGGGTCGCTCGGGACAGATCTGCCAAAAAATTAATTTCAGCACCATCAAAGTCCAGCAGGCCCTTAATGTGGGCTTGTCTCATAATTTCGTCTCTGAGCACGGTGTGCACGATCAAACAAGATGGCAGTGTCCTGAGGTTTGTCAAGTAAGGTATTAAAGAAGCCCTGGAGTGTTGAGGCTAGATCCAAAGGCTCTGTGGCTTCGGGCACACCTCGGACACAGATATTGTAACGCCGGTCCCTGTTTTCTGAGTCCTCCTTCAGGTTTAAACAGGAGGGAGATTTTTTCAGAATGCTGATCAAGAGTTCTCTGAAATCCTGCCTGTTACTCCAGCTCTGTGATGTTACAAGCTTCCAGTAGGGTCAATCTTTCAGTGACTTGAGCCACAGATGTACTAATGCCCTGTATCTCGGCCCTTCATAGACTCTCCAGGCGGGAGATATAGCCCTCCATATCAGCCCTTGTGGGCATATCACTCATCTTTGTTTGCAAGTCTCTAAGTTCGTCTAACATCATGTGAGGTGTCTGCCCGCGACAGCTCGGAAAGACCCTGGGGGCACATCAGTGGATTGTGTAACAACTGCAGGATTGATGACTGGCTGATCAGGAGCACAAGGTTGTAAGCTGCTTGGGTGTATATCAGGGTTTCCCAGGTTTGAAGCATGAGAAGAGGCATTACTAGCAGGGTCCGTTGGGAATCTCTGTATGCTCTGCTCCCTGCCACCCCCAGCAGTATGGCTAGCAGGGGATGGAGCTGGTGATGCTTTTCTGCTTCTGGACCTCATAATAAGTAATGAGAATATGCCCCTTTCTCAGAGACTACACTGGGTATTCAGTCACTAAATTAACAGCTTGTCTCCATGGCATGCAGGCAAGCAGGGGAGGGGGGATGTGCTCCTCACCATGTAGCTGCAGCCATAACTCACAGGCTGATCCCTCTCAACTCAGGGCTCCAGCCAGAGATCTATGGTGTCCCCTGCTCCCAAACTCTGCCACAAGGGTCCCGGTGGTGCATGGATGGGTTCTCCTCTTTCTGTGCCTAAAATTATGGCAATTACATTAAGACCCAAGTGGGCAACTCCCCAGAATAAGTGGAGCTCTAACTGAGGCATCCACACAGCTCCATTGCCAAGCCATGCCCCCATTATCTTTTTTTGTATGCTTTTCTCATGGGGGGCAGACAAGGATGGGGATAAGGAGCCATGCAGGCAAGGATGGGTGGGAATAAGGAGCCATGCAGACAGGGATGGGAATAAGGAGGAATGCAGACAAGCATGGGAATAAGGAGCCATGCATACAAGGATGGGAATAAGGAGCCATGCAGACAAGGATGGAAATAAAAAGCCATGTAGACAAGGATGGGAATAAGGAGCCATGCAGACAGGGATGGTGTGAGATATGGGAAAATTATCAGATACAGTTTGGCCCAAAAACTCTTGCTTCAAACTCAGCCCCCAATTTTGGCATTCCCCCAGGCCAAAAGGGAAGTCAAATATACCTCAAACAATAGGACCTCATTATCCAGCAAAGGCACTTCCTCAGGGTACTGTCACACAGTGCAATTTTGATCGCTACGACGGTACGATTCGTGACGTTCTAGCGATATCGTTACGATATCGCAGTGTCTGACACGCAGCAGCGATCAGGGATCCTGCTGAGAATCGTACGTCGTAGCAGATCGATCGGAACTTTCTTTCGTCGCTTGATCACCCGCTGACATCGCTGGATCGTTGTGTGTGACAGCGATCCAGCGATGTGTTCGCTTGTAACCAGGGTAAACATCGGGTAACTAAGCGCAGGGCCGCGCTTAGTAACCCGATGTTTACCGTGGTTACCAGCGTAAACGTAAAAAAAACAAACAGTACATACTCACATTCCGGTGTCTGTCCTCCGGCGTCTCAGCTTCTCTGCACTGTGAGCGCCGGCCAGCCAGAAAGCGAGCACAGCGGTGACGTCTGACGTCACCGCTCTGCTTTCCGGCCGCTGTGCTTACACAGTGCAGAGAAGCTGAGACGCCGGGGGACAGACACCGGAATGTGAGTATGTACGATTTGGTTTTTTTACGTTTACGCTGGTAACCAGGGTAAGCATCGGGTTACTAAGCGCGGCCCTGCGCTTAGTAACCCGATGTTTACCCTGGTTACCCGGGGACTTCGGCATCGCTCCAGTGCCGTGATTGCAACGTGTGACCGGAGTGTACGACGCTGGAGCGATAATCATACGATCGCTGCGACGTCACGGATCGTGCCGTCGTAGCGATCAAAATTGCTCTGTGTGACAGTACCCTTAGACATGGCAAACCAATGGCTTTTTTTAATTAGCTCAAGCAAATAGGCCTTTGAAACTCTCTCCATGGAGCCAAAAAGGTATAGACCCTGTGCCCCCCAGCACCAAGTCCAGCAATTATCACAGGGGTGTGAACTCTTGTGCAGTTACCAGCCAACTGGCTTCCTTCGTTGGACTGAGGCAGACATGCAGACATGTTGGCACCATGGATCCCAGCACAAGGCTCTTGTTATGCTCTAAGAATCAGGCTGCACTCAGATGTAATCCGAGTGCAGTTCTATTGTGAGTGACGATTCAAAGAGGGAAAACGGGAAGTGGACCCTCTAGACCGCGACGACAAACCCCTCACGGACGAGCTGACCAGATAGACTGCCCCCTATACAGGGAGAGTTAGGGGCAGGCCCGTGAGGGACTATCGCCACAGAAGCTGGAGGACCAGGACGAGAGAAGACAAAGAAGAGGCGGAGATAGTAGGACCACAGGATAGGTGAGTACTGCAGAGACACAGGACTGATGGGTAAACTGCAGCAGTGCAGGGACTGGCGGAGGAACTGAGGGAACGCAGAGGCTAGCAGGATACAGGAAAGACAGGATAAACCCAAAGTCAGAGGGAAAATGAACTACACAGAGACTAAGAGCGGCCAGGAACACCTGAAGGAACAAATGATAACCAGGCACAGAGGGACGGCAGGAAGCAGTTTAAATACCTAAAGGCAGGGTAGCACTTCCAGGTAACAGACCTCCATAACCATAGTGAGGACAATAAGGAGGACCGACTCCAGGGTACTAGTCCTCCAGAACCATAGAGGAGACAAAGGGGAGTGTCGACAGAAGATCAGAAGTGCACACGCGCAGCACTGAACCTGGTATGCGTGCGCGCACGAGAAGCAGAGGCCGGGAGCGAGCGAGGAGGCGGCAGCAGCGGTATAATAGCTCTGAGATGTTGAATCTAGAAAATGGTCTATAATAAAATAATGCAATACCTCTGAACCTAGCCGAGCACATAATCAGAATCTGCATTCCTTTCCCTACAAGCCCATACCATGCAGCCACCTCTAGTACTCAGCGTTATTGAGTTATAAAGCATAGGTACCAGGAATTAAATACAGTAGCCGTATTTGGTCTAGCACAGATAAAATCCAGCAGAACCCAGTGGCGCCACTGCCATCCCGTTTAGAGCGTCGGGCAGAAAGTTATGAGAATCCACTGTTCTGGCCAGAAAACCATGCTCTCAGATATGGGAGGAGAGAGGCTGCACAGCCCAGGGGTTGGTGCACCATGTGAGAGGGACCAGCCTAGGGGATAATAGGCAGCACCTTATTTTGGACTTATTTTTCTACTGGCAGGAGGCCCATTAGCTGACTCTGCCAGAGAATTATGTAACAAAGATTTGGAAAGTGATTCATTAGCGCCTCCCTGTGGTCACATGCTACATAACACGGTAAATGTAATCTATCTGTATCCAACCCTTATACCTGTATCTTTGTAGTGCCCCTTTCAGCGATTAAATATAAAATTTATCTTGGGCTGCTCTTTTATCTTGATTCACAAATATGCATGCTCGGCTGGTTATTATAAGCTTCCCCAGGGTTGGTTTCTGACCCGATATAAGCCTTTTGTTGGACAAGGCTTATATCTAACGAGGAACTGGTGGCAGCATACCATAGTGTGTTATTGAGAAACTTTGACAGTGCCTGGACTAGTGATACATATATCCCCCCTCTCTGGGAGCGCCTCAATAAATCGTACCTATAAGGGAAACCTTTCCGGTGACTATTTGCCCTCAGTGCAGTTCCCTGACTGACCTGGGATAAGTGGTGGCGCCAGAGAGCCAATCTCTGCTGGGTCATTCTCTCCTCTCCCCAGAGGTGAATAAAGTCAACACACTCCTTCCCCTGTACTATCCAGAGCCATGCATATAAGGATGGGAATAAGGAGCCATGAAAACAAGGATGGGTATGAGGAACCATGCATACCAGAATAGGGATTAGGGGACAATGCATACCCGTCAATACGTTTTCCCAGTTTTTTTACGCAAAATTAGGTGCTTCGACTTACACTCCGGTCGACTTATACGCGAGAACATACAGTAGTTAGTCAGTCAGGATGATTAAGCCAATATTAAACTAATAAGGTTTATATACTGTATACTGTATATGTACTTCATAGGAACGTTAACATGACTGGTAAAGGATTCTTTAAATATGGCAACCAATCAGTAGTACTGAAATTGAATCACCTGGGGTGGTGATTGCCACCATGTTGAAGCACTTTAAATAGATTTGTAAACTGCTGTCATGCTCTATCGCATGGCATAACACAGCCAACACATATGCTATATGGAACACATTGGCAGTACATAAATGTTGGATCTTACTCAGGGATGGTTATGTCTGTCTAACATCTGCAATTGTTAGTATCAGGTAGGACATGAACGGTGTAAAAGGTTGCAGTTCTCTGTACATAGCTGGAATTAACTGTGATGTAACCAGCACAAGAAGCTAAGTTTCATTAAAAATAACTGATGGACAGTGCACATTCCCATATGGCAGGGCAGAAAGGTTAATTAACGAAAGAGCTGAAAAAACTATCCTGTTGCCAAAAGCAGAAATTCCATATGTTGCAGCCTAAGGCAGGATTTTTAGCCCTAAGCCAGTAATATATAATCTAACATCACAAATCATATGGATAACATCCAAAATCTTAATACACCATATAGCCAAATTGACTCATTCTTGAAAGAAATGGCCAATTAGTTTCTATAAATAATGTAATATCACAATAGAACAATGGATCAAATCCCAATGCCTCTGAGTTACATTGTAAAATAATATACATATCTATAGGCGTGCACCCAGTGGATTTTTCCCCCACATACTGTATGGGTTATCTACGCACTCAGGAGAAAATGGACCCCAAAAATAGTTGTGCAATTTCTTCTTTTACCCTTGTGAGAATAAAAATTGGGGCTAAAATATAATTTTGTATGGAAAAAAATGTAATTTTTTTGTTTTCACAGCTTTTATACATTATAAACTTCTGTGAAGCACCTGTAGGTTCAAGGCGCTCATCACACATCTAGATAAGTTCCTTGAGGGGTGTAGTTTCCAAAATGTGGTCACTTGTGGTTTTTTCTCACTGTTTAGGCACATCAGGGGCTCTCCAAACGCGGCAAAGGGTCCGCTCTCGATTCCAGCCAATTTTGATTTCTAAAAGTCTAACGGTGCTCCTTCCCTTCTGCACCCTGCCATGCGCCAAAACAGTGATTTTTTTTCCTCACATATGGATATCTGCATATTCAGGAGACATTGGACAACAATTTGGCTGGTCAACTTTCAACCCTTCTAACTTCTTATAAAAAAAAAATTTTGTTTCCAAAATTGTGCTGATGTAAAGTAGACATGTGGGAAATGTTATTTATGAACTATTTTGTGTGACATAACTCTCTGATTTAAGGGCATAAAAATTACAATTTGGAAATTGCTAAATGTTCTAAATGTTTGCCAAATTTCAGTTTTTTCATAAATAAACTCAAGTCAAGTCATATCGAAGAAATTTTAAAACTATCATGAAGTACAGTATGTAATGAAAAAAGAACATCATAATTAGTGAGATACGATAAAGTATTCTAGGGTTATTACCACCTAAACTGACACTGGTCAGAATTGTAAAATTTGGCCTGGTCAGTAAGGTGAAAACAGCCTTGGGGGATCAACGTGTTAAAGGGACTTTTACATGGTTCTGTCAAGGCACAATTTTTAAGATTAATATGCCTTGGAAATGTTATGCCTTTAAAGCCCTCCCAACTAAAATATCTGCATTTATTTTTATATCTGTCAACTCTCCAAAGTAAACTTATTTGCAATTGCAAGCAAGAATCAAACCTTCTGTGATAACCTAGAGCAAAAAAGGGATTGCTCTTCCGGAATTCAAGTCATACTATATTGCTTCACATTTGTCGGGAAACTCAGATTGGTGTCATCACTCCAAGGAGGTACCGTTTAATTTCATTTAATTAAATCATCTCTTTGTTCTAATAAATTCTCTCAAATCTCGATACTGCACAGCTTGTAATTGCTTGAAAAATACTCACACAAGGAAGAGAAGATAGAACCCTGCTGAAAATATGACACACTACAGAAGAGAGAGGATCCCCTGACGATAAGAGCTTACACTTTACAGGCAAGTGAGAAAGGACACTGCTGATCGTAAAAGCTTACCATTGACAGGCGTGAGTATTTACCCAGTGACTCTGAAGATGGAAAAGAACTCTGCTGAATAAACTGTGTTCCACTAGTAGCTGCTGATCTATAATGGCCCATGTACTGACCACCACAGTGCAAGGTTTGATAATCAGTAGCACCAGAGCATTATAGGGAGACCCACGCGACAATGCAAAATGAAGTTCGCTTGATTTCTGATGCTTCAGCAAAGTGTACAATAGTACTGGATCTCAAAATGCTCGGATTTGCGTGAAACGTACATTTCTGGAAATTTGACTTCACTTTGAATCTATCAACTTATCTGTACTTTATATTAAATTTTTTTGTTCCGGTAAAACATTTACCCTTTTCTGTCATAAAGTCCATTAGTTAATTTGAAGTGTAACTTGTTTAACAATTTAGTTGGGACCAGGGCTTTTCTTCATGATCGCGAAATATCCACTGCAGTACCAATCAAAATGGTTTTCCTTGTTCTTATTGAAGGGTGCACATTGTAGATGCAGATTGAAAACAGAAAAACTATGAAGGAACAAATATGGAAACAAGGAGTTAAGAAACATGTGAAACAAACAAGAACATATGTTAAACTTTGGATTCCTCAACATACTCCACTTTTGTAAACTTTACAGCCCTTGGAATTCTTTCAAGCAACTGGCTCAGATAGTCACCTGGAATGGCTTTCCAATAGTATTGAAGGATTTTCCAGAGGTGCTGAGCATTTGTTGGCTGCTTTGCTTTCACTCTGTGGTTCCAGCTTTTCCCAAACCATTTAAATTGAGTTGAGGTCAGTTGATTATGGAGGTAATGTTATTTGATGAAGCACGCCACCATCCCTCTACTTCTTGATCGCCTGGTCCTTACTTAGCCTAGAGGTGTGTTTGGGGTCATTGTCCAAGTGCAAAACAAATGATGTTCCTACTAAGTGCAAAACAGATGGGAAGGCATGTAGATAATAAATTCTTTGGTAGGCATACCATGTAAGCATGGTTTGAATTTGAAATAAGTCACCAAATTTGTCATCAGTTAAGCCTTCCAATCAACGCTTCATTGGGGGGCATTTCACATGTAGAAACCATCTGCTCACTTGTTTTGTATCTCTCGAAGACATTGCAGTGGATACCAAACACCTAAAATTTTGATTCATCAGACCACAGTACAGATTTTCTACTGATCTAATGTCCAGTCCTTGTGTTGCTTGGCCAAAACAAGTACTTTCATCTTGTTTGCTGTCCTCAATAGTGTCTTCTCCCAATCAATTCAAATAAAAAGTCCTTCTTTGTAACAGTCTCCTCTGGACAGTTAATAATAATAATAATAATAATAGTGATGAGTGAATATACTCATTACTCGAGATTTCCCGAGCACGCTCGGGTGTCCTCCGAGTATTTTTTAGTGCTCGAAGATTTCATTTTCATCGCCGCAGCTGAATGATTTACATCTCGTAGCCAGCTTGATTACATGTGTGGATTCCCTAGCAATTAGGCAACCCCCAGATGTACTTATACTGGCTAACAGATGAAAATCATTCAGCTGCGGTGATGAAAACTAAATCTCCGAGCACTAAAAAATACTTGGAGGACACCTGAGCGTGCTCGGGAAATCTCGAGTAACGAGTATATCCGCTCATCACTAAATATTAATAACAACAATAATAATAATAATAATAATAATTATTATTATTATTATTATTATTATTTCTATAGCGCCATCATAATCTGCAGCATTTTACATTTTGGAGGGGACTTGTACAGACAATAAAAGACATTGCAGAATAATAATAAACACATAAATTAACATATACCAAGAGGAGTGAGGGCTCTGCTCGCATGCTTACGATCTATGAGGAAATAGGTGAGACACGAAAGGTGGATGGTAACAATTAATTAATATTGAGTTGTATGTGCTAATGGATGGCTGTGCATCACTACTGAGGGCTGCTATCTGAGGTGCTGTCAATCTGCAGTCTCTAAGGCTGGTAATTGTGATGAACTCATCCTCTGCAGAACAGGTAACTCTTGATCTTCCTTTCCTGGGGCTGCCCTAGGATTCATCATACCAATTGATGGTTTTCGTGACTGTACTTAAAGATACCTTCAAGGTTCTAGCTATTTTGTGGATTGACTTACCTTCATGTATTAAATAGTGATGAGCGAATAGCATTGTTGCTGTTTCCCCAAGCATGCTCGGGTGGTCTCCGAGTATTTGTTAGTGCTCGAAGATTTATTTTTTTTCGACGCAGCTGCATGATTTACGGCTGCTAGACAGGCTGAATACATGTGGGGATTCCCTAACAAACAGGCATTAATCACATGTATTCAGCCTGTCTAGCCGCCGTAAATCATGCCACTGCGTCGACAAAAACTAAATCTCCGAGCACTAACAATTACTCAGAGACCACCTGAGCGTGCTCGAGTAAACCCGAGCAACGAGTATACATGCTCATCACTAGTATTGAAGTAATGTTGGTCTGTTGATTTTCACCATGAAGTGGTTCATGCTATTTTCTAGCTTAGAACAGTTATAAAAGAGGGCTCAGTCAGCACTTTATAGAATTGCAAAAATTGTCCTTGCAAAACATACCTGATGGTTGTAAACACTTTTCAAAGGCCATTGATTCAAAAAATGAGTTCTTGAAGAGGAATACATGTTAACCAGAAGTCATTCAAGTCATTCTGATGAAACTGCTTGATAGATTACCAAAGGGGTGTAGAGGAGATGTCATCAAAGTTAAAGGGGACTACTCTGAGGAATTTAAGGTTTAACACTAGTGATGAGCAAATGTGCTATGTGATACTTGGATATCTCTTGACTGTCTGGGTGCTCGGATGTGCTTGGCACTCATCGAGTGTCTGGGTACTCGGATTAAATGCTGAAATCCCTGCCCCTCATGTTTGGCTCATGTTACACAGCAAATAAAAATGTGGGGATTGCCTGCTAGTCACTGTAGTGCAGTAGCCATGTTGGTAATGGCATTACTGTGATTGGCTGGCTGCATTACCTCATCAGAGATTATAAAAGGACTGGCACCACCACACTTGGCTCACTGATGCCATTGCACAGCTTAGGGACAGTTCTAATTGGAGGGAGAGCATTGTTGTCCAGGCCTGTGTGCACAGTGCAGTTTTCAGAATCCTCTAGTGGTGATACTTTGCTGGACCATCATACTAAAAGTCCTTCTTATGGCTAATCTTGTACTTTGCTGTTTCTATGCGATATATTCTGCATTTAGCCTAGGGACAGCTGCTGCAGCAGGGAGAGTGGTAACTACAGCCTCCAGACAGGGCTTAGGGCTTTGCAGTTCAATGCTAAATATATGGCTGCTGAAGGTGACCACATTTTTTGGGGGGGGAGGGGGCTAAAACTTTGACTGTATTGTTATCCATACAGGTTAACCTGTGTGAAATTACGGTGGTTAGAAATAAAAAAAAAACACTTGGCTTCCTAAAGTTGACTATTTTTTTTATAAATAAATAGTTTCAATTAATCAAAGAAATTTGGTTTCCAGAGACCTAGCCATTAAAAAATGCGTAAGGCGCGTGGTAAGGGGCGGGAGCAGGTGCGACTGCACCTGTTGCTGCAGCACAAGCAATATGTCCATCCACAAAACATGGCTTCCTGTCCCACTTTGTATGGCAGGCATGGACACCACATTTGAAGCCACACTAGTGCAAACAGGTGTTCGGTTTCATAGCAAATAATGCCTTCAGCATGCTTGCCATTACCTCCCAGTCATCCACATGGTCCAGTCTCACCACCCATTAGTCTGGATCACTTAATCCTTATACTGATCCTCCTTCCTCCTACCATGTTAAGTCCCAGGAGACCAGTGATCCTAAACAAGGACACCCTGAGGAGCTCTTTACATCATCAGGAGGCACAGGAGGACATATTGTTTAGTGATATACAAAACTTAGAGCAGCCACGGTCGCAAGAAGATTACAGTGAGGAATGGCAAATTTTGTCAAAGGAGGTAGATGATGATGAGACACAGTTGCCAAAAAGTCAGGTTGTTGTAAAATCGCCAAGTCAGAAGGACAAAGGTGCAGCTGTGGAAGACAAGGTGGTGGATGACAAAGGGAATCTGTTATACAGAGAGAGTTCAGCAGCGCTGAGAGGGAGGGATCATCAGCATCGAAACAAGCAGAAAGAGGCAGTGGGGTGATCAGAAGGAGAAGGCTAGGAACTGTTCCGCAGAGAACAGACACTCGTGAATTTCTACGTCAAAGAGTTAGGTGTTTCCCAGTCTGAGATGTTTTTATAGAGAGTTCTGAGACCAAAACAAGTGGTCATTTGCAAACTGTGCCCTGTCAACATTAGCAGGGACCTGCCTAACCACTAAGAACCTAACCACCACCAGCATGAACAGGCACATATAATTTAAGCACCTGACTCAGTGGTCTGAATGCCTGGGTACCAGGAATGCTACATTTCCCTGATGGCACACTGGATGAACACTGTGGAGGCTAGGGCTGAGTCCCGCCCTGGCACGGAGCATATATTTCCAACATTGAGGATTGCTGGCCTTACTTCTATCAGGCTTTTCTGCACCTCCTCCACCAGTTTCTGCACCCCCTCCTGCTCCTCCTCATCTTCCATCTCAGATTTTGTATCTGAGATCAAGTCGCCCACATTAACCAGAAGCTGTATCTGCAGCACTGCCTCAGCGAAGCAGCAACAGGTTCTACTGAAGCTATTTTGCCAGCAGAGTTATTGAATTAAATAACAGACCAGATAGATCTGTGGCTCTTTCCACTCCAACCAGGCATGGTCATGTGTAATAATGGCTGTGATTTGGTGGCAGCTATGAAGTTTGGAAAGCTCACACATGTACCATACTTGGCCACATGCTCATCTTTGCAGTTCAGCGGTTTATGAAAACCTACCCAGATTTGCCAGAGATTCTGGTCAAGGTATGCCATGTCAGCACTCAGTTATGCAAGTCAGCTATAGCTTCAGCTGCACTGGCAGTGCTGCAGCAGCACATGCAAGTGCCAGCTCACCGACTGTTGTGAGACATGCTGGAATTCCACACTGCACATGGTGGGAATGCTTTGTGAATAACAGAGGACAGTTGTTGAATAAAAGCTCCTACACACCCATCAGTATTCTGGTCAGCCTCCACACATAACAGCTGAAGAGTGGGCATGGATGTCTGACATTTGTGTGGTTCTCCAAGACTTGAGGTCTTCTCAAAGATGTTAAGCAGTGATGACGCTATCATTAGCACAACAATCTCGCTTCTGTGCCTATTTAAGTCACTGCTCACAATTAAACATAAAGCTTTCCATGCCGTGCAGGTGGAGAAAGAGGAAAACATGAAACAGAGAGATACTACACAGCCCAGCCTCATCTTATCTACTCAGCACAAATTAGGTAACAATGAGGAGGTGGAGGCTGAGGAGGAACAGCATCTGGTTGCTTGCTCAACAGAGGCTAGTACACACACAAGCCTTGTCCCATCTCTCCTACATGAATGGGCTGAGGAGGGGAATGAGAAGGAGGGACCTTTGTATATATGGTCAATTTTATGTACCGCTGCCTTTCCCATCACCCTCAGGTTATATTTATTTTGGCCATAAAAAAGTACTGGTTGTTCACTGCTAGACCCACGCTACAAGGAGAACCTTGCATCTCTTCTTCCTGAGATGTTTACTAAAATGGTGCTATACCAGAAGGCCATTGTGGAAAATATGTTGATAAAATTCCCATCAGACAACGCTTGTGGTAGGGGGAGAGGTCATAGAGACACATACCAGGTACAGCAAAAGCAGGGGAACATTGTCAAAGGCCTGGTACAATTTCATGGCATTCTCCCAGTGTCCAGGTCCTAATGACCAAGTATTTCGACCGACAAAACCAGAGTACTCCCTCATACCTCTGTGACCTTCATCTATTGGGTCTCAAAGCTGGACACCTGGCATGATCTCTCCCTCTAAGCCTTGGAGGTGTTGTGTTGCCCTGCTGCTAACATCTTGTCTGAGTGGGTTTTTAGTACCACTGGATGTGTGGGGGAGGTAATAACAGACAGGTGCTTTTGCTTATCAACAGAAAATGCTGACAAGCTCACTCTAATAAAATGAACAAAGCCAGGATTAGCCCTGGTCTTTCCACACCAGCAGCACATAAAGTGTTTTTAATCTTCAATATTTGAATGAGACACCACAGTTGTTGCTTTCAAAGTTGCTTGGTGATCCTCATTATAATTGTAATTTTTTTCTGGCTTTGCACTGCACTTTGTGCAGAGCCTTTATGAGTATAGAATTTCCACAACTATACGTTCTTAACAATTTAATGAGGCACTCCAGTTGATGCCATCAAGGATATAGGGTTTACTTAAATTTGTATTATTTATTAAATCCTTTTCAAATTTTGCCTTATATTGAAGTCATTATAAAGCAAAGAATGTTTAACTTTTTTCCCAATAAACTCCAATTTATCTTCAATTTTGAAAGTTTTATTGTTAGTCCTTAAAGTGGAGCAAAAGTGTGACACCTTTGTTCTCAGTATCAATCTAGGAGGGAGAGATGATTCTAGATTCTAGTCTTCCCCATGATATTCTCTTTCCATTCAGCACTTTTTCCATCCATTTCAACTTTTTCACTGCCCCCTAGACCTGCTTTTTGGCTCTGCCTGAAAAATGCTTGTATTTCCTATTGTCTCCCATTATACTCAATACTACAAACAAGCATCCGTGCATTAGGAATTACTCAGTTCGAGTAACGAGCATCCAAGCATTTTAGTGTTCGCTCATCCTTATTTAATTATTGGTCAAAGAGGCCATGTGAGGGCTTGTTTTTTGCGAGACGAGTTGTACTTTTGAAAGATGCCATTGGTTTTGCCATGTCATGTACTAGAAAACAGGAAAAAATTCCAAGTGCGTTGAAATTGCCAAAAAAGTGCAGTCCCACACTTGTTTTTTGTTTAGCTTTTTTACTAGGTTCAATAAATGCTAAAACTGACCTGCCATTATGATTTTCAGGGTCATTATTTGTTCATAGACACCAAACATGTCTAAGTACTTTTTTATCTAAGTCATGAAAAAAAAATCCAAACTTTGTTAAAAAAAAAGTGTGCCATTTTCCGATACCCATAGCGTCTCCATTTTTTGTGATCTCAGATTGGGTGAGGGCTTATTTTTTGCATGCCGAGCTGATGTTTTTAATGATTCACTTTGGTGCAGATATGATCTCTTGATCGCCCATTACTGCATTTTAATGCAATGTCATGGCGACCAAAAAATGGAATGCTGGCCTTTTGAGTTTTTTTCTCGCTACGCCGTTTAGTGATCAGGTTTATCCTTTTTTTTATTAATAGATCGGTTGATTCTGAACCCGATTACACTAAATATGTGTATGTTTGATTTTTTTATTGCTTTATTTTGAATGGGGCAAAAGAGGGGTGAACTTTTATATATTTTTTATTTTTGTTATATTTTTAAAAACATTTTTTTTAGTTTTCGCATGGCTTCAATATTCTCCATGGGAGACTAGAAGGTGCCATAACCTGATCAGCTCTGCCCCATACAGGCGATGGTCAGTTCACCTGTATGTAGCTGAATTACTCACTTGCTATGAGCACTGACCACTGGGTGGCACTCACAGCAAGCCAGCAGTGACAACAATAGAGGTCTCCAGGAGACCTCTGGTTGTCATGCCAACCCTTCAGTGACCTGCAATCGAGTGACAGGAGTCACCAGTGGGAGGATTTCAAGCACGATTGCCAGAAGTTCATGTTAAATGCCGCTGTCAGCATTTGACAGCAGCATTTAACTGGTTAATAGCCACTGGTGGATCGCGATTCCACCGGTGGCTATTTCGGGCACATGTCAGCATATGGAAAGATGTGGGCTCACCGCCGGAGCTCACATCAAAGGGAGGGTGTCCGACATCGGTGTACTATTACGCCCGATGTCGGAAAGGGGTTAAAACATCCACTTCTGTAATTAAAGGGACAAGAAGACATGGTGATTCTTTGCCATTTGCCACCATATCCTTTATGATTCTTGATTTATATCTATTTGAAGGATATGCAATGGTAAATCCCAGGATTTGTTCTCACCGCTAATAACTGTTGTATAGTCTGCCTTTAGAATGCTTAACCCCTTCACCCCGAAGCCTGTTTTCACCTAAGTGACAGGGCCAGTTTTTACAATTCTGACCACTGTCACTTTATAAGGTCATAACTCTGAAACGCTTCAACAGATCCTGGTGATTCTCACACTTTTTTCTCGTGACATATTGTACTTTATGACAGTGGTAAAACTTCTTCGATATGACTTGCATTTATTTGTGAAAAAAACGGAAACATGACGAAAATTGTGAAAATTTAGCAATTTTCAAACTTTTAGTTTTTATGCCCTTAAATTAGAGAGATATATCACATAATATAGTTAATAAGCAACATTTTCCACATGTCTGCTTTACATCAGCACAATTTTGGAAACATAATTTTTTTGTTAGGGAGTTATGAGGGTTAAAAGTTGACCAGTGATTTCTCATTTTTGCAACAAAATTTGCAAAACCATTTTTTTTTAGGGACCACCTCACACTTGAAGTGACTTTGAGGGGTCTACATGACAGAAAATGCCCAAAAGTGACACCATTCTAAAAACTGCACCCCTCAAGGTAGTCAAAACCACATTCAAAAAGTTTATTAACCCTTCAGGTGCTTCACAGGAATTTTTGGAATGTTTAAAAAAAATTGAACATTTAACTTTTTTTTCACAAAATTTTTACTTCAGATCCAATTTGTTTTATTTTACCAAGGGTAACAGGTGAAATTGGACCACAAAAGTCATTGTACAATTTGTCCTGAGTACGGCGATACCCCATATGTTGGGGTAAACCACTGTTTGGGCACATGGCAGAGCTCGGAAGGGAAGGAGCGCCATTTGACTTTTCAATGCAAAATTTGCTGGAATTGAGATAGGACACCATGTCGCGCTTGGAGAGCCCCTGATGTGCCTAAACAATGGAAACCCCCCACAAGTGACACCATTTTGGAATGTAGACCCTCTAAGGAACTAATCTAGATGTGTGGTGAGCACTTTGAACCTCCAAGTGATTCACAGAAGTTTATAATGTAGAGCCATAAAAAAAATCATATTTTTTTTTCACAAAAAAATGATCTTAATGCCCCAAATTTTTTATTTTCCCAAGGGTAACAGGATAAATTGGACCCCAAAAGTTGTTGTGCAATTTGTCCTGAGTATGCTGATACTTCGTATATGGGGATAAACCACTGTTTAAGTGCATGGCAGAGCTCGGAAGGGAAGGAGCGCCGTTTGACTTTTCAATGCAAAATTGGCTGGAATTGAGATCGGAACCCATGTCGCGTTTGGAGAGCCCCTGAGGTGCCTAAACAGTGGAAACCCCCCACAAGTGACCCCATTTTGGAAAGAAAACCCCCTAAGGAACTTATCTAGATGTGTGGTTAGCACTTTTAACCCCCAATTGTTTCACTAAAGTTTAGAATGTAGTGCCGTGAAAATTAAAAAATCATTT